>NW_027491082.1:1200000-1800000 GCF_021521415.1 Bidens hawaiensis | reverse complement strand
AATATCCAATGTAATTGTGCCCTAGATCAAGAAAAGGCTTCTCTTTTAGATTGGAAGAAACGGTTCCAGATCATACAAGGGATTGTTCGCGGACTACTATATCTTCATCACGACTCTAGGCTAAGGATCATCCACAGGGATCTAAAAGCAAGCAATGTTTTGCTAGATATAGATTTAAACCCTAAAATTTCTGATTTTGGAATGGCAAAAATCTTTGGAGGGGATGAAGAAGAAGCTAAAACTCGTAGAGTTGTGGGAACATAGTATGCATAGTTCTTTGCTTTATATTAAACACAAATAAGTTTTAGTTTGCTGCACTTAACTAACTATGCCATAATATGATTGTAGCGGTTATATGTCCCCGGAGTACGCAATGCAAGGCTTGTTTTCAGTGAAATCTGATGTTTTTAGCTTCGGAATTCTTGTTTTAGAGATAATAAGTGGTAGGAAAAACACCAGTTACTATAAGGAGAAGTCTGTTAACTTGATCGGCCACGTAAGTAACTACATTTTGTCATATATTCTTTTTTTTTTTAATATTGTTCAACTCACCAAACATAGTTTTTAATAATCAACATCATTTCTAGGTTTGGGATTTGTGGGAACAAGATAAAGCTTTGACGGTAGTTGACTCCTCTTTAGGAGATTCTTTTGATGCCCGTGAAGTTCTTTTATGTATCCATGTCGGGATCTTGTGTATTCAAGAATTAGCTAATGATCGACCTACAATGACCGACGTAGCATTTATGCTGAGTAATCGTGAAGCAATGCTTCCTTCTCCTAATCAACCAGCATTCATCTTTAGACAATTGAATTGTGGTAGGGACTTACCATCAGCATCAGGTAGTTGTGTTGTCTCAGTTTGCAATGAGACCATCACCATACCTCATGCTCGATAATTTCACAAGATCACGCAATTAATCTCTTGAACAAGATACTAGTAAAGCCATGTAGCTCGAAAAACAGTTGGATCGTACCATGTTTGTCTGAAAATTATGCATGAAGTTTTTGGTAAATATTTATCTAATAGTTTGAACAATATGAATGTAATTGGTTGCAACATTGTACCTAATCAGTGGAAGGAAAAATAGTTTATACGTGGAGAACTCAATTTGGCAGGGCATGCAAGTAAATAAATGTTATGTGTGTGTGTGTGACAATTCATCCCATAATTTTTTTTATCATTATCAATATCATTTTTTGGTTTGTTATATGTGGAAATAAGAGAAAGCTTTGCTAATAGTCAAATTATCTTTAGGAGACTCATTAGATGCCCGTATAGTTCTTTTAATTTATGTACCTATGTTGATATCTTGTGTGTTGAAGAATTGGCTAGTGATCGGTCTACAATGTACAATGAATGGGTAGATTTTATGTTGAGTAATCATGAAACAACGCTTCCTTCTCCTGATCAACAATCTTTCATCTTTACACAACTAAATTATGGCAGGAACTCACCATCAGCATCAGCTAGTGGTGGTGTTTCCTTCGATAATGAACACATCACTATCCTTCATGCTTGCTAATTTCAGAATATATATCTCATAATTATATATATTGATAAATTTTTTCATGGTTTGGTGCCATAATTTTTTTAATATTTTATTAGTTTTGTTATGTTTTTATTTCAATCATTTTAATGTTAAACAATACATCTGAAGAGGTATGTACCCGCCTCAACACCGAGCAAGGCGGGTCAACCCACAAGATAAAGACATTATGAAGGCACAAAGCCAAAACCTATGCGCATGGCGCATACAAAACATGCTCAGGCATCATATGCCCAGGCATACATATGCTCGCGCATCACATATGCGCGCGGCGCATCAGAGCGCGGCGCATATCACATGCTCGTGCATATCACATCTGCCCAGGCACACATATGCTCGCGCATCACATATGCACGCGGCGCATCAGCGCGCGGCGCATATCACATGCTCGTGCATATCACATCTGCGCATGAAATATCTGCGCGTGAGAATAAAGAGAAGACCTCGCGCATCCTCAGGATTGGCGCATATCACACATGCACATAATCGACCTCGTCCTCATCCAAATCAGGATTAGGGCAACCTTGATTGTGCACGTCAGACAACCTTCCAGAAGGCATCTTTTTAAAGAGTAAGAATATGCTGATGTTGACAGCTGCCAAATGAAAGGTCGACAACTCAGCATGACACATGTGTTACCACGTGATTACAACCAACGAGAAAGCGCCAGGTGTCCCAGAGGACACGTGGCGCAGTGCGATTGGAGGAGGCCAACGAGGTTGAGCCCAACCAGTGGAATCCCTAGCACTATAAATGCAGCATCAACTCCACTTTGATGGATACATTCATACTCAATCATTGACAGTTACAGGCAGTGATATCACATTCAATCATATTGAATTACATTCACTCACAGTCAGTTACATACAAACACACAGTCTCACAATCAAAGAGTATTCAGCTATTAAGCAATACTCTTGAGATTCCCTTACTCTCACATTATCATCTTCTCCACAATATACTGATTCTCACGCCGGAGGGTTACCCCAAAAGAGGACCCCTCTGTCCCTTTCTGAGGGGTAAGTAACGGCGCTGTTCATTTTGTAGGTGGAAGAACACGGATCCAGAAGAGCCATCGGTGAAATAGTACAATCAAAACCCGAGGAAAGTAGATCTGCTACCAGCGAGTAGATCCACGTTTCTTCATTGGCGCCATCCACTGTTACATCGGCAATCAGATCTCATCAGATCTACATAAAAAAAAATCAATCACCATGGTTTCTGGCGTTCGTAACGTTGATCAAGCTCTGGAGGATATTGAACGTGAGGGTGTTAACGACGGACAGCAGGTTCTGAGGGTTCCGCGTGATTCTACGCGTACCACCAGCAAACCGTCCTTTCGTCACAACCCCTCACGGCCAGACTGAAACTCCTCCAGACGATCTCACGTTACAAAATATGGCCGGCGCGAAACTGAAAGGATCAATGGGTCCAGAAGAAGAAACAAATGATCCAAATGAATGGCTCATAAACGAGCAGCGGCGTCTGATGGAAAAGTACAATGAAATGGTCAAACAGAAGAAGCTAGCCGACCAAACACAAAGGCAAGCGTTTGATAAGCAGACTACAAAAAGGCCGCGCGCGCCGGAAGAAGGACATTCTGTTCACACTGCACACACTGAGTTCAGTGATGAAGAAGTGCATAGCATGAGGAAGACGCGGGATACTCATGCAGGAGGCTCACAGCTCCGCGCGCCTGTGAACATGGCGCCTGGAGCCAGAGCCGATCTGGATCTGCACATGCCGTACAGCCCACCAGTCAGAGGGCAAGTGGACGTAACCACACCCTACAGACCAGCCATCTTGGTGAAACACTCAAAGTTCACTGCGCGCATCGCGCAGGCTCCCATCCAGCACAAGACCAAGATGCCAAGTGGTTTGGGCAAGTATGACGGCACGACAGATCCAGACGATTTCTTGCAAGGTTTTTACAACACGGGAAACCTGGAGAGCTGGACGATGCCAACATGGTGTCATATGTTTGCTCGCTGCCTAACGGGCGCGGCGCGAGTATGGTTCGAGAGCTTGCCGACTGGGCAAATTGATGGGTTCGAGGAACTATTAGAAAAGTTCCAAGCCCACTTCGTACAGCAGCGCAGGCACACGCGCGATCCTGATGACATCATGCACTGCGTACGCAGGAATGATGAAACGATTGAAGATTACATCACTCGGTTCAATCAGGAGTCTCTGGCAATCGGAGGTATAACCGAGCAACTCCTGCGCGTGGCCTTTATACAAGGCGCGCGCAGTGATCAATTACGACGAGCTCTCGTAAGCAAAGATGGCATGCCCACCACGTGGGCCAAGTTAATGGAGGCATCGCGAGTTTTCGCGAGAAATGAAAAACAGATTGCCCAAGATAGGGCAAGAGAAAGAGCGCATCAGGCTGAATCACCGCGCAGCAAAGAGAAGAGGGCCAAACAGAACTCAGTATGGTCCAGGTTGCAGCCAACAAGTTTTTCTTCCGCAGAAAAGCAAGCGCAACCAAGCTCACCCCAGCTCCAAAAAGATGCTCGTAATCGCGGGGAGGGTGACAAGAGGGAGGGCGGCAGAGATCCTAGCAGACCTCTGCCAAGAATATGGACACCCCTCACTAAAACACCTTCACAGGTGTTAAGTACTGAGAATGTTCAATTCAAGCCCCCCAAGCAACTACACTACAAGGGACCGCAAAACAGTGGCAAATATTGTGAATTTCACAGGTCCCCGGGCCACAACACCGACGCATGCCATCATTTAAAGGATGCGATCGAGAAGGATGTAAAATCAGGCAGGCTGGCTCACTTGGTGAAAAACCAAAGAATAGAAGATGAGCAACCGGAAGGAGCCTCTGCCAGCAAAAAATACAAAAGAATCTGTGTGGCTGAGGGGGGACGACAAGGGCAGACGTCAAAAAAGAGAAGCGCGCAAATCCACGGAGATTGGCGCGAGCAGCAAGTCATCTTCCCAAGAATCAGGGGAGGCCCTTCAATAAGCAGTCCTCTCGTCATCACCACACACATTGCTCATTACGAAGTGTCAAAAGTCCTGGTGGACACTGGAAGCGAATCTGACATTATGTATGAGCAATGTTTCAGAAAGTTAGACCCGGCAGACCAAGCGCGGCTCGAAATTGTGAACGCACCAATCTGTGGTGTTTCAAATGAAATCATCCATCCCCTAGGCCAGATTCAGTTTGAACTAACTATGGGGGATGATGAGCACAAGCGAGCCGAAGTTGTCAACTTCTTGGTCTTGCCCACCACGTCATGCCACAATATGATCCTGGGTAGGGGAACGATTGCCCAATTTAATGCTGTACCGTCGCCAGCGCACGGCGCATTGGGGTTCCCTACACCAACAGGCGTAACATTTGTTTACCGCGATCATTTGTGCGCAGTGACAAGTACGCCGCGGGAAGGGAGAATGAAACTTCCAATGGCGGACAATGCGCCAGAGAAGTGGATTTTAAATCCAAAATTCCCAGAGCAAACGGTCACAATTGGCGCTACCATTTCAGACGAAACGAGATTGAGAATGAAAAGGTTGCTCACAAAATACACGTCGGTTTTCGCGTGGCAACACTCCGATATGACGGGGGTCCCGCGAGACTTGGCGCAACATTCTCTTAACACGTTCAAGTCGGTGGAGCCAATTGCTCAGAAAAAGAGAATCATGGGGGATGAAAAGGCGAAGGCCATGAATGAGCAAGTGGAGGACCTGTTGCGCGCAAACATCATCCGCCCGATCCGATACCAGACGTGGGTAGCCAATCCTGTGATGGTAAAGAAAAGCAACGGGTCATGGAGGATGTGTATTGACTTCAAGGACCTCAACAAAGCATGTCCGAAAGACTGTTACCCCCTCCCAAACATCGACGCAAAGGTGGACTCCGTGGCGCCATTCAAGCTCAAATGTTTCCTGGATGCCTACAAAGGCTATCACCAGATTCAAATGGCACCACAGGACGAAGACAAGACTGCCTTCAGAACCGACAAGGGTGTTTTTTGTTACACAAAAATGCCCTTTGGTTTAAAGAATGCGGGCGCCACCTATCAGAGACTTATGGATTCGGTTTTCAGTGAACAAATCGGAAGAAATCTAGAAGTCTACGTTGATGATTTGGTGATCAAGAGCAGGGAGGAGAGACAAATGCTCAAAGACATCGAGGAAACTCTTCAGCGCCTAACGGAAGTTAACATGAAGCTCAACCCGAGCAAATGTACTTTCGGCGCGGAAGAGGGGAAATTTCTTGGTGTAATGGTCACTAAGGATGGTTTCAAGGTGAACCCTGAAAAGGTGGAAGCCATCCTTGACATGCCTTCACCATCCATCATGAAAGAGGTTCAGAAGCTGAATGGTAGATTGGTGTCAATCAACAGGTTCCTAGCGAACCACGCCACCAAATCTACTCCATTCGTTAACACTTTGAGGAACTGCTTGAAGAAGAGCCAATTCAAGTGGACGCCTGAGGCTGAGCAAGCTTTCAGTGAGATAAAAGAATGTCTCATAAAGCTGCCCGCGCTAACAGCTCCACTTCCTGGCGAAACCCTTACATTGTACCTGTCAGCTGGAGACCGCGCCATCGGCGCAGTATTATTGGTGGATCGCAAGGGGATCCAAACGCCAATATACTATGTGAGTCGGGTGCTGACAGACCCTGAGACGCGCTATTCCATCATGGAAAAGTTAGTTTTGTCACTAACACACGCGTCGCGCAAGCTCCATAGATACTTCAATGGTCATCCTATTGAAGTTCTGACTGGTTACAACATCCAGCAAGTCTTGCGACGCCCCGCGCTCTCCGGAAGGCTGACAAAGTGGGCGCTGGAATTAGGTGAACACACGATCACCTATAAGCCCCGTCCAGCAATAAAGGGTCAAGTTTTAGCGGATTTCATCACGGAAATCCCAGAGGGAAAGATTGAAGAAGCTCAGCGCGAGGTAGACCCTCCGCGAGCAAATGATGAAGAAGATGTTTGAAGGCTATTCACTGATGGAGCCTCCAACAGCGAAGGGTCTGGCGCAGGACTCAAACTGGTGGACCCTGATAATCATGAATATACTTATGCTATTATATTAGACTTCAAGAGTACCAACAATGAGGCTGAGTATGAAGCCCTGCTGGCTGGTCTGCGCATTGCGCGCAAGTTTGGAGTTAAAAGGCTAGAGGCCCATGTTGATTCTTACTTGGTAGCTGCTCAGGTCAACGGCCTTTATGACGCCAAGGAGAACACAATGCCTCTATATCTAGAGCAGGCAAAAAAGCTCGTTGAGCAGTTTGACTTCTTCAGAATCATACACATCTCGCGCAGCGAAAATAAGTCTGCTGACGCGCTGAGTAAGATGGCTTCAACTAATTTTGATCACTTTGGCAAAGATGTCAGGGTGGAAGTGATGAGCAACCCGTCAGTGCAAACGCAATCTGTCCTTGTAATTCATACAACCCATTCATCCTGGATAACTCCAATAATGGAATTCCTGAAGGAGGGGAAGTTACCGGACGATCGCGCACAGGCGAGAAGGATAAGACACAAGGCGCAGAACTATGAACTACTTGATGGTACATTATATCGACGCTCTTACCTTGGACCGCTCATGAAATGCCTGGATGCTGAAGAAGCAAGCTATGTGATGAGGGAGATTCACGAAGGAATCTGCGGAATACACGCTGGCCCGCGCATGGTGGTTGCCAAGGCAATGAGCTCAGGCTACTATTGGCCAGGCATGTACTTGGATGCGCTACAAGAAATCCAAAAATGCAAGGCATGTCAGAGCTACGCGCCAAACACCATGCGGCCAAAGAACAACTTGATTCCGGTGACCTCTGCATGGCCTTTCCACAAATGGGCCATTGATATTGTGGGGCCCCTGCCGCAAGCGCAAGGGCGAGTGAAATTTTTGGTAGTGGCGATAGACTATTTCACAAAATGGGTTGAGGCCAAGCCACTAGCAAAAATCACAGCTGAGGCGATGAAGCAATTTATCTGGAGCCACATCATTTGCCGTTTTGGCCTTCCTATGGAAATTGTGAGCGACAATGGCAAACAATTCACTGACAGGAAGATATCCAGCTGGTTCAAAGAATTGCACATCAACCAAATCTTCACTTCGGTCTACCACCCTCAAGGGAATGGCCAAGTGGAGCGCGCGAATCAAAGTTTGTTAAATGGGCTGAAGAAAAGGTTGGAGGGAGAATCCCATTCTTGGGTCGAAGAGTTACCTAATGTCCTATGGGCGCACAGGACATTAAGCAAAACTAGCAATGGCGAATCCCCGTTCAGCCTAACCTATGGGACAGAGGCTATGATCCCAGCAGAAATTGGATGCCCATCCCATAGGGTACTCATGATGAGCAAGACTGATAACGAGCGCGAAAAAAGATTGGACCTCAACTTGCTTGAAGGACGCAGAGAAGCGGCTATCATCAATGAAGCCAAATACAAGAAAAAGCTGGAAAAATATTATAATCAGCGCGTTAAAGAATGCCACTTCAAGAAAAATGATTTTGTCCTTCGAAACAATGAAGCTAGCCGCGCGATACCCCCAGGAAAAATGTCCCCCAATTGGGAGGGACCTTATCAAATTTCAGAAGATTTGGGGAAAGGCGCGTACACTTTAAAAGATTTGAATGGAAAAAAGATACCGCGCGCGTGGAACGCGGCACAGCTTAGAAAATGTTTCATGTAAAAGTTCAAATGTGTAATCAAGGCTTTTAAGCCATCATGAATGATGATTCGCGCTATCTTTCAATATTTGTTCTATTACCTTTGCATACATGTTTCACACTTCCTTTATTAATTTGGAGCAATATGACAACACTATATTGACTTCAAAACAAAATAAAACGAAGTAAAACATACATGCGCGAGCCTTAGCTCAAACGCGTTAACGAGTCTTAACTCTAAAACGTCAGGGCCTTAGCCCAAACCTACGAGCCTTAGCTCAAACACGTTAATGAGTCTTAACTCTAAAAACGTCAGGGCCTTAGCCCAAAACAAAGAGCCTTAGCTCAAAACACTCACAAACATCCATCTTACATCCCGCGCAGCCTGATCATAAAAATCCTTAAACACAACTAAGGCAAAGTACATGCCATATCATAGTTGTTAAGGTCTCAGGTCGAGGTCGCGCGCGGAATCATAGTGGATATCTGAGTAACACATGTTGACATGTAATGGCTAAAACTCATACTTCCATATAAAAACCGCGTGACAACGACGCGCAAAAAAGGAATTGAGAAAAGATATCGCGCATGTCAGCATAAACAAGATACTGCGAAACCACTTACAAAATAGGACTATGGTTAAGAAAATAATTTCCTTACAACCTTGTTCTTATTTTAACGTGCAAGCATATCTTATATCTATACAAGCAAACATGAAGAGATGAATGGAAATGCGCAAGATGTGAAAAAGAGAAAACAAGTTTCATTCCATACAATTGAAATTTACAAGTATGATGAGTTACAAATTACAAGCATAAAAAAAAATATAAAATTTGATGAAGGGCTTCTCAAGTCTCCACGTCGACGTCAGCCGCTTCATCACCCTCATCATCTCCCTCAGCATCTGGCGCGGCCCGCTCCTCATCTCCGAACTGACCATAGTCAAGTTCTTCCTCCTCAATGGAGTCTTCTATCACGACGGTGTCAGGAGCAGATTCTTTCGCCGCGCCAGAGCCGCTGGCAGGGGCAACATCCCCCGCGCCACCATCATCGCCACCAGCCCTCTCGCATTCATCGAGCAACTTCTTTAGCGCGCCGAGGTTGGGCTGGTCAGCAAGCGCAGCTATCTGCAAATCATTAGAAAAGTATTGAGTACAAAACACTTGGAAAATTAATCAAGAAAAACTCATTAAGGTCGAGGTACCTGCATAAGGATGGGGATGGGAGTATTCATATACTTCTCCCCCACCGCGGCCATGTCCGCGCAGGCCGCGTCGCTCTTGTAAGGGTACTCGGATGGGTTCTTCTTCAACATGCCATATTCATACCCATCCGTAAACCCTTCAGCTCGACCCACCAAGCGCGCGGCAGCATTGCAGTCCATCACAAGGGCCTGAAACTCGGCGGAATATTTCATCGCCAAAGCGCAACGAGTCATGCCCTGTGACACCAGCCATTGGCGATCCTGCGCGAGGCCAGCAACAGACGTCTCGAGGGCAGGAACCTGGGAGTTTAATAACTCAACAGTTTCCTTGGTCTTTTTTAGCTCCTCTTTATCAGACGCTGCTGCCGCCAAAATTTTTTCTTTCTCCGCCTGCGTAGCATCAAGGGCTTCCTGGCTGGACGCTGCCGTCGCCAAGGCCTCATCTCTATCGGCCTGCGCGGCCGCCAACTCCTTCTTCAGGCGCGCAACCTCGCTCTCCAGTGATGATTTCTCAGTGATACTCTGGACGATAGCTTGGTCACGCGCCTCCGCCTGCTGTTCCAAGACACGCACTCTCCGCGCGTACTTGGCAACTTCGGCCTCCGCCACCTGCTGCTTCTCCCGCGTAGCTTGGAGCTCATGCCCGCGCTTGATAAAGGCGGTGTTGGCACTTGCTCGGTTTTCGCTGAGCTCCGCCTGGAGTTTCTCAGCTCGTGCGCGAGCATCAGAAAGGTTCCAGGCGCCACCTTAGCCTCTCGCTGGGCTTCCACAAGAGCATCGCGTACTTTAATATAATCACGACGAAGCTCCTGGGAGGCAGCAAAGAAAGCTGACCCAGCGAAAATATGGTCATTCAGCAAGTCCGCGCGGGTGCGCTCCTCATGATACCTCCTTTCAGTAGGAGGCACGGCATGAGCCCAGAAGTCCTCGCATACGCCCATGGATTGGAAGGAACTGTCTTCATTAATATTCCATCTCGGGCGGTAAACGTGGTCACCTTCCTGCAAAACACAAGAAATGTTCTAAGTCATAAAACGTACTTATATGGAGGTACGCGCAGCGGAGCAACAAATTAAAACATACCTGCGGGGATGAAGCAGAAAAGTCAGCGCCAGCCCCACCAGAAGTCTGCGCTGCGAACTCTTGTGGCATCGCAGGGCTGGCGCGGTCTCCCAAGGAGTCTTCAGCTTGAGCCCCCTCATCCTCCTCATCTTCTTCAATAGGCCTCTTCTCCTGCGACCTGGAGGGCTCCAAACCAGGCTCGCGGGGAGGGCTGCGTGTAGGAGGAGGCGAGGGAGGTCTCGACGCCGCCAGTTCGGCGCGCAATACGGTTTCCTGCTCCTTGGTAATCCCAATAAGGGGAGACTCAGCACTAGCAGGAGCAGGAGCAGAACCAGCGGCGCCGACAACGACGCCAGGAGTGTCACCAGCAACTTGTGCGCCAGCTACAACTCCTATGAACAAATCAACAAGGAAAAATGGTTTATGACTGAATCCAAAAGAAAAAATTCAGAAGACAAATGTGCAAAACATACCTTGGCGCAATTCTGTTCGCGCGACGAACATCGCCATAAAGTTCATTCTACCCTTTTCAGAGGGTAGAACAGGGGACTTCGAAGCAGCCCCCGGCGCAGCCTCAGCACCTTGTGGCGCCTGCGGCTGATCTGCGACCGTCGCCGGTCCTGCAAACATTCAAAGAAGCAAAGGTTTAATAATAATTCAATCAGATGAAGATAAGCAAAGTATACCTGTCGCAGGCGCGGCACCGCTTCTCTCTTCAGCCGCGCGAACGGAGGAGGTGACGCCACCATACCTCAAGTGGACAGGGGGTCTGCCCACTCTCACAGGCAGGGAAGCTAAAGAAACCTTGGTGGTAAACACCTGGGTTTCCTTAGGTCCCTTCGTTTGAGCATGGGGATGAGCAACAGGGGTGTCATCTTTCTTCTGTTTCTTGCTGGCCCCTGCGCCAGATTTCCCCTTAGCTTTGCGTTTTAGTAGGGGCGCCTCCTCTTCCTCCTCCTCCTCTTCCGCGAGCTCCAGCTCATAGTTTTCGAGCGCATCTGCAAATACAAGAAACAGAATTGTTAATAAACTTTGGTATTCTAAAGGAATAAGCATAAGTGCGAAGGCTTACCAGGCGCGTCGCTATCAAAGTCAAATTCCAGATCCACTGGGATGAACATGTCATCGAAGCGATCCGGGAAACCAACCTCCCCAGCGCCAAGCGCGACGGAGCCACCCTCCACTTGATCATCATAGGCGGCGTGGATATAATCCTTGGTGACTGCGCAAAAACAAGTCAAGTGATATCAGCAAAACAGTTATGTTCGCGCAGAAAAAGAAATAAAGCAATGAAATAAACTTACACAACCCGTCGACTTGGATAACGGGCTCAAGCGCGCTGTCGGCCCACAGCCTACTCATGCCGACCCCCACCAGCGCCTCCTCGCGAATTTTCTTGGCGGGGGATGGTTCGGCGGTCAGTTTCTTAACCCAGGCGCCGGTTGGGTTCTTAATAACATCCGCATCCGCGGGCGCAGAATCGATCGCGCGCATCGTCATGCGGATGGGGATTACACCAGCCCTGATGTAGAAGAACCTCTCAGACCAGTCATGAAGGCTCTTGAATGATACGGTGCTGCACTTAACCTTCTGACTACGAGGAATAAAGGAGATCCAAGAATCTTGGATCTTGGGCTTGTAAAAAAATTGAAAGCGCCGAGGGGTGGGCTCCTCGCGCTGTAATTTGCACATGAACTCGAAATGAGTCATGCGCACAAGTCCAAACGGATGGACTTGGGATATATGAATCCCGAAAAAACGTAACACCGCGCCTACAAACCTTGTCATCGGAAGACGAAGGTTGCAGTGGGTGAAAAAATGGGTGTACAGTGAAATATAGCCGGCAGGCGGGTCCGCCGCCGTTTGCCCGGCCCCAGGCAACATGCAGCCAAACAGGGTGGGAAAGCCCTGAGAGGCGATGAGGCTGTCGAGATCGGCCTGCCTCAATTTGCAGGGGATTTCATTCCACCTTTTGGTGGCCTTGGTCCTCCCTACTTCCTCCGATGTGGTCTCAACAACCCTCTTCCCCTTCCCCTTTTGCTTCAATGTCGACATCACCACAGATTTCACACGGCGTCTTCGAGAGGCAATAGAGGTGATTGAGGGGCTAGACGAGTCTGAACTATCAGACATACAACTGCAGCAGCAGATAATCGAAGATTCGAAACGATGAATACACTCAAATCAGAATATGAAAGGCAGAAATTCGAAAATTAGCAACAATGAAGATGAAGATAAAAAATTTTCCTAAGGGCCTGCTTTTATAGGCCCAGGAGAGAGAAATGTGGCAACTGATCGGATTTCACGCGCCCCCACTCGCAGGTGCAAGCCAACGAGGGCGCGGCACGTGTCCCTAACACTGTTGAGGGGACATAAAAATGTAACCGACCTGCCACGGAGCAGAGACGCGCCCCCACTCGCAGGTGCAAACCAATGCGAGCGCGACACGTGTTCCAGACAGCTGTGCGAGGGGACATGAAAGACAACTGTAGCACCTCGAGCACACGAAACGTCTGACACGTTTACGGCGCACGTCACCACCAACCAACCACGTGTTTGGACCCTTCGTTTCAACCAAATGGATAGAACTTCGCGCAACGATGGAAACAACCAAGAAAACGACAACACCACATTAAAAAGACCAAATCAGTAAGTCTAATATCTATCTTACCGCGCTAGCGCGAGATAAGATACACATTAGACTGGGGGGGCTTGAAGAGGTATGTACCTGCCTCAACACCGAGCAAGGCGGGTCAACCCACAAGATAAAGACATTATGAAGGCACAAAGCCAAAACCTATGCGCATGGCGCATACAAAACATGCTCAGGCATCATATGCCCAGGCATACATATGCTCGCGCATCACATATGCGCGCGGCGCATCAGAGCGCGGCGCATATCACATGCTCGTGCATATCACATCTGCCCAGGCACACATATGCTCGCGCATCACATATGCACGCGGCGCATCAGCGCGCGGCGCATATCACATGCTCGTGCATATCACATCTGCGCATGAAATATCTGCGCTTGAGAATAAAGAGAAGACCTCGCGCATCCTCAGGATTGGCGCATATCACACATGCACATAATCGACCTCGTCCTCATCCAAATCAGGATTAGGGCAACCTTGATTGTGCACGTCAGACAACCTTCCAGAAGGCATCTTTTTAAGGAGTAAGAATATGCTGATGTTGACAGCTGCCAAATGAAAGGTCGACAACTCAGCATGACACATGTGTTACCATGTGATTACAACCAACGAGAAAGCGCCAGGTGTCCCAGAGGACACGTGGCGCAGTGCGATTGGAGGAGGCCAACGAGGTTGAGCCCAACCAGTGGAATCCCTAGCACTATAAATGCAGCATCAACTCCACTTTGATGGATACATTCATACTCAATCATTGACAGTTACAGGCAGTGATATCACATTCAATCATATTGAATTACATTCACTCACAGTCAGTTACATACAAACACACAGTCTCACAATCAAAGAGTATTCAGCTATTAAGCAATACTCTTGAGATTCCCTTACTCTCACATTATCATCTTCTCCACAATATACTGATTCTCACGCCGGAGGGTTACCCCAAAAGAGGACCCCTCTGTCCCTTTCTGAGGGGTAAGTAACGGCGCTGTTCATTTTGTAGGTGGAAGAACACGGATCCAGAAGAGCCATCGGTGAAATAGTACAATCAAAACCCGAGGAAAGTAGATCTGCTACCAGCGAGTAGATCCACGTTTCTTCAACATCTAAACCAATCTAAACCAATTTTTTGCAATTTTTTTTGGGATTGGTGCAGACTTTAGATTGAGCCTCGACTATTTGAAGATTTTATTCGCTATTTTTGTAATACTTTTTATTATTTTATTAGTTTTTATGATTTAAATACGTCAATTTGACGAGCTTATTATTTGACTTTATTTCTGGTACCGTAATGACATAATCAATGTCGTCTCGCCGCCATAACGGCCGGTTTTACCAACGATCGGTTCTGCAGACCAAATAAACGTACTTTTAAATATGTTTTATTTATTGTAAGCTATACTAGTGCTGCTACTATTAGGGGCGTTACAAATTTATTTTTTGGGTTTAGTTTTGGTAACGTAAAGGACTTAAGTGATACCGACCAAATTCGTATCACTTTGATCATATGGCGTGCCAATACTATTTAGGGTGTTTAAAATTTTTTTTTTTTTTAGTGTAGGTCCCTATTCGGTTGGATCTAACAACGTCTTTGGATCAACCTAACTTAGTGCTAGCGGAAATCACACTAAGCAACCAAGAGGTCTCGGATCTTGAGTTTATTTTCGGTTAAGGAAAGGTTAGTGAGAGAGAGAGCCGAGAGAGAGATAGAGTATATGCAAAAGGTTTTCTATTGTATTTCTAACTTCAACAACTACTTCTCATGGCATGCTTCCTATTTATAGGGAAGCATGCATGAGTAGTAAAACACTTCTAATGCCCAATGGGCTTCTTTACAATGGACCGTGGCCCAACAATGTACAAAATGACGTATCGGCCCAAATACATAACTGAATCAATACAAAAGACTAACTATACAAAACGGGGCCTAACAATCTCCCTCTAGTCTTTAGTATTGAAACCCGTCGGTGTCGTATATCAGGCATTCGTCCTCGGTAGTGGAAGTTCAACAAGTCTACGCACGAACTTGTTGAAGGCTTCCACTATCTGGTCGGTATTCTGATGTCCCAAATCCTCAACGGTTCCCAACAGCTTGTTGTAGAGCTTCTTCACATCTTCAACGTGTAGTCCCATAAGCTCCTGCTCGTCAAACATTCTGATCTCGTGCATACCACGACAGTGAATGACGGCCTCGCCGGTTGTGTTATCGAACTCCCAATCTATGAAGTCTCGGAGAGTGTTGGGAAGATAAGGCTCACGATGATAAATCTCGTGACATTCTTCCGGCGCCCTGTATCTCCACATCGTGCGAGGCTCTCCGGTAGCAGGGTTTATCTCTCTTGGGTTCTTGTACCTACGACCCTTATTTGGCTCGAAATCCTTGTAGTTGACTCTCGATTGTCGCTGCAGATAAGTCGGGACCCAACTTTCCAGCGTACTTCCAGTAGCACCATGACCTAGAGCTTTCTGAAGATAGTTCAGATCAAGCTCAGGTAGAGTCTTTAGCTCGTGATGACTGAGATAGATGAGGTCCCCGCTGTAGCATCTGATGGCCCAAAATTTATTCCGCTGATCATACCTTGCATACACGATCAGCGAGTCGTCATGATATGGATAGTTGAGCACGCAGGAAGACGCACGGCTTGTGACAATGTGTGTCTTTCGCTTTTTCTCTTTGGCGGTTGTTCAATGACAGGATCTGTTGGAGGAGCCTCTGAAGCTTGAGCGTGAGGAGTATCCGGATTTGGTGAGAAGTTAATGTCATCGTCTTGTTCATTTACTGCTTTCTCCGTTTCCGTTCCCTCGATGAATTCCTCAAAGCTCATACCTGCATTAATAAAGTCAGCGATCACACCTGTATTGTCAGTCGGAGAGATGATATCTTTGTACAAGCTATCAAGTAGTGAATCATCCTCTCTGACTTTGCTGACTGAGCTGGGGTTAGCAGGGTCTTGAGCATCGTGTTGAGAGTGTGGAGGTGATTGAGTGTTAGCTCCACCTCCACCTCCTGCCGCCCCGGCCCCTCCATCTCCACCACCACCGTTGCCACCACCATCATCATCATCAAAGCTGTCATGAACTCCATCGTTGTCGTCATCTTCTTCATCATCATCATCCAAGAATCACCATCATCTTCTTCATCACCATCATAGCCACCACCAACACCGCTAGATTGGCCGCCCTGTTGTACTAACCGACCAACAATCGCCTCTCCTTCTGACACAGCAACCTGTACGCCTCGCATGGTCACATAAGGACTTGCGGCTGGTTGCGAACCACCAACTTGAGAAGTCTCACCGGACCTTCTCCAAGTTCTAAACACAGCATCAAGCCTATCCTCCAGACCATGAAATTCGTCTTCTTGAATCCCCATGAGGTCTGAGGCCGCCTGGTACTTGCTCACCATCTCTTCATTAGTCTTGAGTTGTAGCTCATTCAGACGGTCTTGTTCCTTAACTCTTTCTTTAATGGCCTCCAAGTCTGCTCTGAGCGTATCGAGAGAGGTGGAGGAAGCAAGTTGATTTTCCAAATCAGCAACTCTTGAGTTTGTAGCTTCCTTTTCAACATCCCACTTTCTCGTAGCATCTTCAATCTTCTTGTGTACGCTTGATCTGAGAGCACTAGCACTTGGTAGGTTTCTTTCAAGTGTGGCCCATCTATTTCCAAGTCTAGTGTGATCGGCTCTCATATTAGCGTTCTCAGAGGCCTCATGATTCATCTAGATTATGGATTTGGGTGTGGAAGGTATTGGTCAATAACCGTTGATTTTCAGCAACTTCATCACTTGCTGCCTTCGGTTCTTCCAACACCCGGATCCTTTCCCTCAGATCCGCCTTTTCCTTTTCATCCTCAAGAGCCTTTTGCTTCATATCTTTGATGAGCTTGAGGAGTGCAATCTCTCGTTCCGCCCTTTTGGCGTTTGATTCCTCCAGTGTGACGATCCTATCGAGAATAGGATCAACGTACACTGGAGGTGTCGAAGACATCCCTTAGGAGATTGGTTTGGGTGAGATAATGGTGGATGGTGGGGTGGTGGTTGTTATGGGTGGTGAGGTAGTTGGTAAAGGTAGGGTGATGGCTTGAGTAAGGATTTGTGAAGCTATAGTGGTGGGGTGGTATTGGTTGTATTGTAGTTGGTGTGACGGTTTAGGTTGGGGAAGTAAGGATTGTTTTGCTCCATAGGCTTGTTGTTTGTATTGGGAAGCTAAAGACTGAAGAAGTGAATATGGATGAGGTTGGTTGTGCTGGTGGTGTTGAGGCTTAAGTTGGTTCAGGTTGAGTTTGTTGTTGTGGTGGTGAGTGTGGTAAGGAAGGTATTTGGGGTAGGAATGTTGAAATTGGTTGGTCTGTTGGTGAGGGTTCAGGTGAGGATTTAGGTGAGTCATGAAGTAGGGTCTTGGTTTTCTTGGCTTTGGTTTTCTTTCTGGTTTTTGGTGGTTTGAGGGCAGGGATTTGTATTTTGGTCACATCTAGGGTTTTGAGGGCTTGGGCCAGGGCTTCTTTGGTTATTTTTGGTTGGTGTGAGGGCTTGTCTTGTGAGGGAGACTTGACATGAGACTTGGTTGACTTCTAGGAGTCTCCATGTCTCCTCAAACGCTTTAGGGGCGGCTGGTCTTCTTCTTCCTCCTCAAGTTCTATCACTTTGCCCTTTTCCGCCAACTTTCTCTTCAAATCATGTTTGGCCTTTGTTCTATCTTCGGCCGGCTCATCAGATGAATCTTGACCACCTTCAATTATGGGTTCTTGTTCATCAGCTTTACCTTCACCTTCACCAGACGCCTCTTCCCCAGCAGGCTCTGTCTCTTCAAACAAACCGAACTTGACCCAGGTCATGGTCCTGTATACTGATGACCTCTGCACTTGGTGCTCAACGACACACCAAAAACTGATATCTTAATCTCGTGAACATGAAATGGCTCGGGGTGTGACTTCTTGTCCTTTGCTTTCTTGAATCCCGGCCTTTGAACGTCTGGGATCATATCATCTAATAACATCTGCACGAATCTCGGGTACATCAACCATGTAGCCCCACTCTTGATGTTCGCGAGCATGCACAAAAATATTCGACTTGAGTAGTTGAACTTCTCCTTGTTGGTCAATACGGACATAACCCGAACCCAGTCCGTACTCATGCTGTCAAAACCACCTCGAATGTCTGTGAAACAATGAGTAATAATGTGGAAGAGAAATCTCCAGTATGGTGGCAGATGGCTTTTCTCTAAGCTCTTCCATTCCGTGTCGTACCCCATCTTAGCAACGAAATCGTCCAGCTTCTTTTTGTTTCCTCTCTCATACTTGTAATCGGGCTGGTCATCAATCTTTAACACCCTTCTAATGTCATCTTCGGTGATGGTTAATTCCTATCTTGCAACCGTCGTGGTGAAGGACATAGAATCGTCAGCAATCCTGGCGAATGCCCAAAAATCTAAGACCCACTTGTAGTAAATGGCTGGATCTGCAGTGATGGTATAGGCAAGGGGGGATTTCCTGAGCCCCTTGACCATAGGAGTGAACACCTTGTCAGCCTTTGCCTTAGGCAACTCGAGAACATAAAAGTTGTTATGACCCTGAAATTGAAAATCAAAAGATCATGAGAATCATCATTAAGTCAAACCAAAACAAACAAGATATGTACATAGACATTAAGAATTTCCATATTAGATAAGTTAGATTTAATACTACCATTATGTACATTCTATATGTAATAAGTTAATAAGTTAATTTTAGTCAATCTATAAGTCAATTGGATCATAATATACAAAGATCAAGTTCAAAAAAGTCCACAAGACCAAACAGCGTGTTTGAGTAAAAACAGATCAGTTGCATTGTGTTTGAGACTCTGAAAATTTGCTAAGTATGGGTTTTTCGCATGAGACATTGTTTTGCTTCGCATGGCAAGCGAAGCGAAAGACCCTTTCATGCAAAGACCTATACTTATCCTCTTTTAACCCATTCCATTCTTTACTCAAGATCGCCTTTATGCGAATTAGGTTTCTGGAAAGTCTGAACTTGAAACTCCTTTGTTTACTAGGTCAATTTGTCCCTAGAACATATGAACTGAAACTTAAATCTACAAACTTTATACAATCAACCCTAATGCTAATAATTAATGATGATACTCAAGATTAATAAGTCCAAAAACAGATTATTCATAACATATGAACTAATTTCATATGAAGATCAGTCATGAATCAAGCCGATGGCTCATCTGAACCGTCGTCTCGATCCACGAGAACCCAGAAAACATGAAGATGAAATGATTTATGGTGTTTTGATGTTATACCGAGGGTGGATACTCAGGATTCAACGACATGTTTGTGATTAAGAGGGCCGGATTCTTTGAAAGATGGATGAAGATCTGGGTTTGAGAGTTTGAAGATTTGAGAGAGAAGAGAGTAAATATCAAAAGTGTTTGGTGAATAGTGAAAGATATTTTAGGTTTCCCTTATATATAGGGTCAGCCTATCTCGCGATAAGGTCAAAACATCGTGAGTATTCACCGAAAATACACTCTCAGTCCTCGGTCTTTAAAAATATTTGCATTTTCAAACACGAAAAACATTTACCCAACGAGTCCGAGCACTTGATTGTTTATAATATTTTCTTTTGTTGGTCCATAATTGTTAACATTTGCACGATCGATCTCTTTTGTCAAAACAAAAACATAATAAAAAAAAGACACTAAAATAAAATCAAAAATAAAATTAAAATTAAAATTAAGGATAAGATAAAATAAAATAAATAAAAATTAAAATAAAATTAAAACAATTTTAAAGTTAAAAACAATGACAATAAATTAATTTACATAGTATTTTCTTTGGTTAATTTTTAAAGAATGATCATGATATGGAATCATATTGATTTGCAAAGCCCTAGATCGCGTTTCTATTTTGAAATTATTGTGACATAAGTTCATTATTGACTGTAGATATTGTCCTCCTTTTTAACTTGACAAGTGTTTTGATGCCAGAAATGATACATTTAAAGTACAATTAGGCACGGTGTGTATGTGGTCCCCACTTAATCGGACATGTTACTGATTCCATCATATCTCAGGCCTACTTTGTGTTCACATATCACCTTAACTTGACTTAGACCTTTCTTAGTTGATCACAGTACACTTATTAAGAAACTTGACTTTTTGTACGCTGTACACATGACACTTTGTGCTTTGCACACTTGACTCGATCTAGAAAGATTAAAATAAAGCAGAAGTTAAGGCCATAACAACCAGGTCGGATAATACCATATTATCGCGCAGAGAAAGTCCAAGACTTGAACAAAAGAAAGAAAATAAAACAAAGCAGAAGACTCAGGGCCTTAACAATTAGATCTTGTATGACTACAAACGTAGAAAGTCCAAGGCTTGAGTCGAAAATAAATGAAGAAATAAAGCAGAAGTTAAAATTCCTAGGACTGACACTTTTTCTGACTTCTTTTCTTTTGTGTTTCCAACAATTTTGTTTTCTTTTTCTTGCTTTTCTTGACTTTTTACTTGACTCAATGAAAACTAAAAATGACACTGACTTTCATAAGATGACTGTGATCAGGTAAAAAGAGGCTTGGGTATGACATATATAGTTACTGTAGGTTCCCCGGACGTATCACACGAGATATACCGATATACACAGTGCGGAATCCCTGTGTAGATCGTTACGGACGTAGAATATAAGCTTACGAACACACGAACACAATACGAACAATACCACGTTATATTAATAACTCGAACCGTGTTACTTACAGCCTCTCGACCTCACGTCACTTGACTCAATGAATTACACGTAAATAACCAAAATGATCAACACCTAAACAGTAAACCCGAAGCCTATATAAATACACGACAACTTCGCCTCAGGCGAAGTTGTCTATAACTTCGCTCGTTCAACAAGTTCGCCTAGGCGAACTTGTCAACAACTTCGCTTGGTTAACAAGTTCGCCTAAGCGAACTTGTCAACAACTTCGCTTTTACAAACAATTACATAAACAAATTACAGACTCGATTACAGACATTAGACATATGAACTACTGACATCTATGCACCAACAGACTCCCCCTTGGCAGTAGCTTCATATCTTGATCTTTCAGCTCTTGTCTCGTAATCCTGTATCTTCAAGCGTGCACTCCTTCTCTAACACACACCGTGACTACTCGCTGATATTTCCTTGCTTCATCCTTCCAAGCAGGAATATAGAATATCTTCTTTTCGTTCAACGCTTGCAAATCAGCTTTCGATAAGTTAACAAGATGCATCGGGTCATACACCCTCAGCACTTCTTGTTCATCTTCGTCTTCCATCACGGCTTTAGCAGTCTGGCAATCAACGTACCACCATTTTAGATTCTTCAACACATCTTGAGGCATATTCTTCATTGGAACCTCTTTGATGCATCGGATCGGTTTGTACTTCATCACCATCCATGGCTTGCCATCTGCTCTCAATCCCCTCTCTGTATCCTCCACGAGCTTTCCCTTCTGTGGCTTTAATAGTTCAAACTTCTTTTCTTTTATGCTTTCTTTCCACACAATCTTCTCAATCATTCTCGCCATATTGTTGTCACTTCTATTTATCAGGCCCAACCTGCTCAAATCTTTCACCTCACATTCCGGCAACGTATTGAGAGATCTCAACATTCTTTTGAAGTATTGAATGCCATCATAACGCGGTTGGAGTTTACTTTCGCACCGTACATGCCTGGATCTTGAACTTGATCCATAGATGTTTCTTTTCTTACCATATTAAGCTCAAAAGTTCTGAGCTTGTTGACAGTGGTTTCAAGATCATAAGTAGGGAAGTCCTTGTCTTCCCTCATCAGCACTGTATACATCTCCCATTTTGGTGGGAGAGCATCGAGAAGTTTTTCCACAATCTCTTCTTCTCGGTAGGAAATGGAGTAGTTACTCAATTCAGTCATTAGATGATAATATCGAGTGATAATATCATCAAGAGATTCGTTCTTTAAGTACTTAAAGACTGAAAATTGAGTTTTAAGCAGCTTTATCTTTGAGGCCCGAATGCCTACATTTCCTTCGAATATGCTTTCAAGAGCTTCCCAAAGCTCTCTAGCTGATGTATACTTTCTGAAAGTATGGAGGATCTCCTGTGGAAGAGCTATTGTGATTGCAGCATGAGCCTTGCTTTCGGCTTCATACATCTTCTTCTCCTCCTCTTCCATTTTACTGTATTTCTTGATTTGGTCTCGACCCTCATACTCCATGATTGGTGGAATATATCCATCTTGGATGCATACCCACATCTTCGCATCCTGGTACTTAACGTATTGTATGAACCGATCCTTCCACGTGACAAAATCGGTTCCCTTCAGCAACCTTGGGGCCTTTGTAGCTGACCCCGCTTCAACTTCCATTTTTACAAGCTCTGAAATGTTGATCGACGACATCCTTCTTGAAGACTAAGAAACCCGAAAAATTCTGAAAAGGGCGAAGTTAGAAAAATTTCTTCGAAAAAGTACTGTAGGCGAAGTTAAGTATAACTTCGCTTAAGTAATAACTTCGCTGGATCCTTCTTAAATTCGCGTAACTGGGCGAAGTTGTGGATAACTTTGCTTAGGATAAGCGAAATTAGAAAGTAAGCGAACTTGAAGAGAACTTCGCTGAACTAGGCGAACTTGATGAGAACTTCGCTGAGTTAGGCGAAGTTGAGGAGGTAGGCGAAGTTGTGAATAACTTCGCTTCTCTTTATATCTTCGCTGAAACCCTATGAATCCTGACGGCAACTTCGCCTGATGAACAGCAACTTCGCCTGACGAACTGAAACTTTCTGCAGATCTGAAAATCGGATTTTAACGACGATTTTGACGGTTTAAAGGCTTAAACACACTGGTAGGAGCCTAGAATGAGCAAAAACACCACAAACTCGTCCCGGTAATACCCGAAATGGAACGAATTCTACACCCGCGTGAATATCCCGAACCACACAATCGAGCAAAGGCTCTGATACCAATTGTAGGTTCCCCAGACGGATCACACGAGATATACCGATATACACAGGTGCGGAATCCCTGTGTAGATCGTTACGGACGTAGAATATAAGCTTACGAACACACGAACACAATACGAACAATACCACGTTATATTAATAACTCGAACCGTGTTACTTACAGCCTCTCGACCTCACGTCACTTGACTCAATGAATTACACGTAAATAACCAAAATGATCAACACCTAAACAGTAAACCCGAAGCCTATATAAATACACGACAACTTCGCCTCAGGCGAAGTTGTCTATAACTTCGCTCGTTCAACAAGTTCGCCTAGGCGAACTTGTCAACAACTTCGCTTGGTTAACAAGTTCGCCTAAGCGAACTTGTCAACAACTTCGCTTTTACAAACAAATACACAAATACTATTACAGACTCGATTACAGACATTAGACATATGAACTACTGACATCTATGCACCAACAGACTCCCCCTTGGCAGTAGCTTCATATCTTGATCTTTCAGCTCTTGTCTCGTAATCCTGTATCTTCAAGCGTGCACTCCTTCTCTAACACACACCGTGACTACTCGCTGATATTTCCTTGCTTCATCCTTCCAAGCAGGAATATAGAATATCTTCTTTTCGTTCAACGCTTGCAAATCAGCTTTCGATAAGTTAACAAGATGCATCGGGTCATACACCCTCAGCACTTCTTGTTCATCTTCGTCTTCCATCACGGCTTTAGCAGTCTGGAAATCAACGTACCACCATTTTAGATTCTTCAACACATCTTGAGGCATATTCTTCATTGGAACCTCTTTGATGCATCGGATCGGTTTGTACTTCATCACCATCCATGGCTTGCCATCTGCTCTCAATCCCCTCTCTGTATCCTCCACGAGCTTTCCCTTCTGTGGCTTTAATAGTTCAAACTTCTTTTCTTTTATGCTTTCTTTCCACACAATCTTCTCAATCATTCTCGCCATATTGTTGTCACTTCTATTTATCAGGCCCAACCTGCCCAAATCTTTCACCTCACATTCCGGCAACGTATTGAGAGATCTCAACATTCTTTTGAAGTATTGAATGCCATCATAACGCGGTTGGAGTTTACTTTCGCACCGTACATGCCTGGATCTTGAACTTGATCCATAGATGTTTCTTTTCTTACCATATTAAGCTCAAAAGTTCTGAGCTTGTTGACAGTGGTTTCAAGATCATAAGTAGGGAAGTCCTTGTCTTCCCTCATCAGCACTGTATACATCTCCCATTTTGGTGGGAGAGCATCGAGAAGTTTTTCCACAATCTCTTCTTCTCGGTAGGAAATGGAGTAGTTACTCAATTCAGTCATTAGATGATAATATCGAGTGATAATATCATCAAGAGATTCGTTCTTTAAGTACTTAAAGACTGAAAATTGAGTTTTAAGCAGCTTTATCTTTGAGGCCCGAATGCCTACATTTCCTTCGAATATGCTTTCAAGAGCTTCCCAAAGCTCTCTAGCTGATGTATACTTTCTGAAAGTATGGAGGATCTCCTGTGGAAGAGCTATTGTGATTGCAGCATGAGCCTTGCTTTCGGCTTCATACATCTTCTTCTCCTCCTCTTCCATTTTACTGTATTTCTTGATTTGGTCTCGACCCTCATACTCCATGATTGGTGGAATATATCCATCTTGGATGCATACCCACATCTTCGCATCCTGGTACTTAACGTATTGTATGAACCGATCCTTCCACGTGACAAAATCGGTTCCCTTCAGCAACCTTGGGGCCTTTGTAGCTGACCCCGCTTCAACTTCCATTTTTACAAGCTCTGAAATGTTGATCGACGACATCCTTCTTGAAGACTAAGAAACCCGAAAAATTCTGAAAAGGGCGAAGTTAGAAAAATTTCTTCGAAAAAGTACTGTAGGCGAAGTTAAGTATAACTTCGCTTAAGTAATAACTTCGCTGGATCCTTCTTAAATTCGCGTAACTGGGCGAAGTTGTGGATAACTTTGCTTAGGATAAGCGAAATTAGAAAGTAAGCGAACTTGAAGAGAACTTCGCTGAACTAGGCGAACTTGATGAGAACTTCGCTGAGTTAGGCGAAGTTGAGGAGGTAGGCGAAGTTGTGAATAACTTCGCTTCTCTTTATATCTTCGCTGAAACCCTATGAATCCTGACGGCAACTTCGCCTGATGAACAGCAACTTCGCCTGACGAACTGAAACTTTCTGCAGATCTGAAAATCGGATTTTAACGACGATTTTGACGGTTTAAAGGCTTAAACACACTGGTAGGAGCCTAGAATGAGCAAAAACACCACAAACTCGTCCCGGTAATACCCGAAATGGAACGAATTCTACACCCGCGTGAATATCCCGAACCACACAATCGAGCAAAGGCTCTGATACCAATTGTAGGTTCCCCAGACGGATCACACGAGATATACCGATATACACAGGTGCGGAATCCCTGTGTAGATCGTTACGGACGTAGAATATAAGCTTACGAACACACGAACACAATACGAACAATACCACGTTATATTAATAACTCGAACCGTGTTACTTACAGCCTCTCGACCTCACGTCACTTGACTCAATGAATTACACGTAAATAACCAAAATGATCAACACCTAAACAGTAAACCCGAAGCCTATATAAATACACGACAACTTCGCCTCAGGCGAAGTTGTCTATAACTTCGCTCGTTCAACAAGTTCGCCTAGGCGAACTTGTCAACAACTTCGCTTGGTTAACAAGTTCGCCTAAGCGAACTTGTCAACAACTTCGCTTTTACAAACAAATACACAAATACTATTACAGACTCGATTACAGACATTAGACATATGAACTACTGACATCTATGCACCAACAGACTCCCCCTTGGCAGTAGCTTCATATCTTGATCTTTCAGCTCTTGTCTCGTAATCCTGTATCTTCATGCGTGCACTCCTTCTCTAACACACACCGTGACTACTCGCTGATATTTCCTTGCTTCATCCTTCCAAGCAGGAATATAGAATATCTTCTTTTCATTCAACACTTGCAAATCAGCTTTCGATAAGTTAACAAGATGCATCGGGTCATACACCCTCAGCACTTCTTGTTCATCTTCGTCTTCCATCACGGCTTCAGCAGTCTGGCAATCAACGTACCACCATTTTAGATTCTTCAACACATCTTGAGGCATAGTCTTCATTGGAACCTCTTTGATGCATCGGATCGGTTTGTACTTCATCACCATCCATGGCTTGCCATCTGCTCTCAATCCCCTCTCTGTATCCTCCACGAGCTTTCCCTTCTGTGGCTTTAATAGTTCAAACTTCTTTTCTTTTACGCTTTCTTTCCACACAATCTTCTCAATCATTCTTGCCATATTGTTATCACTTCTGTTTATCAGGCCCAACCTGGCCAAATCCTTCACCTCGCATTCCGGCAACGTATTGAGAGATCTCAACATTCTCTTGAAGTATTGAATGCCATCATAACGCTTCACCACAAACAACTTGATCTGTTCATCATATATCCAACAGATGATTCCCTTCTTCGACTCAGCATAGCCTTTGATGTTATAGCTCTTCTTGAACATGGCTGGAACTGCAGGCTTCTTGGTCTTAATAAACCAATGAGCACAGCCTTCCTTCCACCTAGGCTGCTCCTCCCACTCAGTCTCATCCATCTCAGCACTCACATTGGCTTTCTCAACATCAGGGATCTCGTGTTCAACGTTTTCTTCTACTATCTCCCCCTCTTCTATCCCATCTTCAATCACAATCTGCTCACCGATCTTCTCAATCATATCACTCGGTAGCACATCTTCATCAAACAACACCTCATCACTGAACATGTCATCATCAAGCTCCTTCAGCGCATCAATCACGTCATCCTCAACTAACACCACATCATCACCAGAACCACCAGCCACGTCAGTAGACTCCCCCTCAGCTGTGGAAGTACCAAGAGCTTCAGAAGTTCTTGGCAGCTCACCACCTGCATCTTTCGATGCATTGGGATCATCGTCTCGGTCGTTTCTCTTCTTCGTTCTGAGCTCGTCGCCTTTACAGTTCATCTCCCCCTGAGATGCCAAGAACTCCTTCAAGGCATCTATAATCTTCCCATGCTCAACCAGGAGGGATGCCTGTAGTTGATTTGCTTCCACTAGGCTTTGAATAGTCTTTGACTGCTCTGCCACGATCCGCTCTAGTGAAGCTATTCTCTCTGTGTCTGACATTGGCGAAGGCGAGACTCCAGAAGCAGGCGTAACCGCAGGTGGTACCATACCTGATAACCCTGCAGTAGTAATGACCGTTGACTCCACAAAACGAGCAGCTACCACCGACTGAGTAAGCGTTGGCGGTGGTAGTGACACGATCTCCGGAGTCGACGTCTGGATGGTAGTGGTGGATGGAATGCCAGCCGTTGATGTAGCCACCACGGGAACATCCGCAGCGCTTGTACTTGTCACCTGTATAGAAGAAGGAACAATGGACATACCAGACAGTGCGGCCGGAGCAAATCATACAGTCCTTGATGTCTCTCCAGCTCCCATGCCAGCACCTGTCCTCTCCCGTCTTGATCTTCTAATCAGCTTATGTATGTCTTCTTCTTCTTCTTTCGACCCATCATCATCCTCCGTTCTCTTTCTTTTCCCAATCGTTCTCTCTCTAGACACCATCAACCGTCTCCCCTCATTCATAATCTCATCCAGATCGGAGTCAGCCATTGACGTAGCTGCTCTAGTCATACTCACACCTGAACCCTGTGCAGCTGAGACTTGCACCTCTTCCACTTGATCCATGTCAAAGTAGCCTTGACCTCCAAAAACAGCGTCAAGGTCTATATCCTCAGCAGTTGATACAACAGGCACAGCAAGAGCAGGAACAGCTTGAGTTGCTCTTGCCTGTTGCGGTTGAGGATCTCTGAACTCGTCCCCACCAGCAGGAACATACTCTGGGTTGATTAAAAACCCAAATAGAGGAGTATGCCTGGGACGACGTTCAGGATTGCTCCTCGCACTTGACGTGCGGCATTGAGCAAAGATACATTTGCTCACTGATTCGACGTATCTGATCGGGCGTCTCTGAGGTAGACTCGGAGCCACATGGTTCAATATCATTTGTAAAAAACGTGGGTACATGATGAACCGCTCCCGAGACATCGCCCTTCTTTGCCTGTCTATCTCGTAAAAGACCATTTGACTGAAGCTATAACGCTTGTTATAGGTCAGTGCAGTCATGGCAGACTGCATGGTCGCACCCATACCATCTGTGCCCGCCTTCCTCCCCGACATGCACACTATCATAACGTGCATGAGGAAGCGCCACTGGTCTAGAAGGAAACCCTTCCTCCTCTGGGTATCTCCTAATGGAACAGAGTAGCCCATTCGAAGAAACGCTCCATCACGAAAGGGAGCTACGAACTCTGTAGGATCGTCTCGAGTCTCCTCACCAAACCTTAGTGCCACCCGGATCTGTTCAGAATTGAACTGAACCTGTTGATTGTTCACCGTAGCTCTCATCACCGGGGGCTCAACACGGCAGTCGTATTCTACCGTCTCCCAGAAGTCTTCGATGTTCGGTAGAGATATCGGCAGAGTGTTTGTAATCACGTGAAAAATCCTCGAGCGCAGAAGGAAAGTGATAATCTCGCGATAGTCGTCCACACCGCTCGCCTCCGGGTCAAGTGTAATGTACATATTGTGACCCGGGAAAAATTGTCTTTGATTGTCACCATCATCTCCTCCTGCACCACCAGCACCCGCTATCGCAGCCATATCTGCAACAAACTAACCAAGTTAGAACGACAAAAAGACATAGCACAAGTTCGCTTTGTTACCATGAGCGAAGTTGTGATAAACTCTGTATAGGCGAAGTTAAAACTGAAGCGAAGTTGTTTCCAACTTCGCCTCAACTTTAAGTTCGTCTAATTAATATAAGTAAAAATGATCTAGGCGAAGTTAAAGTTAACTTCGCCTCATCACAACATCGCCTCAAGCGAATTTAAGTTTCAGGCGAAGTTACGGATAACTTCGCCTCAGGCGAACTTAAGCGTCGGGCGAAGTTACGGATAACTTCGCCTCAGGCGAACTTAAGCTCCAGGCGAAGTTACAGATAACTTCGCCTAAACCCTAACTTCGCCTGAATCTGAATCGGCGACAGTGAGATTCATGGAACAACGTGCAGTTGATGATTCGGCTAGTTTTAGACGATTAAGCACTCTTAACCACAAGTTTTAAGGACATGCTGACGATCAGTATAGTGTACAACACGTAAAAACATAGGTTATGAAAATCGGTTTCAAAACCGATGGTTCGAGGTTAATGACCGGGTCAAAACGACCCTTGATTAGCGTGAAAGAACTTGTAATATATGATAATACAACATCTCGAACCTTTGATCGGTGAGAAAATCGGAATAAATAACACGTAATCGAGGTTAATAACAAGTTCGCCGGAAAATCGTGTAACTGTGGATATGTTCGCTGATAATAATGAACAGATTGACTGTTTATTAGCCTTATATATGGGCGGAGTTATTCAGGCGAAGTTACGGATAACTTCGCCTAGGCGAAGTTATCCACAACTTCGCCTGTTCAACAACATCGCCTAAAATTTCAAAAATTTACCCTTAAAATTTTAACAGTTGTCAATTTAGTTATAAATTTTCCTTTAAGAAATAAATAACATGATCAATTCTAAGTAACCAGTTAAAAATCATAAAACTATATACGTACAAAAACTTAAAAATTTAAAGCATAAGGGATCAAATTTCAGTCTCGATAGGGACTGCTACGTTTTCCAAAAGATCCGAACAGGAATCATACTAACTACGTGACTGTCACATAGATCCGTGTTTAGCTGTATTATGACATATAGAGACAGGTTGTAAGCAGGTAATATACTTAAGATGGTTTTCATCGTTTCTGTGATACGAGTTAGGTTCAATTAATCCTTAAAATTTAAGTGGGCAACAACTCAGAAATATTGATGCCTCCTATCTATCCTCAAAGCGTATTTGGCTTTCCCCAAGTCACCCCGAATTGACTTCGACCCATAGTGTCTGATTAAACATGTAAGTACTCTTCTTCTGGTTCCCGTTTTTTCTTCTTGCTCTAACATTGTGAAGTCTTGATATTGTCATCACTAATATGTTTCAATAACTTCAAAATTTTATTATTATTATTATTATTTTTATTTTTTTTAAACAAACATAGACTTCAAAGTAGAAATTTAACTGCAAGTCCCGAATCTGGATCACTGCAGTATCTTGAAACGCTATCTTCACGGGAATCAGAACACACATGGGCTCGTGTATGACTGGGTAATCGCTTTTCTGCCTATCATACGGAAAGATATATATGAAGACACGCAAAACTCTTAAGGAGTTTCCACGTAAAATCAAGTAAAATTAGTTTGTATCACGTCTCCTTTTACGCACCATAAAAAGTTACCATGACATACAATGACTGTCCTAAAGCCTTTTAAGCCTAATAACTTCACTAGCTAAGCACACAGAATTAGTATACTATCATTTTCCAAGGTTGGATCAATTTTCCGTTTAACATAGCTAACAAACTTCTTACGAAGTAACAGACTTGAAAAATAATTTCATTTCCCTAGTTTTTCAAAATTTTAGCAAAAATCGCCCCGACCAAAACAAAGTCTTCAGGTAAACGGCTATCCCGAAGATCCAATGGATCAGCTGGACCGACCACATACTAGTATGTGTCCTTCTAACTAAGTATGATCGACTCATTTTAAGCGAAAGAACGAAAAACTCATCATAAACCGCCCCGGTTACTATCAGTAATCTGGTTAATGGCTATCCTCAAAATCTAAGTAGAAAATGAGGACCAAAACATATCCGAAGACAAGTCCTTCAAATTGATGTAACCGACATAATTTTAAGCGATTAATGACGCCCTTTTTTTTTTTTTTTTTTTAACACAAGAAAGGCATGGTTACTCGGGATTGATCATCCCATTCAGTTCAATAAGGTTTTGAAATCTGGATTTGTCAAACGCTTTAGTGTATAAATCAGCGAAATTATCAAGCGTATCCACCTTTTCAAGAATTATCAGTTTCTTCTCAGCACAATCCCGTATGAAATGATGACGTATGTCAATGTGTTTAGTTTTACTATGTTTCACGGGATTGTTAGTTACTGAGATAGCATCTGTGTTATCAATGCAAATAGGAGTAAGTAAGAAATTCAGACCATAGTCGCGCAGCTGTTGTTGTATCCAAAGAACCTGAGAGCAGCAGTTGGATGCAGCCATGTATTCTGCCTCACAGGTTGAGATTGCGACTGAAGTCTGCTTCTTGCATTGCCACGACACCAATCTACCACCAAGAAACTGACATCCTCCAGTTGTTGACTTCCGACTCTGATTGCACCCTCCATAATCAGAGTCTGTGTAAGCGACCAGCTCCAAGTCTCCTCCTCTTGGGTACCACAACCCCAGCTTCGGCTTGCCCTTGAGATACCGCAGTATCCTCTTTGCACCTTTCAAATGAGATTCATTTGGATTTGCCTGAAAACGTGCACAAAGACAAACAGCAAACATTATATCAGGCCTAGATGCAGTTAAGTACATTAAAGAACCTATTATTGCCCGATATTGAGTTGGGTCCACATCTGCATCACCGTCTACTTCAGCACCCAATTTGTGATTGACGCAGATTGGAGTATCATATGGAGAACTGTCCTCCATCTTGAAGCGCTTGAGCACATCATGAACATACTTCGTCTGATGAATGAACATCCCGTCCTTCCTCTGATCAACCTGCAATCCTAGAAAGAAAGTTAGTTCACCCATAGCACTCATTTCAAACCTTTTCTTCATGACGGCTTCAAACTCCTGACACATGGAGACTTTTGATGCAGCAAATATGATGTCATCCACATAGACTTGTACCAGCAGGATGTCGCTTCCATCCCTTTTGAAGAACAACGTGCTATCAATTTTCCCTCTTTCAAAACCATTCTCGAGCAAGTAATCCGATAAAGTTGCATACCAGGCACGAGGTGCCTGATGTAATCCATACAATGCCTTGCTCAACCTGTACACGTGATCTGGATAGTCTGGGTCAGGAAAACCCGGAGGTTGCTCAACATACACAACCTCATCAACTTTCCCATTCAAAAACGCACTCTTCACATCTAGCTGAAACACCTTCATCTTTTCATGAGCAGCAAACGCCAAAAACAATCTTATGGCTTCCAACCTGGCGACAGGAGCGAACACTTCGTTATAATCAATCCCCTCTTGTTGATTAAAACCTTTCACGACAAGCCTCGCCTTGTTTCTTATAATGATCCCCTTATCATCTATCTTGCACTTGAACACCCATTTTGTGCCTATCGCATGCACATTCTTTGGTTTTTCAACCAAAGTCCAAACTTCCATCTTCTCGAATTGAGCCAACTCTTCTTGCATGGCTTCGACCCACGAGCTGTCCTTTAAAGCCATTTGATAATTCTTCGGTTCAATCTGGCTTATAAAGCAGGTATACAGGCATTCATCGATTTTTCCTGTCTCCTTAATGCTTGTATAAACACAGGTATGTTCATTCAAGCTACTTCTCGTTTGTACACCTGAGGACACATCACCAATCACATTATCCAGAGGGTGATCTTTATGAATTCTCGTGGTCGGAACAGAACCGACATGCAAATTATCTTCCAAATTAGAAGAGATCTCATCAATGGTTGTTTCATGCTGAGAGTGAAAAGGATTGATAAATTCTTCTTCAGTTGAGGCAGCAGGGGTACCAATAGTGTTTGATGAGGAAGGTTGACACTTATCAATCAGCTGTCTTTGCAATAAATTTTCTTCCTCATCGAGTATCATCTTCGTCGCAGCTCTTTCTTCTTCTTCAGAAATCTCCAAATCCGGTACGTTAAACGACTTAAAAAGCTTAACATAGTCGAAAAGCTCAGCAGGTCCATTGCTAGGTTTTGGAGGTTGGTAACTTGTGATGTCAGTGTTACACACCACCTCCACCTTGCAAGTCGAAGTATTGAAGACACGTCTGTTGGGAGTCCCAACAACATAACCGACTAAGATTCCTTCATCGGCTACTTCACCAAATTTAGAGTTTGTCTTCAAGATCGAACAAGGGGACCCGAATGGTTCAAGACCACTCAAGTTGGGCTTCCTTCCATGCATAAGCTCGTAACAAGTTTTACCAAGTCTCTTAACGGTTAACACTCTATTCAGAACATAGCAGGCTGTAGCAACCGCTTCAGCCCAGAACATCACAGGAAGTTTCGAATCTGCCAGCATAGTTCTGGCTCCTTCAATTAAAGTTCGGTTCTTCCTTTCAGCCACTCCATTCTGTTGCGGAGGATACGGAGTGCTGTATTGATGTTCAATTCCTTTCTGAAGACAGAAGATCTCCATTTCAAAGTTCTTGAACTCCGTACCATTGTCACTTCTGATGAACTTAACTGTTTTACTCATGACGTTCTCAACTTTAGTAATCAAATTCTTCACCATTTGAGCCGTCTCATCTTTCGATTTCAGAAAATATACCCACGAATATCGCGAGTAGTCATCAGTGATCACCAAGCAGTAAGAAGTACCTCCTAGACTTTTTACATTCACTGGACCGAAGAGATCCATGTGAAGCAGTTCTAGAGTACTGGAAATTGAGTTGACCTTCTTGGTGAGATGGGATTTCTTGTGTTGCTTTCCCTTCTTGCATGCAATACATTTGTCTTCAAAGTTAAAACTTTTCAAGGGAACGCCCATCACAAGCCCATTTTTGACAATGTGGTTCATCTTCCGAAGATGAATGTGCCCCATCCTCCTGTGCCATAGTTCGGATTCTGATTCGCTTGCCTTCGTCATTAAACATGATTCTCCCGTGGCCATTTCAGTAGACCTCATATCCATCACATAAGTGTTTGTATCACGTGGAGTTGTCATCACTATCCACTCGTCTGGTATCTGAAAACCAGGCTTCAACACGATCACCTCATTCTTCGTGAAGTGAACAGTATACTCCTTATCACAAATCTGCGACACACTCAGCAGATTGTGCTTCAACTCCTCTACAAAATTCACATTCTCAAGTGTCATCTTCCCATTGGACACCGTTCCTCTCCAAGTAATTCTTCCTCCACTTTCACCAGCAAAACTAACTCTCGCTCCTTGAACAGGTTTTAAGTCGTGCAACAAGTATTTGTTTCCCGTCATGTGCCGGGAACAGCCGCTATCTACAATCCAAAGACTGTGGGCAGCCCTGTTCAACTGTTCCTGCACAATAAAGCAAATGATTAGAATCTAGGGACCCAAGACCAATTGGTCTTGGATCTATACATCCCGTACTTCTGCTTTCCAAAGTTAGCATTTGGATAATTCCTGTCAGTCCTAGTAGGAAATCTCCTTGGAAATTGAGTGTGAGGCCTTCCAAACCTATGTACATTGAAAGTATTATATCTTGTGGTTTGGTTATTAGCATTGTTAAACTGAGGTTTGTTTCTGTGAAAACCTGAATTAGTTACATTTCGGAACTTTAAAGGGTTTTCATTTTTAACAGTATTAAAATTACCAGTAGACTTATGCTCAGTTTTAATAGGCCTCACGCCTCTGAATTTCGGCATCAGAGGACAATCTGCAACAAGATGTCCTAACTTATTACACCTAAAACAACACCTATATTCCATTTTCTTTTCAAATGTTGTTTTGGATGTAGAGGCTGTGTTAGCGGCCGTTCGTCTCACATAAGGTGGGACGTACAGGTTGAGTGGAATATTCTTTTTAGAAGTTTTATCTTTTTCTCCACCAGTGGGTAACACTACCTTCTCATTTGTCTTACCCGATTCGGACAACTTATCCGAATCCGATGAGACTGGACTCGTAACAGAAATATTTACACTTGAAACAGGCGAACTCGTTTCGCCACTACTAACACTTGGTTCTTTACTCGTAACCTTGATTGGAACTGTCTGAGGAACTTCAAAATCAACAGATTTCTGAACACTAGGGTTATAAGTGTAATTGTGGTTATAAGGTGGTGGAACCTCGTGATAACCAATTCCTCCTCTCTTTGTAGAGGTACCTTCATCACTAACAAGGTGATCAAGAATAGCTGAGGAATTTCTGAACTGTTCTAGTTTTCGGTTCAGTTCCACTACTTTCACCTGGTGGTCAGCAATCTGCTTTTCACGTTCAGCAATCAGTTTAGTCTTTTCTTCTAACACCTCATAACTTAGATCAATTACTTCAATTTTTTCAGCAAGTTTAGTTTTTAAGCTTTTAACATCTTTTTCACACGCTTTAATTTTAACTTTGTAACTGTTTTCTCTTGCTTTTGTAAAGCGATGATCTTCTTTAAGAGTTTTAAATTCAGCATCTAAACGAACATACTGATCAGTTATGGTAGCAAGTTGCTCAGACAAATTCTCGCATTTAGTACAAATAGATTTAGAACTTACCTCGGAGACTTGATCATTGTTATCTGCCATGAAAGCTTTTTCCTTACCAGTAGCTTTCATTTCTCCGGTAGCCTTCTCATGTTCTTCATTCTCAACCTTAGCCATATTTGCCTGCTCATTAGTTTCATTCAAATGCAGGTTCCAGTTGTATTCACCTGCTTCTCTGGACAACATGGCATTGATTTCCTTATTATTCCCAGTGTGCTGTGCAGGCCTGCCTTGACCACGTTCAACTCTCTCGTTTCTGCAATCTTTGGCAAAGTGCCCGTTTTGTTGACAGTTATAGCATCTCACCTTAGACTTGTCGAACCCTGGCCTGCCACCAACAAACTTTCTTCCTGTCTTTCTCATGAACTTCTTCACTCTCCTCACTATCATGGCCATCTGCCATTGTAAATCCATATCCTCCAGATCATCAGCATCGATCTGGTCATAGTCTTCATCTAGCATCGCTGGATCAACCACCTTTCCTTGAATATAATTTTCATATGAAGCAATAAATGAAGCATAGAGTCCAAACTGCTCTTCAGCAGATTTGACGCTCATTGGCATCTTTGAGTAATTATTGCCTGAGGAACTTGAAGAGCCACTACTCTTGCTTGCTGTTTGTTGAGTACCACTTGATCCACCCGCAACAAAGCAAACATCCCCATTCGAGTTTACTGACACTTGCCCCTCCTGTGAAGAATTGGCACCTGACTCACCCTTCGAGTAGTAGGCGGCATAATCAGTTTTTGAATTTGTATTGGAGTTTACTTTCGCACCGTACATGCCTGGATCTTGAACTTGATCCATAGATGTTTCTTTTCTTACCATATTAAGCTCAAAAGTTCTGAGCTTGTTGACAGTGGTTTCAAGATCATAAGTAGGGAAGTCCTTGTCTTCCCTCATCAGCACTGTATACATCTCCCATTTTGGTGGGAGAGCATCGAGAAGTTTTTCCACAATCTCTTCTTCTCGGTAGGAAATGGAGTAGTTACTCAATTCAGTCATTAGATGATAATATCGAGTGATAATATCATCAAGAGATTCGTTCTTTAAGTACTTAAAGACTGAAAATTGAGTTTTAAGCAGCTTTATCTTTGAGGCCCGAATGCCTACATTTCCTTCGAATATGCTTTCAAGAGCTTCCCAAAGCTCTCTAGCTGATGTATACTTTCTGAAAGTATGGAGGATCTCCTGTGGAAGAGCTATTGTGATTGCAGCATGAGCCTTGCTTTCGGCTTCATACATCTTCTTCTCCTCCTCTTCCATTTTACTGTATTTCTTGATTTGGTCTCGACCCTCATACTCCATGATTGGTGGAATATATCCATCTTGGATGCATACCCACATCTTCGCATCCTGGTACTTAACGTATTGTATGAACCGATCCTTCCACGTGACAAAATCGGTTCCCTTCAGCAACCTTGGGGCCTTTGTAGCTGACCCCGCTTCAACTTCCATTTTTACAAGCTCTGAAATGTTGATCGACGACATCCTTCTTGAAGACTAAGAAACCCGAAAAATTCTGAAAATGGCGAAGTTAGAAAAATTTCTTCGAAAAAGTACTGTAGGCGAAGTTAAGTATAACTTCGCTTAAGTAATAACTTCGCTGGATCCTTCTTAAATTCGCGTAACTGGGCGAAGTTGTGGATAACTTCGCTTAGGATAAGCGAAATTAGAAAGTAAGCGAACTTGAAGAGAACTTCGCTGAACTACGCGAACTTGATGAGAACTTCGCTGAGTTAGGCGAAGTTGAGGAGGTAGGCGAAGTTGTGAATAACTTCGCTTCTCCTTATATCTTCGCTGAAACCCTACGAATCCTGACGGCAACTTCGCCTGATGAACAGCAACTTCGCCTGACGAACTGAAACTTTCTGCAGATCTGAAAATCGGATTTTAACGACGATTTTGACGGTTTAAAGGCTTAAACACACTGGTAGGAGCCTAGAATGAGCAAAAACACCACAAACTCGTCCCGGTAATACCCGAAATGGAACGAATTCTACACCCGCGTGAATATCCCGAACCACACAATCGAGCAATGGCTCTGATACCAATTGTAGGTTCCCCGGACGGATCACACGAGATATACCGATATACACAGGTGCGGAATCCCTGTGTAGATCGTTACGGACGTAGAATATAAGCTTACGAACACACGAACACAATACGAACAATACCACGTTATATTAATAACTCGAACCGTGTTACTTACAGCCTCTCGACCTCACGTCACTTGACTCAATGAATTACACGTAAATAACCAAAATGATCAACACCTAAACAGTAAACCCGAAGCCTATATAAATACACGACAACTTCGCCTCAGGCGAAGTTGTCTATAACTTCGCTCGTTCAACAAGTTCGCCTAGGCGAACTTGTCAACAACTTCGCTTGGTTAACAACTTCGCCTAAGCGAACTTGTCAACAACTTCGCTTTTACAAACAATTACATAAACAATATTACAGACTCGATTACAGACATTAGACATATGAACTACTGACATCTATGCACCAACAGTTACATTTTTGCCCTCATGAATATGACTTTACGGAATCAAGCAACCGCTTCATAATTGTATATCCACTAGTACCGTTATTATTTTAAGTTTATATCACCCGACACTTACTTGTTTGTCAAGCCTACCTACACATCAATGAATGACCTTGTAGCCTTTTGTTCTATTCTTTTGACGTGCTAGAATCATACAAACCAATGTACTATCACTTTCCATTGGTTGGATCAATTAAATTTGGAAATTTTAAATATCCAACTCCCTCTAAGCAGGAGCTCCCTCTAAACGGGATAATTCGTTTTGAGTTTACTTAAAATATAAAAATAAAATCTTTTTGTTAAGTCAAATGACTTGTTTTTGTTTACTGAAAGTAAATTTAAAATCTTTTTGGTGAGTTAAGGTTAACTTATTTTCTCCCTCTAAAAATGTGACATATTTGAAAAATATTTACAGTTTTACACTAAAAGATAGACGATAAAAATTTACTGAAAGGAAATCATGCCCAATGACTCAACGAGAAACAAAAATCGGGCACGACAGAAAGCTTTTGTAAAGAGATCTGCAAAGTTAAAATCAGTATGGGCCCGTTTTATGTCGACAAGCTTGCGATCATAACAATCACGAATAAAATGTATTTGGATGTCAATGTGCTTAATCTTTGAGTGCTGGACTGGGTTTTTGACAATAGAAACCGCCGCCTTATTATCACATTTGATCATTGATCCATAGAAATTTAAACCGTAATCCAGCAGCTGATGCTGGATCCATATCACTTGAGAGCAGCAGCTGGATGCGGCGATCTACTCGGCTTCGGCTGTGGATGTAGACACAGTGACGTGTTTCTTGCATTGCCATGAGATCAACCGATCTCCCAGGAATTGACATCCACCAGATGTGGATTTTCTGTCCAAGTTGCATCCCCCATAATCACTGTCGGTGTAAGCATGAAGTTCCAAGGGAGAATCTTTTGGATACCAAAGACCCAAACGTGGTCTCCCTTTCAAGTATCTGAAAATACGTTTGACAGCAGTCATGTGGGATTCTCTTGGGTCTGACTGAAATCTGGCACACTGACAAATAGGGAACATGAAGTCCGGTCTGCTTGCAGTGAGATACATCAGGGAACCAATCATTGACCTATAAAGGTGTTGATCGACTGGTTTTCCTGATGGATCAGGAGCGAGAACAGGACGAGTAGCGATTGGTGTCATGAAAGCTGTTGAGTCCTTAAATCCAAATTTCTGAACAATGTCATGAATGTACTTTTCTTGGTGAATCAAAGTTCCGTCCTTCTTTTGCTCAACTTGTAAGCCCAGGAAGAAAGTCATCTCCCCTAATGAACTCATTTCAAATCGCTTCTGCATGATCTCAGAAAACTCCTTGCACAGAGTCTCATTCGTGGACCCGAAGATAATGTCGTCAACATACACTTGAACGAGAATCAAATCATCCTTTACTTTCTTGACAAAGAGAGTTTGATCAACAATGCCTCTCTTGTATCCGTTCTTTACTAAATGGTCAAGTGTGGCATACCAAGCACGAGGAGCTTGGTGAAGACCATAAAGTGCTTTGTCAAGTCGATAAACGTGGTCTCTTCAAAACCTGGAGGTTGGCTCACATAAATTTCTTCTTTTACTTTCTCGTACAAAAAGCAGTCTTCACATCCATTTGATATACTTTGAAATTCATGAACGAGGCATAGGCCAAAAAGATACGAATTGCTTCCAATTTGTCCACCGGTGCATAAACTTCATCGTAATCAAGTCATTCTCGTTGCCAAAAACCTTGCACGACCAACCGGGCTTTATTTCTAATAATCACTCCCTTGTCATCTTTCTTATTCCGGAACACCCATTTTGTTCCGATCGGCTTCTTGTGATCTGGTTTCTTCACTGGCCTCCAAACATTTAGCTTCTTGAACTGCAACAATTCTTCTTGCATTGCTTCAACCCAAGAGTTCTCCTTCAAGGCAACTCTATAGTCCTTGGGCTCTACCTGCGAAATAAAACAAGCAAAAAGACATCTGTTAATGTTACCAGAGGTGCTGCGTGTTTGGATGCCAGCGGACGGATCTCCAATGATGTTCTCAGTCGGATGTCGGCGATGGATTGGTAACTGTGGAATTTGTTTGACATTCTCGATTGGTGTTGCCTCAAGCTCAATGGTCAGGCTCTCTATGGGATGAAAGATTGCGGTCACATCTACAGCGGCATTTGGTTGGGGATCTCTTGCATCTTCTTCTTGATCAACCAAATGTTCCTGAGCGATGGTGCCTTCCAATAGGCTGTCGTAGAAAGGTACGACGATTGCAGGTACTGACGATGAGTCTGCGAGAAGTTCCAATAGGAACGATGTCATTCTGCACATTTTCTTGAATAGCTTCCTCAGCAGATCCATGAAAGTTTTCTTCAGAGGAAGGTGTAGGAACTGATTCAACAATACTTAGATCATCAGCTGGGGAAGTTTCCATTTGGAGGGTTTGTTGATCCACCGCTTGAATGGTCTGGTCGTTGCCTACATTGTCAGCTGACATAAATGAGTCGGTGTCTGAATCTTCTGTGTCTTCGACAGCGGGTATTTCAGTAGAGACTGCAGATGTTTGCACATTGGCTACCGGGACTGGTTGATTAGCCACGTGTGGAGCATTAAGTGTGGGTGCAGGTGCAACAATCTGAATATCTGTCAGACTTTTCACAACGGCGTGCATCAAGATTGATTGATCAACATTTGTCGGAGATGGTGCAGAAACAACAGGTGACATCACTGGTGCAGAGGGTGGTACATACATTCCTTGAAACAGCCTGAACAAGCCTTCATAATCAAACATCCAATCAGGACCATTGTGTGCATCGGTAGGGTCTAATTCTTGCCAATCAATTTTGTAGGACTCCAAAATCACTCGGGATTTCTTATTGAACACACGATAAGCACTTTTGTCAGCTGAATAACCAACAAAATAGCACTCATCCGCCTTTTCAGCAAACTTTGAAGTTGTAGCAACATTTGACTGAAGCACTGTGCAAGGACATTCGAAAGTCTTGAAGAAATTAACCCTTGGCTTGTTTCCATAAAAGACTTCATAAGGTGTCTTATTCAGTTTTTTGTTCAGTAACACACGATTCTGAGTATAGCAAGCAGTGTTAATGGCTTCCCCCTGAAGGGGAGTTTGGAGTATGACAACATGGTTCTTGCAGCTTCAACCAGTGTACGATTTCATCGTTTAGCCACCCCATTTTGTTCAGGAGTGTAGGGTGCACTGAATTGACGAAGAATCCCCTTGTTGTGACAGAATTTGTTGACAGCTTTGTTGCAGAATTTTGTTCCATTGTCACTTCTAATGCACTTGACTCGTTTGTCCGTCTGATTCTCAACCAACATAATAAATCTGATAAGAAATTGAGATGTCTCATCCTTGTGTCCTAGCAGAAAAGTCCAACTGAAACGCGAATTATCATCAGTAATAACCAGACAATAGGCTTTGCGACCTATTGCCATTGGTTGAGCAGGACCAAAAAGATCCATATGCAGCAGTTGAAGAGTGGAGTTTATGGAATTGACAGTCTTAGGGCGGTGAGAGAGTTTGTGATGTTTGCACATAGAGCAAGATAAACATTTTTCAGCACAATGAAAAGATTTTACAGGCAAGCCCCTCACATGGTCACCTTTAACCAACTTGTTTAAGTTCTTAAAGTTGACATGCCCTAGACGACGATGCCATAAAGATGAGTCGTTCTCCGAGGCCTTGGACATCAAACAAGAAGCAGTCCGCATGGAATAATTGCTTCTCATGTCCAGAATGTAAGCGTCATTGTGCCTCGGAGTACGCAACATAATCCACTCTTCAGGGACTTTAAAGCCTGGTTTAAGAATAAGACATTCATTTTCAGTGAAAAGAGTTGAAAATTTCTTATCGCAGATTTGAGAGACACGGAGCAGATTGTGGTTAAGTTGTTCCACAAGATTTACTTCATCGAAGGTCAATGTGCCATTTGAGACCTTGCCTTGTTTCGTGATTTCTCCTCCTACGTCACCAGCAAAGGAAACATGTCCACCATCGAATGGCTTAATGTCAAACAACAGGGACTCATCTCCTGTCATATGTCGGGTACAGCCACTGTCGAAGTACCAAATACTGTTGACAGGTCTTCCAGGCTCACCCTACATACATGAGCAGCTAGTTAGTAGAACGGCCCCGAGACGAACTTGTCTCGGGAAAAACAAACAGAAAATCACCCAATTTTATTTTATGAATCTTAAAAATGTAATCTTTTGGAGAATCTGAATCTGAAGTGCAATCACTCGAGGAACTTATGTTAAGATTTCCTCGTCTCTGAAAAGGTTTTCCTGATTGCCTTCGTTTTTGTTTGGATTTAAATATCAATTCTTCTGTGTTTTCTTTGGAAAACGGTTTAGAGGGGTTTTTAGGGTTTACAGCTTCCGACCCCTTGGCTAACCGCTTCCTTTCTCTTTGTGTTAGCCAGAAGGGTTTCTTGGGTTTGTCGGTTCTTTTAATTCTTGAATCCGTCTTACTGGCTAAGGTACAAGTTTGATAAGACATTTTCTTAGGTTGAACATTTATGTCTGACCAAACTTACTTTTAGCGTCTCTTTGTTGCTTATGCCAGTTCTTGCAGTGTCTCGCAAGATGAGACGGATTTTCACAAACAAAACAACATTTTCTTTTGTTACAATCATAGACATGTTGATCACTGAAATATGTGGGGTGAGGTGATGTGGTAGAGCAAATGTATTGATAACCTCTATCTGAGAACACATTTGAATGATTAGATGCAAAGTAATTTGACTGCCTAGGTTTATGACCAGAGTAGTAATAGGTACTATCAAATTGATCATAAAATTGATAACTATTACTATTAGTAGTATTTTGTGAAAATAAAGTTTTCTTTGAAGGCACATATTTGGTTTTTCATTTTCAAAAATAATTTCTTGTTTTCTTAAATCCTCAAAATCATGATCAGTTGACGAGCAACTAGAACTTGTCTGTACATCAACTTTAGCCTCTTTTGTTTCATCAAAAACTGTTTCACACTCATAATCAAACGAAGAACATTCACTTTCATTACATACATCGTTACAGTTTTCTTCACTAGTGGTTTCACAAAATACAGGTTTTGATTCCGACATCAAATATCCTAACATGGATTCACAAACTTTGTTACAGACAGGGTTATTAATACTTTTTGTTAGACCCACACACGACTCAAAACGTGGTTCTAATCCTCCATTTTGCAAAAGGTTTTCTATTGTATTTCTAAGAGAGAGCCGAGAGAGAGATAGAGTCTATGCAAAAGGTTTTCTATTGTATTTCTAACTTCAGCAACTACTTCTCATGGCATGCTTTATAATAGGGAAGCACGCATGAGTAGTAAAACACTTCTAAAACCCAATGGGCTTCTTTACAATGGACCGTGGCCCAACAATGTACAAAATGACCTATCGGCCCAAATACATAACTGAACCAATACAAAAGACTAACTATACAAAACGGGGCTAACATTTAGTGTTGGTGTCGCAACGAACTTAAATGATATCAACTGAATTCACAAATGCGACGGGTTTTTACCTAGTTAATATAATTTTGAGCTAGACACCTTTTAAATTCGAGTGCCACGCAAAACAAGCATCATATCAGCCTGCTTGAACATCATGAATGATGTTTGTAAATAATTTTTTTTGATAGTTTGTACAATATATATGTGAAGTAGATGTCATGCTCTAATCAAAAACAGTATTAAGAAAGCTTAAATGCCTATAATCAGTACAGGTAGGTAAGATCGTCTTCTCAGGGAATCAATGGAAAGTGCAAGTCAAATTCATTGTTTATTAATTAATTAAATAAGGACGGATAGACGATGTCAAGCAATTTAAAGATTAGTTTGTTTGATGAAAATACGATTGCTTTTAGTTTTAAAACAATATGAGAAAAGGGTGACATGTTTGGGTTATGCAATAGACTAAACAACTATGAATCTTATCAATTGGATAAACACATAGCAGTTACTAGACACGGTAGCTTGGTTGTGTTGATTCGTAGAATCTAATCCATTTAATTGGCACAATTGAGCTTAATCTACCTAATTACCAGTTTGTTAATATAAGATTCCAAGTTGATTAATGATTCAAGGCAATAGTTCAATAACTGTAAGAACTTAATCCTAAATGTTGAGTAAACTCGGATCAAACCACAATATATCAAAAACTAGATAGGTTTTATTTTTATTTTTTTATGGTCGGTTTGGGTTATTTGTTGGGTCCATCTAGTTTCATGGTTTTAGTTCGGACTTACGCTAAAAAATAATAATAATAACGATAAAAATAAAAAGAACGATACTCACATAGATGCTAATATGCTGGTTATGATCACTACCTCTTAATGGATTGATGCAGCCAACCGAAATGAAGGCGAAATTGGGTTCGATTTCAAGAATAACCTGAAAACCTTGGAAGGGTCTAACATGGAGAACGATATTGACAAAAATGTTGATTTAGCCGTGTTTGATTTGAGCACGGTAGTTGTAGTTGTAGCAACTGATAATTTTTCTCCTATAAATAAGCTTGGAGAGATGGATTTGGCTTCGTTTACAAGGTAGTGTCTTGTCAATCCGGATAATGATCATGGCCTTTTTGGTTAAATATAATTGTTGTTATCTAATTAAGAGTGATTTACCAAGGGTATGCTACAAAATGGACAAGAATTTGATGTCTATTATCTCAAAGTTCAAGTCAAGGGATGCAAGAATTTAAAAACAAAGTAATGCTAATTGCGAAACTTCAACACAGAAACCTAGACCTAGTCTGGCTTTTGGGATATCGTTTCCAAAAGGATGAAAAGATGTTAGTTTACAAGCACTTACCAAATAAAGGCTTGGATTCTTTTATATTTGGTTTTCTCTTGTTCTCTAACCTACAATTAAGTTCTTAAACCCCAACTATTCAATTTCTAAATTATTTTTCTAAAACTTTTGAAATATTTTTATGGCATGTTCAGCCCTAGATCAAGAAGGGCATTTCTTCTAGATTGAAAGAAACGGATCCAAATCAGGGGATTGTTCGTGGACTGTTATATCTTCATCACGATTCTAGGCTTAGGATTATCCACGTGGATCTAAAAGCAAGCAATGTTTTGCAAGATACAGATTTAAACCCTAAAATTTCTGATTTCGGATTAGCGAAAATCTTTGAAGGGGATGAGGACGAAGCTAGAACACGTACAGTTGTTGGAACATAGTATGTGTAGTTCTTCATTCTATAACTTTAATTTTTTCATTTATCTAACGATGACATAATATGATTGTAGTGGCTATATGTCTCCAAAGTATGCAATGGAAGACCTTTTTTCAATTAGATATGATGTTTTTAGCTTTGGAGTTCTAGTTATGGAGATAACCGGTGGTAGGAAAAGCATCTAGTATAAGAACCAATCACTTAATTTGATTGGGCGTTTAAGTAACTGACTCATTGCTATCACATGTTTTGTTGATTATTCAACCCATCAGACAAACTTCATCATAATCAAGATCATTGTTAAGTTTGGGATTTATGGGAACAAGATAAAGCTTTGGAAGTGGTCGCCCATCTTTAGGAGATTCATTTGATGCTCATGAAGTTCTTTTATGCATCCATGTCGGGATCTTGTGTGTTAAAGAATTGGCTAGTGATCGACCTACAATGACTAGCTTAGCTTTTATGTTGAATAATCATGAAACAATACTTCCTACTCCGAATTAGCCAGCATTCATCTTTAGACAACTGATTATGTTATGGACTTAACATCTCCATCAGCAAGTGGCGGTGTAAACTTTGTTGATGATGAGACCATTACCATCCTACATGCCCGATAGTTTCATAGTATCTTATAATTAATTGGTCGACCCTTGTAACAAAATTGATATGTCCCGTCTATTGAACATCTTGAATGAAAGTTGTTGTAATTAGTTTTTCTAATAGTTTGAACAATATGTATGTAACTGTAATTTTATATTATTATACCATAGTTTGATTTTGATGTTTAGCAGAAATCATCGAAATAAATAAAATACAAGCAATTAACAACAATTTAATTTGCTAAAAGAAATGAACCAATATGAATTAAGCAATTGTTTGTTTTTAGTTTTGGTACTTATTTGACAGCCCAAAAGTAAAATGAGAACCCCACAGAGCATCATCAAAAGGCGGTGGCCACTTTGAGCTGGAAATATGGGCTAGCTTGTGGGCTATTGTGGACTGACTTAACGAGGGAAAACATGGGATTGTGGGATTAAGCCTACGGAGCCTGGGAATAAAAAGTAGAAAGGGGCTTTTGCGGCAAAAGGAATTTAGAGATGGTGGTGGTGTGCGACGCTAGGATGAGCTTGGTACCACATCGGTACTGATCCAAAATTTCCCGATAACGACTTTCTTAAATACCGGAACCAAAGACAAAAATTTGGTAAATACCGATACCGATCCTGAAATTCTTAAAAACTTGGTACCTATACGAGTACCGGATGCTAGTGTTCACCTTCTACAGAAAAAAGAAAGAAGGCAAGTGGTAACGGGTTTTGAGTTAAGCAAACCAGCTAGCCTAACTATTCAACTAAGTATATCATGGGCATATTAAAGATTGGCTTACAAAACCATATATGATTTAGATATTTATCTATCTATTCTAATAAAGTAAAATAACTGTAGACACGTGTCAGTTTGTGGTCAAACCTTATAATTTTTTTTCTCCAAACTAATAATTATGGCATAGATCAAAATTATTCACTTTCCTTTTACACTCCATTTATATTATATCCATAACATGATAAAATTATGCACTTTCCTTTAAACTCTATTTTATTATATATATACTATACATTTTTATAAAAATAAATATTATTATAAATTATTAATATATGCTTTAAATCTATCTATTTATTTTTTTCAGTTAATTTACTAAACTATATATATGTTAAAATGTAATAATATATACTATTCATTTTCATATATAATAAATTTTGTCATAGTCAGTTTCTTGGTTTTTTTTATCAATGATTGTTTCAGGTTTTTTTGTGGGACTTAAATTTAATGTTACAGGTCAAAAGTTGATAAATAGATTGTATGGTACAAGTTAATTACATTTGGCTCAAAATTGTTACGGGTCAAAAAAGGGTAATATGGGTATTTTTATAAGTTTGAGAATGCAAGTAGATTTATCAAATTTGTTACGGGTTCAAATTTTTGACTTGAAAATGTCAAAAAAATGAAAGTTAGAATTTTAAATGTGATTTAGGTTTTGAATTTATTTTCAATGACATTTTTGGAAATAATGAAAAGATTTGGGACTTGACTAATTGACTATTTTTCCCATAACTATTATAATTAGGCCCGTAAACGAACCAACGTTCGTGAAATATTCGTGAACCGTTCGGCGGGAAGTTCGTTTGTGTTCATTTATTTAATAAACGAACGAACATGAACACATGTTCCGTTCGTTCATTTATGTTCATGAACGTTCGTTTATGTTTGTTTATGTCTATTTATTTACGTTTGTTTATGTATTAATAGAAAGCAATTAAATATTATCTTGATAGATCATCTACTTAAAGGTTTTATATTTGTTAATTTGTGTTCATTTATCTTTGTTCAGTTATGTTTGTTTAGATTTTAAACAAACAAACACAAATATCCATTTTTAAATAAACAAACATGAACATAAATATTTATTCGATTAAGTGTCCGCGTTCTTTTAAAGTTAAATGAACGTACACGAATATGCCAATGTTCATGTTCATTCGATTCGTTTATAGGCTTTCATTATTCACATTGGTGAATACATCGGTCTCAATCTCTAGGCTCTGCCAATTTTATTTGTGTTCGTTTGTGTTCGTGAACCGTTCGTGAACACATTAATTTCCTTAATGAACGAACACGAACATAAAATCTCGTTCGGTAAGTATCCGTGAACCGTTCGTGAACACGTTCTTTTCTTAACGAACGAACATGAACAAGGCCTTGTTCGTGTTCGTTCAGTTCGTTTACAGCCCTAATTATAATTTAAGAAAAATCGGCGAACACTTTCGACATGCTACCTCTAGGCCAATCAATGCTTCTAACTTTTATCAAATTTGAAACATTTGTGTCAGCATTGACTTTTTCCTTTAATGGTGACTAAAATATAGGGTGTGAAACAGTCATACAAAATTATGCTTAAGTGAAGCAAAACATTCACAAAATTGAGCATGTTAATATATTATTTTTATGTGTTGTCATTATGGAAAAGTTGAGAAGTCCCCTCAAAATTATAAAAATATTTTCATGGTGTAGCTTAGAACTATTATTGTATGAAAAGTCTTTTTTGAAATTGGTTCATAACCAAAATTCTTTTAATTATATATATATATATATATATATATATATATATCTGATACTGAGAATCAAATTTCTAATAGATGGACCGTTGTCAGGTATGTTTTTACACTTGCGTTATTATTATTATTATTATTTAATAAGTTCATTTTTTTTTGAAAAAAAAAATCATTTTCTGATATAAATAAAATCAATTTATATACACATATATAAATATAAGCATATATGTAATCATTTTTTCATATATAGTATGTACTTATTTGTTTTATTTATAACTTTATTTTTGGATCATCTTGTGTGTTACACGGGCTCTAAAGCTAGTAAAGTAATATAAAACCAACATCTTTTGATATTAATTGTTAAGCACTCTTTTAGTCTTTTAGAGTGGTCCAAAGTTGAATCTTAATATAAAAAATATATATTTTCAAAATTATCTTTTTAATTACCCAAGACTGGTCGAAACACAAAACCAAGTCAGTGGTTCAACCGCCACTCACAAAAAAAGGGGCGGTCCAACTCATGGAAGTTCAATCCATATTGATTAAGTTCCTTGTCTAATTTGATTTGACTGACTGTTCAAAAATCTAATCTAAGAATCTTTATAACATTGATGATGACACTCAACAAGAATTAGACAGCAATAAAGTTTTCAATTTATGGAGTGGAGAAAAAGTCTACTTCTTGTACATGAGTCATAAGGAGAAATTCTTTAAATAGTCCTTTTCAAGAGAGAAATCAAATTTCGCCCAAAATATTTTGAACTTTCATAATGTCCAATACAAAACCATCGGAGCCGACACATTTGGGTTCGGCCGATGGATTTCACTATCCAATAGGATTATGCCATGTGTCTGATGTCTGACAAGACCCGTGATCTTTGAACCACAATCCATCGGATCTATGAACTTTGATGCAAAAATCGTCTCCTTGAAAGCAGTCGACTCCGTGATGTTTCAGTATGCTTTCATCGGCTTCGTGAGTTTTTGAAAATTGTCAGAAAAAAATCACTGGTGACATCAGTCCACATGAATTAGACCACTATATATAACATTGATGATGGCACTCAACAAGAATTAGACCAATTCTAAAATTTTACTTGTACATGAGCGATAAGGCTCGCTATCCATATCTAGTCTTAATGACAATGGTGTGATTAAAAACTGGTGGCATGATACTCTACAATAATTTGACAACCCTATCAAGTCTTAAGAACGAGTGTAGCCCCTATGGGGCGTTGTGTGACATGTGACGTCACGTCACTGTAAGGGCATTATATACAAAACGTGTGTAGTGGATAACCCATTCCAATTATCACTACATTATTATTTTATTATTATATTTTTATTAAAAATAAAACATAAAAAAACCTCCATCAATTATTTCTCACCAAGAATCGCCCCACCAATCAACAACCTTCACCACCTGCATAAACTATAAAAATACATTACTAGTTTGGAACTGGTAGTTACTGAAACCAAAGACATAAAAATAAATATCAATATGAAAAAACAATTACAATTGTCCGACAAAAGTACAAGTTATTTTGAAGGAATAGTTGAAAAGTTCATGATCGGCACGGTTGTTTTAGAATCACACGCCTCCGTGAAGGACGATTGTGTAGACTCTGAGAAATTGGGAATCTTGGTCAAAGACGGGAGAAAGATAGATGAAGAATTAACTGTAAAGTGGAGAAATTCGTCTTTTAAATATTTGGTTTGTAAACTGTCCGGCATTGAATGAAGGCGTTTATCTCGCTGCACCCAATGCCTTGAATGATGGTGTAAATCTCATTTCCGGCGAAGCTTCAGGCTCAGGCTGCGGCGTTTCATCGGGTATCCAAAAGTTGCCACAACCAGCACAGCCACCAGGTAAGGACGATGATTGTCATGGCCCGGAGCTCTTGATGATATCGGAAAGTGGGAAGAATTTGGTTTACTCGCCGGAGCCGAAGAAGATCGATGAAGCAGGGGGCGGCGTACAGTACTCTGATAAGACAAAAGATAGGGTCGACTGCGTACATAGGGTCCACCACATTCCTTAAAACTCTAGAACATAATTTGGAGTCCAAAACCGGTCTAAGCTCGACTATGAGGAATTGAGGATCCAGCTTAAATTAATAAATCAAAGGAAGATTTAGAATGGGAAGCTCATAATATGATCGAAGTTGGACTTTAGGATTTCGGGTCATGAGAATGGTATCCGGGCCATGATCATCAAGGAACATGAGCTAATCGGCAATCAATGATTTTTTTTATTATGCAATATACATGATGTAGGGGAGGAGGAAACTTCGATGTAAGAGTAGTTGAGGTTGTGGTGGTTTGTAGCTCGTCTTCTTGTTTTTCTTTATACTTTTGGGTTTTTGCTTCTTGCTTGAGATCCCTTTTGTTTTTATAAAACTTGGCCTTTCGAAAAAAAAAAGTAAATTAACTATTCATATGTTTTAAAAAAATTGCCGTTCAAAAAAGAAATTTCATATGTTCACTTAAGAATTTTACGTTTTGTTTATTGCCATGTGTTTTTGCTTTAGTGAATAATCTAGGCCACACTGTTTGAAAGCTATATTTATGATCGACTTATGGAGATAAGATTTTAATTAATTGCATTCAGAGATTGGTCCATTGACCCAGCCGCTCGATCTGGCCAGCTATACACTAACCATTATTAAGCCCAACACATTCTTTGATATTTAATCACGGTTCTCATACATTGTTTCTTTTGAACATCAAACAGACAAACAAGCATCTGATCAGAACGAAAGAGAACATGTTTCAAGAAAGAAGAATTCTGGTATCTTTGTTAATCTTTCTGGTCTTCGGGTTTTGTGCTTGTATCGACACCATCACACTCACTCAACCCGTTAAGGATGGAGATATTTTGGTCTCTACTGCAGAAACTTTTGCTCTTGGTTTTTTTAGCCCTGTAAATTCCAGCGATAGATACGTGGGTATCTGGTATAACAAAATTAATTGGGAGCAAACTGTAGTTTGGGTTGCCAATAGAGACCGTCCAATTACCAACTCATCTGGTATCCTATCCGTTGATCGAACCGGGAACCTCGTCCTGCATGAAATAAATCAAAGTTTTGTGTTTTGGTCAATGAACATTTCCAGAGTGGAGAGTGTGTTAAACGAGACGATATTTAAGGGCGGTTCGGTAAATCTCATGGGGTGGCTTGGAGGAGATTTTAAATAATAATTCGTTTATTATTTATTAATAAGTTAGTCTTATTTGAATTAAGTTAGTCTTATCCTAATTCCTATTTGACTTTGGCTCAAATTGTGTATTTGAGTTCGAGTAGGATTAGGCCAAAGGATATCTATATAAGCCTTTGGTATTTGATGTATTATTTAAGTTTTTCATGTGTACGTTTTCTTAATAATATATCAAAGTCTTTTTGTTTGTCAAAGAGAGATTAGAGAGATTCATTGTGTTTGCAATACAATATGTGCAGGTCCCATTAAAAGAGTTTGTCCTTTGTTTCCTTACTGCACGTCCAGAAGCAATATTTGTTTTGCATAATTAAGATCAGTTCTTAATTGTATTGTGATCGGCTCCCTTGCGCTATATAAATTCAACAAGTGGTATCAGAGCCGGGTCACCGAACGTCCGTACATTAATCGAGTTTAGCCAATCGAAGTCCAGCCAAGAGATTAGTCTCACGGACGATTGCCTTTGGCGATTATCCAGGTCAGTAGATCGTAAGCTAACAGGTGAAGAAAAGAAGCCGACGAAGAAGGAAACGATGGCCGATACGTCATTTGTTGCCGGAATCAAGCGTTTGAACCAAACTAATTACCGGACTTGGTCGACATGTGTTATGTCATACCTTCAAGGTCAGGACTTTTGGGAGGTTACCAACGGAACCGATACGCAACTACCAAGAAACGACACCGGAGGTGCTGTCGGGAAGTGGCGAGTAAAGGTCGGGAAAGCGATGTTCGTGTTGAAAACAACAGTCGAAGAGGAGATGTTAGATCACTTTCAAGAAGTCGAAACACTGAAGCATGCATGGGATATTCTTGAACGACTATTCACGAAGAAAAACGACACCCGATTACAACTTCTTGAAAACGAGTTGCATTCGGTTACTCAGAAAGATATGCCGATTCCAAAGTACTTCCATAAAGTTAAATCGCTTTGTCGTGAGATTGCCGATTTAGATTAGCAATCAAGGATTGGAGACGTGAGGATAAACGGATTATTATTCACGGGTTGAGGCTGGAATTTCAGTCATTTGTCGCTGCTGTTCAGGTTGGGCGACCCAACCGTCGCTCTCGGAATTTGAAAATTTGTTATCCGGACAGGAATCCTTAGCTAAACAGATGGCCGGTGTGTCAATCTCTACTGTACCGAAACAAGAAAACGAAGCACTGTTTGCGGGTAAAGGAAAAAGGAAAGTTCAAACCCAACCACAATTACAATAAAAAGAAGCCATGGATCGATCGAACAAAGGAAATAAACCCGAGGAACGAGACCAACAGGAAGGCGGTGATGAACAGAAGAATTGGAACCGTAATAAACAAGGTAAACGTCCGTCGTTTAAAACTTTTAAGTGTTATAATTGTGGCATGCGAGGACACATCGCAAAGTATTGTACAGCGAGTGCAACTGAAGAAGGAAATGCTGTGACAACGCAAAATCGAACTGAAGTGCGTTGGGATGCCGAGGCACATTATGCCGGAATTGAAGAGGTTCACGTGTTAACGGCTACAATAAAACCCTCTTTAAATTTGTTAAATGATTAGATTGTAGACTCGGGTTGTTCGAATCACCTAACGGGTCAAACGGAGCGGTTAAAGAACCCGGTTAAGTACGAGGGTAATCAAGTGGTAGTTATAGCCGATGACTCACGACACGACATAGCTCATATGGGTGAGGTTGATATCTCATCTGATTCTGAGGAAGGTGGTTTGGTTCTTAAAAGCGTGTTTCATGTTCCTGGCATGAAAAAGAACTTGTTGTCGGTTCCTCAAATCACCGACACCTGGCGGTATGTTCTATTCGGGCCGAATGATGTGAGTATTTTCGATAAGTTCGAAACTAAATCCATACCGGTGATTCAAGGGAGAAAGAAAGACTCGGTTTATGTATTGTCTGTCGGGACTTCGTATGTGAATAAGGTGAAAAGGAATTTAAACGCAGATTTGTGGCACCAGCGTTTAAGCCACGTCGGGTATGATAAATTTCAATTAATCATGAAAAAGAAGTTGGTGGCGCGAATACCTGAACTCGAAGTAAAAACAGATGTAGTGTGTGGCGGTTGTCAGTTTGGAAAGGCTCATAAGCAACCATTCGAGAACTCTAGTTATCGAGCTAAAGCCCCACTTGAACTCGTTCATACCGATGTGTTCGGTCCGGTAAAACAACCAACAGTCAAAGGTATGATTTTTATGATATCATTTATTGACAATTATTCAAAATATTTGTGGGTATATTTCATGAAGAAGAAAGCTGAGGCGTTTGAACGTTTCAAAGAATTTAAGTTGGAAGCTGAACGAGACTTAAAACGAAGCATCGAGTGCCTTCGTTCCGATAACGGAGGCAGGTATACATCCCGTGAATTTTCTTTGTTTCTTAAAGAAAATAGAATTAAACGCCAACTAACGTGTTTTAATACTCCCGAGCAAAACAGGGTTTCGGAGAAAAAGGACCAGACCCTAATCGACATGATCGGAAGCATGATGCACAACAAGAATGTACCGGGGAGATTTTGGGTGGAGGCAGTGAGTACTGCTGCGTTTATAAGTAACCAATTGCCACAACAAGGAATGGACTACGAGTCACCATACGAGAAGATGTTCAAAATCCGACCGAATGTTAGTTATTTTCGAGTCTTTGGATGCGTTTGTTATGTGTTCATCCTGGGGCATCTCAGACACAAGTTAGAGAAAAAGCAACGAGATGTATTTTTGTTGGTTACGATAATGAAAAGAAAGGGGTGGCGATGTTGTGAGCCGAGTACCGGGTGAATTTACGTGTCTCGGGACGTAATATTTGATGAAAACTCATCATGGTGGTCATCGAGTAAAGAAGTGTTACCCGACACTCAAGACTTAAGACAAGAAGTGGACAAGTATGTTGCTGTGGAGTTAAACAATGAAGAGGAGGTTGAACCCACTGTTCAACCTGTTGAGAATCAAACAGAAAATGTGGGTTTACACAGCAGCCCATGGATCAGCCCCTGGCGCATCAGGTTGTCAACTAGTCAGTCCGGGTCTCGGTCTGACAATCCTAACAGTTCAGCAACCATTGATGACAATGTGCAAGCTGTTCGAAGGTCCGAACGGGAGAGAAAACAAAACCCGAAGTATGCAAATTTTGACTTACTTGTTAGTCAAGAAACCGAACCTGAGATGGTAGAACAAGCTATATGAGATCCTAAGTGGATGGAAGCAATGAAGCAAGAGTTAGATGCTTTAGCCAGAACGAGACCTGGCATCTTGTTCCGAAGCTGAGTGATGTAAATACGATTTCGTGTAAATGGGTTTTTAAAATTAAAAGGCGGGCCGATGGGTCGTTAGAAAGATATAAAGCTCGATTAGTGGCATTGGGTTTTTCACAGGAGTACGAGATCGATTATGAAGATACGTTTAGTCTCGCATCTAAGCTCATTTCGGTTCGAGTAATTTTAGCTATCGCCGCGTGCAAAGGTTGGGATTTATGGCAAATGGATGTGAGTAATGCATTTTTATATGGCGATTTGGATCGGGTAATATACATGGATCAGCCGGGAGGTTTTGTAAGTCAAAATTTTCCTAATTATCTTTGTCAGTTAAAGAAAGCAATTTACGGCTTAAAACAGTCACCGCGGGCCTGGTTCGGTAAGATCGGTGAGTTTTAGAACTTAATGGATTTGTTCCTACAATAGCCGATACAGTTATCCTCGTTTATGTAGACAACTTAATTATAGCCGGCGATTTAGTCTACGTGGTGGAGCAATTAAAAATTAATCTGTGCACTCGTTTTTTCATGAAAGATGTGGGAAAATTAAAGCACTTTTTGGGTCTAGAGCTCGAGTACAAGAATGATTTATACTTCATCAAAATCGGTATGTCGTTAATCTTTTGGTGAAATTTGGTATGGAAAGTTGCAAACCGATACGGGTACCCATGGAACCAAATGGATCTCTTCGATCCGAAGAAGGAAAAGAGTTGGAAGAAGTAACCATGTATAGGCAAATAATTGGAAGTCTTCTTTATTTGACCTTGGCTATACCCGACATCGCGTATGTTGTTGGTGTGCTTAGTAGATTTGTTTAAGCTCCGAGAAAACCTCACCTTGAAGCTGCTCGGTTAGTGTTACGGTGTGTGAAGTCGACTCCGAGCTATGGTGTTAAGCTTAAGAGGGAGTCGAGTATGGAATTAATCGGGTTTTGCGATGCCGATTATGCTAAAGATCCGGACACGAGACAGTGTATAACCGCGTATGCTTTCTTGATTGGTTCAAGTGCTGTTACTTGGTGTAGCAAAAGGCAGCCCACGGTGTCACTTTCGACTACCGAGGCGGAGTATCGGGATGCAACTATGGCCGCGCAAGAGTGAGTATGGCTGGTTCGTTTTATAAACGAGTTAAATTAAGGTAAGAATGAGAAGGTAGCATTGTATGGGGATAATGTGTTCAATATTATTGGCTAAGAATCCCACGTTTCATGCGCGTACGAAACATATTGAAGTTCATTATCACTTTATTCGTGAGAAAGTGTTGAATGGAGAAATTGATTTTAAATATGTTAACATGTTGGAGCAAGCTGCTGATATGTTCACGAAGAGTTTGCCAAAAGAGAAGCTTGTGAAGTTTTGTACTCGCTTGGGAATGAAAGGAAGCAAATATTGAGCGGGAGTGTTAAACGAGATGATATTTAAGGGCGGTTTGGTAAATCTCATGGGGTGGCTTGGAGGAGATTTTAAATAATAATTCGTTTATTATTTATTAATAAGTTAGTCTTATTTGAATTAAGTTAGTCTTATCCTAATTCCTATTTGAGTTTGGCTCAAATTTTATATTTGAGTTCGAGTAGGATTAGGCCAAATAATATCTATATAAGCCTTTGGTATTTGATGTATTATTTAAGTTTTTCGTGTGTACGTTTTCTTAATAATATATCGAAATCTTTTTATTTGTCAAAGAGAGATAAGAGAGATTCATTGTGTTTGCAATATAATATGTGCAGGTCCCATTAAAAGAGTTTGTCCTTTGTTTCCTTGTTTCCTTACTGCACGTCCAGAAGCAATATTTGTTTTGCATAATTAAGACCAGTTCTTAATTGTTAATTGTGATCGGCTCCCTTGTGCTATATAAATTCAACAGAGTGATCATCTTTTTTCGGCTCAGTTGTTGGATTCGGGGAATTTGGTGTTGTTTCAAAGCCTAAACAAAGAGGTTTATTCATGGCAAAGCTTTGATCACCCTTCAAATACGTTTCTTCTGGGTATGAAGATTGGGTTAGATAGGAAAACAGGTTTGAACAGGATGATTACGTCTTGGAAATCTACCGGGAATCCCAGTTTGGGTGATTATTATTGAAAATAGAGTTTAATAATTCACCTCAGATGCTCTTGGTTAAAGGTATGACAGGTATTTGGCAGCCTGGTTCATGGACGGGTCATGGATTCAGCGGCATACCTCTGATGGTGAATGATCCTATCATGCATCCTGCTTTCCTAAACAATGATGAGGAGGTTGTGTTTTTTTACCATGTGAGCAAGTCGTCAATATTAACTAGATTTGTCCTTACAGAATCTGGAACATTTTTTAGGCTAGTTTGGAATGAGGCAGATAGTAAGTGGATTGGGTTCTGGTCGGCTCCAAAAGACAGTGTGATGGCTATAACCATTGTGGTCCCTTTGGCTTTTGTGATCCAAATAAATCGGCCACTTTTGAGTGTGATTGCCTTCCCGGATACGAGCCACAATCACTACAGTCACAACAAGACTGGTACATAGGGGACGCTTACAAAGTGTGTAAAAGAAAGGTTGGAACACAGATATGCAAGACTGGAGCCGGGGTCGTTGAGTTAGCCAATGCTAAGGTACCGGATACATCCACGGCACATGTGAACATGACTTTGGGATTAAAAGCGTGCGAAGGGTTGTGCTTGAGGGATTGTACATGCATGGGATATGCACTTGCCGATATTATTAAAGGGCCCAACGGTGGAGGTTGCATTAAGTGGCACGGGGACATGAACGATACAATGACATTTTCAAATGGGGGCCAGTCTTTTTATATTCTTTTTATATAGGGGTTGGTGCCAATGAATTAGGTACGCCATCAATGCTTTTTTTTATTATTATTATTTTAACGATGGGATAAATTACCCAATTAGTCAACTATGACTGTAAAATTTTCAATATAGTTTTTGAAAATTAACTCACTTCTTTCTAGAATTTCCTTTCTAGGCCGATTAGAGCTCGCCACGCTAGACTAGTCGGCTAAGACGGCTAAGCCTTATCCGACACATTTTGACACTGAAAGTCATAAAAAGTATTGTGGGACTAAAAGTCCAAACATATTGTTAAAATTTGTGGATAAATTTAGAAAACAAAATTAATGAAGAATGTGTAGTATGAGCACTTACTCGTTTAGTTTGATTACATCCTGCTAATATAGTTCTTTTTAATTGGTTTAAACCAATTTTAATTAAACTGGAAGCACAAAACAGATATTCAATGATTTGAATACAGCATCTGTCCCACAAAACATGAATCAAGCAGTACTAGTGCACCTAAAAAGCAGTAAATTCTGATCAAACTATAATATACCGAAAACTTGAGTGTTTTTTTTTTTGGTCTGGCCTGGGTCAGTTCAGTTTAATGAAACTCACATATAAGCATTAATACACTAGTATTCACTTCACTACTATGGGTTGATGCAGCCAACCGAAATGAAGGCGAAATTGGATTCAATTTCAAGAATAACTTGAAAACCTTGGAAGGGCCTAACATGGAGAATGATATTGGCAAAAATGTTGATTTGGATGTGTTTGATTTGAGCACAATAGTTGTAGCAACCGATAACTTTTCTCCCTTAAACAAGGTTGGAAAAGGTGGATTTGGCTCCGACCGCTCCGTTTATAAGGTAGTGTCTTGTCAATCTCGGTAATGAGCATGGCCTTAGTGGTTATTTGTAATTGTTGTTAGCTAAAAATGATTTACTTAGGGTACACTACTAAATGGGCAAGAAATTGCTATCAAAAGATTATCACAAAGTTCAGGTCAAGGGATGCAAGAATTCAAAAATGAAGTAACATTGATAGCGAAACTTCAACATAGAAACCTAGTTCGGCTTTTGGGATATTGTTTCCATAAGGAAGAAAAGATGTTAGTTTACGAATACTTACCAAACAAAGGCTTGGATTCTTTTATATTCGGTTTGTTCTCTAACCTACAATTAAGTTCTCAAACCCTAACTACTTCAATTTCTAAATTACTTTTCTCAAACTCTAATATATTATAATGAAATGGTCCGACTTTAAATCAAGAAAGCGCATTTCTTTTAGATTGGAGGAAACGGTTCCAAATCATTCAGGGGATTGCTCGTGGACTATTGTATCTTCATCATGATTCTAGGCTAAAGATTATCCACAGGGATCTAAAAGCAAGCAATGTTTTGCTAGATACAAAATTTGTAACACCCACAAAATTTTGGTTCAAAGTTTTTACAAGTTTATAAAGTTAAAGGACTAAAGATATTTATGAGATAACTAATGGGAACAAATGAGATAAAAGGAAACAAGAATATATTATGTTAAGAAATAAGGAAAAACTCCATCCCACATGGAAAGTGGGAAAGAAATGGAAGCACTTTATAAATAAGGAGTTTTTCATGGTAATGTTCTTATGTGGCTAATCACTCTCACTAGTCCTAGCGGAGGGTGCGAAGCATCCGACGCGCACGCGCACGCACACGGACTCGGGCGATGGGTGTAATGTGGCGTTTTGATTGCGCACTTTGCACTTTACCGAAGATGATGTGTGTCTAATAACCCTATAATAATGACCCTCACAACTAAGCTTTAATATTAAAACGAAAATCCTAAAACCACACACAACCGGCAAGTGTACCGATCGCAAGTAGTATAGACTTAGGAAGTCCGAGTATCGAACACGTGGACACGTTAGAACGCTAAAGATCACTAACCCTAGACAAGACCTACCTTAAAATAATATTATATTGATTTTTGATTTTTTGATTTTTAAATACTTAATTGAACTAACTGGACTAACTAACAAAACTTACCAAAAATAGAAAACTTAACGTAAAACTAACTGTGTTAACTTAGGATGGAGAAAAACGTCTACCTAGGTCTGAATCAAATTGTAGGTCTAACAAGCTAATGGATTGAATGATATATAGACACCGGTCCCTAAAGATGACACGACTAAGGATCGCTCGGGCTCACTGGATTACCTCTCGGTCTCACACAACAAACCCTAACTACTCAAAATCGGCTAAAACGACCAAACCGGGAAACAATTGCTAACGTGTTCTAATGCTAGATCACCTCTTGGTCTCACCAACACTCGACCCTAATGGCAATGAATACTACACAACCAAGGATAGAGGAACAATTCAACTTAAACTAAAATAGATCAACTAGTCGCTCAAACACCTAAACCTGACAAGAAACGAACTCGCTCTCGCGCAATCCTTATTCTAGCATGCAAAGGTAATGAGACAACCCTAACTTCCTATCACCTCTCGGTCTCAAGAAAGGTGTTTAACCGCTGTACTTAATCCAATTAATCATGCAACAAAACCCTACGGTGGTACCTACCGCAAACAAACCCTAAACACAAAGTCTAGAATCAAACAATGCACCGATCAATCAATACAAAACTAATCAACCGACACACGGGGTTTATGCAATGAATCACCAAATTTTCCGGCCCTTAAACACAACCTATTTCATGTCTAAATCAAACTTTACAATAACAATTAAGGTCTATTAATCAAACAATCCATAAAACTCATCAAAACCTAACAATTATCATCATTCCTAGGTAGAACTAACAAGATTAGCCAAGCATATTAATTGGACAGCAGCAAACACTCAATAAAATCATCATAAAACTCATACCAACCATCTTAACAATCGTCCAACAATCAATCCTAATCCTAAACAATTCAATCTCTCAAGTAATTGCAAAACAATTCAACAATTAAGCAAGAAACTAAAAGTGTATGAACAATGAAAAAGAGGTAAGGATATGAGGTGTTCCGGGGCTGCTCTCGGCTGTAAAAAACAGTGGTGAATGATCCCGAGGCTTGATTCTTGCTTGTTCTTCCTTCCCTAGCCGTCACACGATCAAAACCCTAGCACACAAAAGCTTTTTCTTTCTTTTTTCTTGCTGGAAATTCCGATCAGCAGCTATTGTGCTGCTGTTGGCTGTTGTTGTGCTGCTGTTGATGCTGTTGTGTTGCTATTGATGCTTTTGTGCTGCTATTGATTCCGATCAGCAGCTATTTTGGCTCATTAGGGTTTTATTTTTTTATATAATATAATATAATATAATATAATATGGTCTTGGGCCTCCATGATGCATACGGGTCGGGCCTTGAGCTTTGTCTTGAACTTGTACGCGTAAAAGGCTCGTAGAATGCTCAAAAAGTCCCGGTTTTCTTATTTCTTTCACCCAAAACCTACAAGATTAATAAATGTATGTAAAACCTATCTAAAATGAGTTAAAACATATAAAATATAATATAATACGTAGATAAAACGTGCGGAAAATACGAGTGTTTTACAACACATCAGAAGACCAGAGACTGAAAATAAAAATTTAGCACCTTCGCGATACGCGAAGATGCATGAAGTAACCTCATCCGGTGCTAACACGTGGCAGGTCTAGTGGTTGATACGCGAAGGAATATAATAATACCCGCGGCTACATTTGTCCTTCGCGCATCGCGAAAAATCCTTCGCGATACGCGTAGATGCACAGATTCTGGGTATAAATAGGCAGCCATGGGGATGAAGTCTCCATCACATCACACACACTTTACCTTGAAAACCGTGCCATAGTCCCGACAATTTCTGACACGTTAATTGTATAGAAGTACGTGCAAGAAGGAGTGTTGCCCACAGGAAGTTTTAGTATTCTGTATAGACAAGCCATATCAGGTAGGGGTTCTACCCGATTATTTTATTATATATGGCTTAGACCCTAGTTGAGGGTATAGTCTATACCTTGATCAGTTAATAAGTGAAATGTAGCTTACATAAGATAAGGTTATGAATAAAATATTATTCTTTATTATAAAGATATTTCTTATGAATGAAGAAATGGGATATATGTACATTTCTTCATGATAAAGAAACGTAGTATATAATGTTTTATAAATGAAATAAACATCAAGGTAAAGGTTATGCAAATAGACTTAAGGTCTAAAGCTAGATCATAGATCTAGTTATTTATATAATGTTATTCTCGTACTATAGGTTCGAAATAAAGAGATAAAGATCAGACATCTGTTGGTGAGAAATCTTGAAATCAAAAAAAGGTGAATACGTCCAAATCTTTTTATAGTGTAAAATGTTTTATGACGTGAATATGTCTATGTATTGTATTTTTGAAAAGATATTTACTCTTTAAAACTATGGACTGTTATCCATATGTAAAAGAGTTATGGAAATATTTGCATGAGGGTTGGTTCAAAACCTCTAAAACGTTTTGATACAAGGTAGTACTAAACACTCAGGCTAAAATACACATGTGTCTGGATCCTTACATATATGTACTGTAGTGGGCACACTACACACATACTGACCATGAGGCAAGTGACTATCTCTAGGGCGAGTAAAGTCTGATTATGTGGTTTGTGCGTATGTTTAGTTCCGATGAGATGGGATTGAGACCCACTGAGTTGTTGAACACTATTGGTGTTGTGTCATTACGAATTGTGAAAATGTTTTATTGAGTCAGCGTATTCATCAGCATATAGCTGACGTATTTTCAAACTGTTTTCAGGTAACCAAAAGTAAGGTATAAATATGGATATGCCAATGGAGATAGAAGATCACTAGGCATAGAATGCAGCTGGTGGCTCAGCTAATTTTGTAATGATGCATATATTAAACTTGTTTTTAAACAAGTAAATTTTGTAAAACAGTCAAGGGTATTTAATTCCCTTTGTTATGAAAATGAATATTTTAAATTAACATTTTCCGCTGCAAACTTTGATAAATTGACAAAAGTGGTACCAACTGTGAGTCATACGCCTAGGCCCGAAGGCGGGGTCTGACAAGTTGGTATTAGAGCCATCGGTTTTAGCGAATTAAGTATTTGATAAAGTACTTAGGCTTTAACCAATTTAAGTATATGAAAGTACGGATAAGATATATGCCATCGGTGAATTCTTAGAGATAGTAACTAATAGTTACCTTCTATTTCTCGTCTATAGAATGTCAAAAAAAGGAAATTTGAACGTTGAAGTCAATAGTGGACCCTCAAGGAATACGAGAGGGAGAATGAAGAAAAAGGTTGAAAATCAAGAAGTGAATGAAACTCCTTCTACTGGTGATCAATTCGTGAGAAAGGAGGATATGCAAGAACTAATCGCAAAAGGAATTGCCGAAGCTTTTCCAGCTATGCTCGAGACTATGAGGAAGAAAGAAACATCGAGCAATGAGAAATCTAACAAGTCCAAGAGGGAAGAAGAAGAAGAACATGTCAGCTCTAATGCTGATAGTGAATATGAAGAGAAGAAAACCAAGAAACAGAAGACTAAGAAGGGCTGTAGTTATAAGACATACCAGACGTTTAACCCCAAAGAATTCTATGGAAGCAATGGTGTTATTGCTACATTGGGATGGCTTGAAGAAATAGAAGCCATTAATGTTATCAGCAAGTGTTCTGAGGAAGAAGCAATTGAATACTCCTCCCAATCTTTTAAAGGAGAAGCTCTGCAATGGTGGAACACCCTTATACAATACAAGGGTAGACTAAACATGTACAAGTTGAGTTGGGAAGAATTTAAGGAGCTCGTAATCAGGAAGTTTTGTCTGATGAATGAAAAAGGTGAAATTCAAATCAAGTTTTTAAATCATAAAGTTGTTGGGACAAATCTCAAGGACTACAATACTAAGTTCTTGGAGTACTGTAGGATAGTACCACACTTGGTAACGCCGGAAAATAACAAAGTCACCCGTTATATCTGGGGTTGCCAAAGGAGATTAGAGATATGGTCAGATCGTCTCTGCCTTAAACTATTGATTCGGCCATGGAGTTGGCTGGATATATGATGAATGGCTTAATCAGAACTCGTGAAGAGAAAAAGAAAGAGAATGTATTCAAGAAGGAAATTGTGTTCAAAAAGAATGATAGGAAACCATATCGTGGGGAAAAGAGGAACTCTCAGTCACCAAACCCGTTGTGTAGGATATGCAACAGAAGACATCTTGGGAAGTGCAGGCTCAATCAGTCAGTCACCTGTACTAATTGTAAACAAGTGAGTCATGCAACAACCGATTGCATGACAAAATAAAATTGCTTGTTATGGTTGTGGAGAGATGGGACATTTTCAGAATGAATGTCCGAAGAAGAAAACTGGAGGAGATGGTGCAAGTGGTAGCGGCACCAAAAATGAAGGTAGAAAGGGAAATGCACGTGTTTTTGTGCTCAACACCGAGAAGGCAGCTGAAATGCTAGAAGTCATAACCGGTACGTTTCTTGTTAATAATGTGTATGCTAGGGTTTTATTCGACTCAGGTGCGAACCAAAGTTTTATAGATAAGAAATTTTGTGATCTATTAAATGAACCCCTAGTTAAGTTAGACAAATCCCTCATGGTAGAAACAGCCGACGGTAATCTAGTTAGAATATCTGAAGTCTTGAAGAAGGGCAAAATTCTATTAGCAGGACATGTCATACCTTTCCAGTTGTTACCCATGACATTGGCAGGCTTTGATATCGTTTTAGGTATGAATTGGTTATCCGATAATCAAGCCCGTATCTTATGCGATAAGAAAGCAATTGAAATTCGTGCAACAAATGGAAAGACAATTCAAATTGCTGGAGACAAAGATGGAGGTCATGTCAGATTAATCTCGATGATTAAAGCAAATAAATGTCTACGTAAAGGTTGTTTGGCATTCATGGTGTATGTGACAGAAGAACCTAAAGAAAAGAAATTAGAAGATGTACTAATTGTTTCAGAATTTCCTGACGTTTTCCTAGAAGAATTACCAGGAATACCACCGGAGCGCGATGTTGAATTCAGAATAAACTTAGTACCTAGAACCGCTCCAATATCCAAATCCCCGTACAGATTAGCACCAACGGAAATGAAAGAATTAAAGAAATAGTTAGATGAACTATTAGAGAAAGGATTTATAAGGCCGAGTTCTTCACCTCAGGGAGCTCCGATCTTATTCGTGAAAAAGAAAGACGGTTTGATGAGAATGTGCATCGATTATCGCGAGCTAAACAAAGTAACCATCAAGAATAAATATCCACTCCCAAGAATCGATGACTTGTTTGATCAACTACAAGGAGCAAGTTGTTTTTCGACGATCGATTTACGTTCAGGTTATCATCAATTAAAAGTCCAAGAAGAAGATATTCCAAAGACTGCATTTAGAACCAGATATGGACATTTTGAATTCACGATTATGCCATTTCGACTTACAAATGCTCCCGCAACATTCATGGATATGATGAACAGAATTTGTAAGCCTTATTTAGATAAATTTGTAATCGTATTCATCGACGATATACTTATTTATTCTAAATCGGAAGAAGATCATAAGGTTCATCTCAGGATTTTGCTTGAATTCATTCGAAACGAGAAATTATATGCTAAATTTTCTAAGTGTGAATTATGGCTTCAAGAAGTACAATTTCTTGGTCATGTTATCAATGCAAACAGAATTCAAGTAGATCCCGCCAAAATTGAAGCGATAGCTAGGGGTGTATTTTTTAACCGTACACGAATAACAAACCTGAACCGAAGTGACCCGAGACCTAAATAACCCAACCCGTATTCATCCGAACTGATTAAACTCCTAAACCGAACCCGAAATAAAATATTCGGGTCGGTATTTGGGTTGAAATACCCAGATTCGGGTTGACCCGAATAACCCGAAGTATAATAAATCGATGCACTTATCCCTAATTTTATAGGATAGTTTAGCGGTGAAGTAGCACGGTGACCTTATGTATTCTTGTTCGGATGTTCTAAAGACTCCAATTAATATTGGATCTATCACATCCTAATGTATTAATGACCATAAAGCATGCGGAGAATGCATCTTTAATTCAAAAACTTAAACAATATAGTATTTAAACCAATATTAATATTTATTGAGCATATTTCTTCAATCTATGCAAGTATTAATCCATATGCTACAACACTCCTTCATCCCATCTAATGCATTCTTTTATGATAAATTTCATGTTTTGCTAAATAATATATGCTATTGTTGAATATGCTGTATATTATGGTTTTATAACGGCTTGGAATATGGTTTTTTAATTTATGATATTGTTAAAGGTGGAATTTTTTTTATTTTGTTAAACCCGAAACCCGACCTGAATTTACCCGACCCATATAACATGAAACCCAAACAACCGAACTTATTTGGGTCGATTCTTGGGTCAATTTGTTTTGAGCTCAAACCCGAACAACCCGACCCAAACAACCCGAAACCCGGAATAAATAACCCGAAGAACACCCCTAGCGATAGCTAAATGGGAAATTCCTAAATCGCCAACTGAAGTTCGAAGTTTCTTAGGATTGGCCGAATACTATAGAAGATTCATTGAGAATTTCTCCGGTATAGCAGTTCCCTTAACCTCTTTAACTCAAAAGAATGTTAAGTATGAATGGGGAACCAAACAACAAGAAGCATTTGACTTACTTAAACAAAAGCTTACTAATGCACCTATATTGGCTTGGCAAACAGTAGATTGTGTTGTATTTAGTGATGTGTCTCATTTGGGTATGGGTTGTGTACTAATGCAACGACATAAAGTAATAGCTTATGCTTCTCGACAATTGAAAGTACACGAAAAGAATTATACAACTCATGATCTAGAGTTGGGTGCCATAATTTTTACCTTGAAGTTATGGAGACACTATTTACATGGAGTTAAGTTTATCGTGTACACTAATCATAAGAGTTTAAAACACATATTTGATCAAAAGGAACTTAACATGCACCAAAGACGATGGATGAAAACCTTAAACGACTATGATTGTGCAATCATCTATCATGAAGGAAAAGCAAATGTAGTAGCTGACGCGTTGAGTCGCAAAGAACATGAAAAACCCAAAAGGGTTAGAGCCTTAAGACTAAAACTACAAATAGATTTAATTGCACAAGTCAAGGATGCTCAAAAGAAAGCAATAGAAGAAAACCAAATCTCCGAAGAAAAGCATAATGCTACAATTGACTCTTTAGTCAAAGGAGATGATGACATACTCAGACTTGGAAACAGAATCTGGGTACCGAATGTTGATGAATTACGTGAAAGGATTATGAGTGAAGCTCATCGATCGAAGTATATGATGCATCACGGTAGTGATAAAATGTATCAAAATCTTAAGCCTAACTACTGGTGGAACGGGATGAAGAAGGATATTTCTCTATTTGTAGCCAAATGTTTAACTTGTTTACAAGTCAAGGCTGAGCATCAAAACCTTCAGGTTTGCTTCAACAACCTGAACTACCTGTTTGGAAATGGGAGATGATAACAATGGATTTCATTACGAAACTCCCTAAGACTACCCGTCAGCATAATGCTATTTGGGTCATTATTGATAGGTTAACTAAGTCTGCTCATTTCATACCTATCAATGAATCTTACTCTATGGATAGACTGGCACGAATATATGTGAACAACATTGTGTCATTACATGGTGTGCCATTATCTATCATATATGATCGAGACAGTAGATTTACTTCTCATTTCTGGAAAAGTTTCCAACAAGCGTTAGGAACTCAATTGAATCTCAGCACTGCTTATCATCCTCAAACTGATTCAAACTGATGGGCAGAGTGAAAGAATAATTCAAACACTTGAAGATATGCTCCGAGCTTGTGTGATTGATCTAGGAGGAAGTTGGGATGATCATCTTCCTTTGATGGAATTCTCGTATAATAATAGTTATCACACAAGTATCCAGGCTGCTGTACCATTTGAAGCATTATATGGACGAAAATGTAGAACGCTGGTATGTTGGTCTGAAACTGGAGATAATCAAATAACTGGACCGGATATAGTCCAAGAAACCACAGCTAAGATATTGCAAATCTGTGAATGACTTAAGACGGCAAGAGATCGACAAAAGAATTATGCTGATGTTCGCCGTAAGCCGTTGGAATTTCATGTAGGCGATAAAGTTTTGTTAAAGGTTTCACCATAGAAAGGTGTTGTATGATTCGGCAAGAAAGGAAAACTAAGTCATCGTTTTGTGGGACCGTTTATAATTTACGCAAGTGTTTGGCTGAAGAAACTTTAGCTATGCCTTTAAGGGATGTTGAAATTAATGAAAATCTAAAATTTGTAGAACAACCTCTACAAGTTGAAGATTTCCAAGTAAAGAAACTTAAACGTCAAAAGCTAAAATTAGTCAAAATAAGATGGAACTCCCGAAGAGAACCAGATTTTACTTGGGAGTTAGAATCGGAAATGAGAAAGAAGTATCCACATTTGTTCTAGCGAATCTTAAGGACGGGATTCATTTCAAGGTGGGGAGGATGTAACACCCACAAAATTTTGGTTCAAGTTTTTACAAGTTTATAAAGTTAAAGGACTAAAGATATTTATGAGATAACTAATGGGAACAAATGAGAAAAAAGGAAACAAGAATATATTATGTTAAAAAATAAGGAAAAACTCCATCCCACATGGAAAGTGGGAAATAAATGAAAGCACTTTATAAGGAAGGAGTTTTTCATGGTAATGTTCTTATGTGGCTAATCACTCTCACTAGTCCTAGCGGAGGGTCCGAAGCACCCGAAGCGCACGCGTACGGACACGGACTCAGGCGATGGGCATAATGTGGCGTTTTGATAGCGCACTTTGCACTTCGCACGCTCGTATCGCCGCGAGCCGCATAAGGGTCACTTTAGTATTTTTGAACTATGATCAAGATATGACAAGCTACCAAAGACCAGGGACTGAAAATAAAAATTTAGCACCTTCGCGATACGCGAAGAAGCATGAAGTAACCTCATCCGGTGCTGACACGTGGCAAGTCTAGTGGTTGACTCGGCAAAGCTATTGAGCAACTTCACGATACGCGAAGAATTCTTCGCGATACGCGAAGGAATATAATAATAACTGCGGCTACATTTGTCCTTCGTGCATCGCGAAAAATCCTTCGCGGTACGCGAAGATGCACAGATTCTGGCTATAAATAGGCAACCATGGGGATGAAGTCTCCATCACATCACACACACTTTACCTCGAAAACCGTGCCATAGTGCTGACAATTTCCGACACGTTAATTGTCTAGAAGTACGTGTAAGAAGGAGTGTTGCCCACAGGAAAATTTTAGTATTCCGTATAGACAAGCCATACCAGGTAGGGGTTCTGCCCGATTATTTTATTATACATGGCTTAGACCCTAGTTGAGGGTATAGTCTATACCTTGATCAGTTAATAAGTGAAATGTAGCTTACATAAGATAAGGTTATGAATAAAATATTATTCTTTATTATAAAGATATTTCTTATGAATGAAGAAATGGGATATATGTATGTTTCTTCATGATAAAGAAACGTAGTATATAAATATTTTATAAATGAAATAAATATCAAGGTAAAGGTTATGCAAATAGACTTAAGATCATAGATCTAATTATTTATATAATGTTATTCTCGTACTATAGGTCCGAGATAAAGATCAGACATCTGTTGGTGAGAAATCTTGAAATCAACAAAAGGTGAATACGTCCAAATCTTTTTATAGTGTAAAATGTTTTATGACGTGAATACGTCTATGTATTGTATTTTTGAAAAGATATTTACTCTTTAAAACTATGGATTGTTATCCATATGTAAAAGAGTTATGGAAATATTTGCATGAGGGTTGGTTCAAAACCTCTAAAACGTTTTGATATAAGGTAGTACTAAACACTTAGGCTAAAATACACATGTGTTTTGATCCTTACATATATGTACCGTAGTGGGCACACTACAGACATACTGACCATGAGGCAAGTGACTGTCTCTAGGGCGAGTGAAGTCTGATTATGTGGTTTGTGCGTATGTTTATTTCTGATGAGACGGGATTGAGACCCACTGAGTCGTTGAACACTCTTGGTGTTGTGTCATTACGAATTGTGAAAATGATTTATTGAGTCAGCGTATTCACCAGCATATAGCTGACGTATTTTCAAACTGTTTTCAGGTAACCAAGAGTAAGGTATAGAGATGGATATGCCAGTGGAGATAGAAGATCACTAGGCATAGAATGCAGCTGGTGGCTCAGCTAATTTTGTAATGATGCATATATTAAACTTGTTTTTAAACAAGTAAATTTTGTAAAACAATCAAGGGTATTTAATACCCTTTGTTATGAAAATGAATATTTTAAATTAACATTTTCCTCTGCAAACTTTGATAAATTAATAAAAGTGGTACCAACTGTGAGTCACACGCCTAGGCCCGAAGGCGGGATGTGACAAATTTACACCCTAAAATTTTTGATTTTGGATTGGCGAAAATATTTGGAGCGGATGAGGACGAAGATAAAACACATAGAGTTGTTGGAACATAGTAGGTGTAATTCTTATTTCTATAACACAACTTAAGTTTAACTTGTTTCCATTTATCTAACGATGGCATATTAATATGATTGTAGTGGCTATATGTCTCCGGAGTATGCAATGGAAGGTCTTTTTTTAGTCAAGTCTGATGTTTTTAGCTTTGGAGTTCTAATTATGGAAATAATAAGTGGTAGGAAAAACAACAGTTTCTATAAGGAGAAATCACTAAATTTGATCGGGCATGTGAGTAAATAACTAACTTTTATCACATGCATTTTGTTGATTATTCAACCAACCAAGCAAACTTTATCATAATTAGTATTGTTGTTAGGTTTGGGATTTGTGGAAGCAAGATAAAGCTTTGGAAGTAGTCGACTCATTGTAGGTCCCTATCGGGTGGATCTAACAACGTCTTTGGATCAACCTAACTTAGTGCTAGCGGAAATCACACTAAGCAACCAAGAGGTCTCGAATCTTGAGTTTATGTTCGGGTAAAGAAAGTTGAGTGAGAGAGAGAAGGACGAGAGAAGAGAATGTTAGAGAGATGGTATTTTTGCAAAATGTTGTTTCTCTCATGGCATGCTCCCTATTTATAGGGTGGCATGCATGAGAAGCATGAATTATATTCATTAAGGCCCAATGGGCTTCTTTACAATGGATCGTGGCCCAATACATACAAAATGACCAATCGGCCCCAAATACATAACCAAACCAATATAAAAGACTAAAACATACAAAAGGGACCGAACAATCTCCCTCAAGCCTTTAGTATTGTAACCCGTCGGTGTCATAATCTAGCCAGCCATCCTCAGGTAGTGGAAGTTCAACAACTCTTCTAACAAATTTGTTGAAAGGCTGGTCTATGTTCTGACGACCGATGTCCTCGACGGTTCCCAGGGTGAATTGTAGAACTTCTTAATATCTTCTATATGCAACCCCATTGGCTCATGCTCGTCAAATACACGAATCTCAGGCAGATCTTTGCAGTGTATGACGGCCTTGTAACACCCGTAAATTTCGTCAATCGGCTCGATCGTTTATAAATGTTTGTTTAAAAGCCGGGTTTCATCTTCCTAATTTAGAGCCTTGTAATACGTTTTAAAAGTCCGTTTATCCATACTTTTGCTCAAAACATTGCCTTTTATAACTTAAAGTGTTAGATTTGAATGTAGCACCCACTAATTTTCGTTTAACGGCATGCACGTTGTAGAGTTTGTATGTCGAACGGGATTTGATTTTACAAGTTGAGGGGCTTCCTGGTACTTCTTAAAAGTTCATTTATCCATATCTTGGTTCAAGTTATCACAATTCCATTGTAGAGGGGCCTAAGTGTAAAAATCCATAAACCTAATTTAGTTGGCTGCTTCCCCTTGCTTTTATGCGATCGGTAGTTTTCCTCACACCACCACCAACGTTTTTCTTCTATCATTCCAGCCAATTCCTTGTGATATTCATCAAATTCTAGGTTAGTACTACATCAAGTAATGTCTTTTTCACCATTAAACCCTCTATTGAACCCTAGAGATGTCATAAACATGTTAGGGTTTGAGTTTTGTTGATAACAGTTGCTGACAGATTCGTACTCGTGTATTGTTTGGTCTGTAACTCGATGAGAATTGATTCTTTTTGATTGATTCTTGATTCCATGATGTTCTACTTTGAGTCTAGTTTCCAGAAAGGTATAATTTGTAATTTTTGGACGAGTATTGAATAGTTTTTATGATTTTATAAGATCGTGTGTCAAAGCTGATGCGGGGTGATGGATTCTGGTCTGTCTTCCCGACATCATAACTCTTTTTTGACAAGTCCAAATTGGTTGATTCCACTTCTGAAAGTTCACATTTTTAGTTAAGAGTACAACCCAATTGGAATCGCTTAATTTAGTTTGGTAATGATTTTTAAAAAAATAAAACACTTTTGCTGCGCGCTGAAATAGCTGAACGTAACTTTCTGTGTTGGAGGAATTTTTATGATTTTTGTGTACATTGGAAAAATATAAAAAAAATATTTTTAAAAGACTAAGACATTTATTAAAGTCTGGTAAATATTTCATAATTTATTTATATGGTTTTCCTGTGTAATAAAATGCATCTTCGCATGCTAAAATCTGCTCTTTATACTCGACATTGATCAATTCTTTCGGTTTAGGACTTAACCGGTGGCTGACCAATTGAGGTCCTTTCGGGGTTGTTTGAATTGAATTTCTTGCTCTATCATCTTCCTAGGTATGTCTTGTATATCATACTTTAGTATCATGAGTTTTGGCATTCGTTAGATTGGTCAATTGTTGATGAAGTGAAAACTAGGATTTCGGTTGTCTAGTTTATTGATTGTGGCGTCTAGCGCGTTGTTTGAGAAAATTAACAACCAATTCAGATTGTGTAGCCTCGGTATGAATTAAGGGCTATGAAAAACTATTTTTTTAGTTAATGGGGCTGAATTGGTTGTCGGTTGCTCAAACGGGTCGGTACAACGCAAATTCGCGTTTAATTGGTAGTTTATGCGTTGTACAAGCGATTTGCCGACCCATTCAACTTGCGTAGTGTCGTGTGGACTTGTTGGTGGTAATTATACTTAATTTGGTCCACATGGGGCTGTGTTGGTTGCCAAGTGCATAAACAATTCGTTAACGCGCGTATTCGATACAATTAACAACTTTCGGGTGTAGTTTGGAAATCCTTTGTCCCTGGAATTAACTAATGGTGGTTTTGGTAAATACATGGCCTCGGGGGCTGATGTAAATGGTATTATTATGGTTGGGGCTTTGGGTCCATCAAATTATGTTAGGACGCCTCGTAGGATAAACTAGTCTGTACGGTTTAGTTAGTAATCTTTGTGTGCAATTCAGCAGGCTTGTAATTTGCGGATTGGATTTGAGGTTCTCTAGCTTGTGGTGATTTCATGCCTTATGTTAGGTGAGTTCCTGATGCCCTTTTTACTCTTTTTACGTTTTGGGCTAGCATATACACCGAAATACAAATTTTATACGATTTTACTCGTTACGATAGTTTGAATGGCATTACATGGTCTTACTCGTGATTGTGAATTTTGAAAGCTATATTTGAATTATTTGCTACGCTTTAGGATATTTTAGACTCGTTTATGGTCTTATATCCTTTAAGGTTACATACATCCTTGATGGTCTAGACTCGAGGATGTTAACAGGCTTGGTAGAAATTGAATACGAGTAGACCTATTTACTTAGTTCATGTTTGGGATGATATATATATATATATATATATATATATATATATATATATATATGTATGTATGTATGTATGGAGGTATGTATGTATGTATGAGTATGTGTTACCTTATAGCCTACGGTTGTGTGATGACATTTAGTTCCTCGTGACTAAGAATGATGTGAGTAGGCTTATTGATGTGTGTGTGCATGGTGATCACGGCCGGGTCAAATATATTACTCGGGTTTTCAAATCCCGTGGTAGAGAGGCCTGTGTGGCGTGATCATCATTTTGGCGGGTCAAATATATTACTCGGGTTTTAAAATCCTGTGGTGAAGACGCCCGTTGTATATTGAGCCGTGATCGGGTCAAATATATTACTCGGGTTGTACCCGTGGTGGAGAGGCTCGTATCACGTGCTTGGATGTGTAAGCTGTGCCTGAGTCAAATATATTACTCGGGTTTGACTTGTGGTGGAGAGGCTCGTGTCACATGCTTAGGTCTTACCGCGTCCGGGTCAAATATATTACTCGAGTCTTGACTCGTGGTGGAGAGGCCCATGTACGTGTGTTCGACGATGAATGTATTATTTGGTGAATTATGTTAATTATTTTATTATTATCCTCTCTATTGTTTAGAACTATAATTTTGAAATAAAGTATGAAATATTGTTTATGAAAACTTGAAATCACTCAGCTCTAGCTGACTTTGTGTGTATGTTAGATTAATTGTCAGGTTAAGGATTGGAGGTTATCGCTTGGACGTGCTGGGGACTACTCAGAAGGTTGAAGGCATTTCTGGTCGAGGAATTCAAATAAAACAAATATTTTATTTACATTTGATTTTGGACACCTGTACCTGTGTTTTGGGATTTTTAATACTTAAACTTTTCTGCTGTTATTTACTCTGAACTGGTTTTAAATACAAAGAATTGTTGGGTTTTAAATTTTTGTGAAATTATGGATGTAATTACCAACTGTAGGATTCCCGGGATTCGGGGTCTTACAGGCCTCCCCTGTTGTGTTGTCAAATTCCCAGCCTGTGAAGTCTCGGAGGATGTTGGGAACAAAGGGCTCTCCATGGTAAATGATATGACAATTCTTTGGTGCCCTGTATCTCCACATGGTTCGTGGCTCTCCGGTGGCTGGGTCTATTTCTCTTGGGTTCTTGTACTTCCGACCCTTATTTGGCTCAAACTCCTTGTAATCGACCTTCGACTGTCGATGAAGATAATCTGGGATCTAACTATCCAGAGTGCTCCCAATCGCACCATGACCTAGATCTTTTCGAAGATAATTGAGGTCAAGCTTTGGTAGTGACTTCAGCTCATGATGGTTGAGATAAATTAAATCACCACTATATCGCCTAATCGCCCAACACGCGTTCTCCTTATTATACTTTACATATACAATCAGCGAATCATCGTGGTAAGGATAGATGAGATCACGGGCGCATGCACGACTTGACACAATATGATTCTTTCTCTTTCTCTTTAGTGGTTCCTGTGTCAAGTCATCAGTTGGAGTGGAGACTGGATCAGCAGCAGGAGTCTCTATAGTCTGAACTTGAGCAAGAGGAGTGTCGGGATTTTGTGAGTAATTGATGTAATCGTCTTCAACCCTCGCCTCTGTATTTTGATCAATAAGTTTCTCCAAGTTCTTTCCTATTTCGATAAAGTCATCCATAGCACTTGCAAAGTCATCAGGAAATAAATCTTTATACATGTTAGTAATCTGTGTGTCGTGTTCCCTGACTTTGCCAGCCGAGTCATGAGCAGCAGGGTCTTGAACGTCATGTTGAGCTGGTGGAGGTGATTGAGTGTTATCTCCACCTCCACCTCCTGCTGCCCCGGCCCCTCCGTCTCCACATGCTCCACCATCGTCGTCATCATCATCAAAGCTATCATGAAATTCATCTTCGTCGTCACCTTCTTCCTCATCATCATCTTCTTCATCACCATCATCGTCACCATCATATCCACCACCAACACCGCTAGACTAGCTGCCCTGTTATACTAACCGACCAACAGTCGCCTCTCCTTCAGACACAACAGCCTGAACTCATCGCACGGCCACAGAAGGACCTACGGTAGGCTGTGAGCCACCGACTTGAGAAGTCTCACCAGACCTTCTCCAAGTCCCAAACACGGCGTCAAGCCTATCCTCCAGACCATGAAATTCATCTTCTTGAATGCCCATGAGGTCTGAGGCCGCCTAGTACTTGCTCACCATGTCTTCATTCGTCTTGAGCTGTAGCTCATTCAGATGATCTTGTTCCCTGATCTTTTCTTGTATGGCCTCCATTTCTGCTCTGAGTGTATCGAGAGAGGCGGAGGAAGCAAGCTGATTTTCCAAATTAGTAACTCTTGAGTTTGTAGCTTCCTTTTCAACATCCCACCTTCTCGTCGCATATTCGATCTTCTTGTTTACATTAGATCTGAGAGCACTAGCACTTGGTAAGTCTCTTTCAAGTGTAGTCAGCCTATCTCCAAGTCTTGTGTGATCTGCTCTCAGATTAGCGTTTTCAGAGGCCTCACGGTTCATTAACGCTTGTAGATTCTGGATTCGGGTGTGGAAGGTGTTTTCAGCAAAAGCATCACTTGCCTCCTTCTGTTCTTCCAACACCCTTATCCTTTCCCTCAGAGCTGTCTTTTCTTCCTCATCCTCCAACGCTTTCTGTTTCATTTCCTTAATGAACTTGAGGAGCGCAATTTCTCTTTCCACCCTCTTAGCATTGGATTCCTCCAGTGAGACGATCTTATCGAGGATAGGATCGACGTATACTGGAGGTGTCGAAGACATCCCTCGAGAAATTGGTTTAGGTGAGATAATGGTGAAAGGTGGGGTGGTGGTAGTTATGGGTGGTGAGGTTGTTGGCAAAGGTAGGGTGATGGCTTGGGTAAGGATTGGTGAAGTTATAGTGGTGGGTGGTGTTGGTTGTGTTGTAGATGGTGTGACGGTTTGGGTTGGGGACGTTATAACGGTTTTGCTCCATAGGCTAGTTGTTTGTATTGGTGAGCTGAAAACTGATGAGGTGAATATGGATGAGGTTGGTTGGGTAGGTGGTGTTGAGACTTGAGAAGTTCGGGTTGGGTTTGTTGTTGTGGTGGTTAGTGTGGTAAGGAAGGTATTTGGGGTAGGAATGTCAAAATTGGTTGGTCTGTTGGTGAGGGTTCAGGTGAGGATTCTGGTGAGTCATGGAGTAGGGTTTTGGTTTTCTTGGCTTTGGTTTTCTTTCTGGTTTTTGTTGGCTTGTAGGTAGGGATTTGTATCTTGGTTACGTCTAGTGTTTTCAGGGTTTGGGCCAGGGCTTCTTTGGTGATTTTTGGTTGGTCGGATGGTTTGTCTTGTGAAGGAGACTTGACAAGAAACTTGGTTGACTTCTGGGAGTCCCCAAGTTTCCTCAAGCGCTTCAGGGGCGGCTAGGGACGGCTGGTCTTCTTCTTCCTCCTCAAGTTCTATCACTTTGCCCTTTTCAGCCACTTTTCTCTTCAAGTCATGCTTGGCCTTTGTTCGGTCCTCGCCGGCTCATCACTGGAATCTTGTTCACCTTCAACTTCGGGTTCATCATCATCTTCACCCTCAGCAGACGCCTCTTCCCCAGCAGGCTCTGTCTCCTCAAATAAACCAAACTTAGGACCCGGCCTTGGTCCCACATACTGATGACCCCTTCCCTTGGTGCTCAGCAACACACTGAAAACCAAAGTTTTAATCTCATTCATATGGTACGGCTCAGGAAGTGACTTCTTGTCCTTGGCCTTTTTGGTCCCCGGTCGTGGAACATCTGGAATTAAATCGTCTAAAAGCAGCTGCACGAATCTCGGGTACATGAGCCATGTAGCACCACTCTTGATGTTTCCCAGCATGCATAAGAATATCCTTTGATCTGTTAGTCAATGCAGATATAATACGAACCCAGTCTGAACTCATACTATCGAATCCTCCACGAATATCAGTCAGACAATGGGTGACTATGTGGAATAAAAACCTCTAGTATGGTGGAAGATGACTCTTTTCGAGGCTCCTCCATTCCGTGTCGTATCCCATTTGTTCAACAAATCCAACCAACTTCTTCTTGTTTCTCCTTTCATTCGTATAATCTGGCTGGTCAGCAATCTTTAACACCCGTCTAATGTCTGCTTCTGTAATTGTCAACTCCTTTCTTGCCACGGTTGTTGTGAAGGATAGAGAATCATTAGCAATCTTGGCAAATGCCCAGACGTCCAAGACCTATTTATAGTACACAGCTGGGTTGGCGGTGATAGCATAGGCAAGGGGTGATTGCTTGAGTCCCTTGACCATGGAGGTAAATACTTTGTCTGCCTTTGCCTTTGGCAGCCCAATAGCACAAAAATTATTATAACCCTAAAAGTTAAACCAAGAGATCATGAGAATCATCATTGAGAAATAAACAAAATAAATAAGATGTATACATAAGCATTAAGTATTTACATATTATAATTTTAAAAAAATTATATACATTTTAGTTTTAACAAGGTTATAAGTTAGTTTTAGTATGTTCAAAAGGAAATTAGTCTACAATGTATAAAGATTAAGTCCAAAACAGTCCAAACAGTTCATTGGTTCAAAAACAGTCCAGTAGCTTCAGGTATAAGATTCTGAAAATTCTGCTAAGTGTTGGTTTTTCGCATGTGGTCTTATTTCACTTCGCATGGAGTCATGCGAATCGAAACAGACAATCCATTCGCTTCGCATGAGGTGAAGCGAAACAGAGACACATTTCGCTTCGCATGAGGTCAAGCGAAGCGAAACAGACATATGTTTCGCTTCGCATGAGGTCAAGCGAAGCAGAACAGAAATATGTTTCGCTTCGCATCACCAAGCGAAGCGAAAAACCTATCCATGCAAAAACTTGTACTTAGCCCCTTTTGATCCCCCTTTTCTTTTCACATGGTCGTCTAGGTGCGAATTAAGTTTCTGGAAAGTCTGAGCCTGAACCTCCTTTGTTTACTTTGTCATATTATCCTTAGAACATCTGAACAAAAACTTACATCTACAAAATTCACATATCAATCCTAAGTACTAATTAATAATGATGATAAACAAGATCTAAAGTATAAAAAACAGAATCTGAACATGATAGCCACCCAAATTATGAAGATTTATACTCAGATCTAGCCGACGTTCATAAGAACCGCCGCCTCGATCTCTGTGAGCCTAGAAACATAAAGATGAAAGGATTGAAGTTGTTCTGATGTTATACCGAGGGTGGATACTCAGGATTCAACGGCATGTTTGTGATTATGATGGCTGGATTCTTTGAAAAATGAAGAGATTTCAGGGTTTGATTTCTTGAAGATGTGAGAGAGGAGAGAGTAAAAGATGAAAGTGTTTGGTGAATAGTGAAAGATATTTTAGGTTTCCCTTATATATAGGGTCAGCCTATCTCGCGATAAGGTCAAAACATCGCGAGTATTCACCGAAACTACACTCTCAGTCCTCGGTCTTTAAAATAATTTGCATTTTCAAACCCGAAAAACATTTACCCACCAAATCCACACACTTGATTATTTATAAGGTTTTTCTTTTGTCGGTCCGTTACTTGTTAAGCTTTGTACGATCGATCTCTTTTGTCAAAACAAAACAAAAAAACATTAAAATAAGGCAAAAATAAAATTAAAATTAAAATTAAATAGAAATAAAAACAAAAATAGAAATAAAAATAAAATTAAATTAAATTAAATTAAAAATAAACTTAGAATATTAAACTATACAGATACTTAATATTTTAGAAAACAAAACAAGATAAATTTAAAGTAAAGAAAATTTAAAAACATTTTAAATTTAAAAACAATAATATAGAATTAATTTACATAGTTTTTTTCTTTAGTTAATTTACAAAGAACGATCACGACATGAAATCATATTGATTTGCACAGCCCTAGATCGCGTTTCCATTTTGAAATTATTGTGATACAAGTTCATCATTGATTGTAGGTATTGTCCTTCCTTTTAACTTCACAAGTGTTTTAATGCCATGATACATTTGAATTACAATTAGGTACGGTGCTTATGTGGTTCCCACTTAATCAGACATGTTACTGATTCCATCATATCTCGGGCCTACTTTGTGTTAACATATCACCTCAACTTGACTTAAACCTTTCTTAGTTGATCACAGTACTCTTATTAACAAACTTGACTTATTGTACACTGTACACATGACACTTTGTGCTTTGCACACTTGACTCGATGCTAGAAAGATTAAAATAAAGCAGAAGTTCAGGCCATAACAATCAGGTCGGATAATACCATATTATCGCGCAGAGAAAGTCCAAGGCTTGAACAAAAGAAACAAAATAAAACAAAGCAAAAGACTCAGGGCCTTAACAATCAGATCTTGTATGACTACAAACGTAGAAAGTCCAAGGCTTGAGTCGAAAATAAATGAAGAAATAAAGCAGAAATTAAAATTCCTAGGACTGACTCCTTTTCTGACTCTTTTTCTTTTGTTTTTCTGACTCTTTTGTTTTCTTTTTCTTGCTTTTCTTGACTTTTTACTTGACTGTTTTCTTGCCTCAATGAAAATAAAAATTTACACTGACTTTCATAAGACTACTGTGATTAGGTAAAGAGAGGCTTGAGTATGATATGTATAGTTACATTTTTTCCTTCATGAATATGACTTTACGGAATCATGCAACCGCTTCATAATTGTATATCCACTAGTACCAGCAGGAATTTAGGTTTATATCATCCGACACTTACTTGTTTGTCAAGCCTACCTACACATCTATGAATGACCTTGTAGCCTTTTGTTCTATTCTTTTAACGCGCTAGAATCATTACAAACCAATGTACTATCACTTTCCAAAGGGCCGGATCTAATTCTTAATTGAAAATTTTAAAATAACCGACACCCTCTACGAAGGAGCTCCCTCTAAGCGGGACACCACTTTTTGAATTTTCTTAAGTTTTTCTTAAATAGGAGTAAGGAAGAAATTAATATTATATAAAAAATTAAAATCTTTTTTTAAGTCAAGTGACTTGATTTTTGTTTTTCTAAAAGTAAATTTAAAATCTTTTTGTTGAGTTAAAGTTAACTCATTTTCTCCCTCTAAAAGTGTGACATATTTAAAAAATATGTACAGTTTTAAAAACCCAAAAGATAAGATTTACTCAAAAGAAATCATGCCCAATGACTCAACGAGAAACAAAAATCGGGCACGACTGAACGCTTTAGCAAAGAGATCTGCAAAGTTATAGTCAGTATAGACCCTTTTTATGTCGACCAGCTTACGATCATAACAATCACGAATAAAGTGTATTCGGATGTCAATGTGCTTAGTCTTTGAGTGCTGGACCGGGTTTTTAATAATTGCAACGGCCGCCTCATTATCACATTTGATCTTTGATCCATAGAAATTCAAACCATAATCCAGCAGTTGATGCTGGATCCATAGAGAGCAGCAGCTGGATGCAGCAATGTACTCGGCTTCTGCAGTGGAGGTGGACACGGTGACTTGTTTCTTGCACTGCCATGAGATCAACCGATCTCCCAGGAATTGACATCCACCAGATATAGACTTTCTGTCCAAGTTGCATCCCCCATAATCACTGTTGGTGTAAGCATGAAGTTCCAAGGGAGATTCCTTTGGATACCAAAGACCCAAACGTGATCTACCCTTCAAGTATCTGAAAATACGCTTAACAGCCATCATGTGGGATTCTCTCGAGTCTGACTGATATCTGGCACACTGACAGACAAGGAACATGATGTCTGGTCTGCTTGCAGTGAGATACATCAGGGAACCAATCATTGACCTGTAAAGGTGTTGATCGACTGGTTTTCCCAATGGATCAGGAGCTAGAACAGGTCGTGTTGCGATTGGTGTCATGAATGATGATGAGTCCTTGAAACCAAATTTCTGAACAATGTTTTGAACGTACTTTTCTTGGTGAATCAAAGTCCTGTCCTTCTTTTCCTCAACTTGTAAGCCCAGGAAGAAAGTCATCTCCCCTAAGGAACTCATCTCAAATCGCTTTTGCATAACCTCAGAGAACTCCTTGCACAGATCCTCATTCGTGGACCCGAAGATAATGTCATCGACATATACTTGAACCAGAATCAAATCACTGTTGACCTTCTTGACAAGAGTGTTTGATCGACGATTCCTCTCTTGTAATCATTCTTTACTAAATGATCAGCCAGTGTGGCATACCATGCACAAGGTGCTTGGTGAAGACCATATAGTGCTTTGTCAAGGCGGTAAACATGATCAGGATGAGTTGGATCCTCAAAACCTGGAGGTTGACTGACATAGATCTCTTCTTTTACTTTTCCGTATAAGAAAGCAGTCTTCACGTCCATTTGATACACTTTGAAGTTCATGTACGAGGCGTATGCCAGAAAGAAGCGAATTGCTTTCAGTTTGGCCACCGGTGCATAGACTTCATCGTAATCAAGACCTTCACATTGCCAAAATCCTTGTACAACAAGCCGGGCTTTATTTCTAATGATCACCGTCTTTTCATCCTTTTTATTTCGGAACACCCATTTCGTTCCAATCGGCCTTTTATTTTCTGGTTTCTTTACTAGCCTCCAAACATTCAACTTCTTAAACTGTAACAGCTCTTCTTGCATGGCCTCTACCCAGGAGTTGTCTTTCAGTGCGACTTTGTAGTCCTTGGGTTCCACCTGTGAAATAAAACAAGCAAAAAGACATATGTTAATGTTACCGGATGTACTACGTGTTTGGATGCCAGCGGACGGATCTCCGATGATGTACTCAGTCGAATGTCGACGATGAATTGGCAGTTGTGGAATTTGGTCGACATGCTCGACTGGTGTGGCCTCAAGTTAGATGATCAGGCTCTCTATGGGATGGAAGACAGTGGTCACAGGGACAGAAACATTTGGTTGAGGATTAGTTTCATCTTCTTGTGGTTCAACCAAATGTTCTACCGCAATGGGACCTTCCCATATGTTGTCATAGAATGGAACAAAAATAGCTGGAACAGAAGTTGTGTTGGTGTTATCAGAAGTTTCATTCGGACTTGGTTCAACCTGCACACTTGATGCATCCACCTCCATTGCAAGATCTTGATTGTCTTCTTCTGAAGGAGGTGTGGGGACCGATTCCACCACACTCGGTTCTGCAGGAGGCAGATCTGCTTGATTGACTTGAACATTTTGATTGTTTTCGGCTAACATATATGAATCAGAATCTGAATCAATCGTGTCTTTAACAACTGGCATTCAGTGGTGTCGAGCAGAGGGCTGCTCATCACCAACCAGGGCTTGTTGGTTAGCCATTGGTTGTACATTCAGTATGGGTGCTGTAGCAGCTATGTCAACATGTCCAAGATCTTTCAAAAGCATCAGGATAGACTGATCATCCGCGGGTTGAACAGTTTGAGACACAACAGGGGAAACCATTGGTGCGGCGGGTGTCATATACATTCCACGAAACTGCTTGAACAATCCTTCATAATCAAACATCCAATCTGTCCATTGTGTGCATCAGTAGGGTTTAACTCCTGCCAATCAATATTGAAGGATTCTAAGATCACTCTTGATTTCTTATTGTATACACGATAAGCACTTTTATAAGCAGAATAACCAACAAAGTAGCATTCATCCGCCTTTTCAGCAAACTTGGAAGTTTTTCCAACATTCGTTTGGAGTATGGTACAGGGACATCCAAACGTTCTGAAGAAATTTACTCTTGGCTTCGTTCCATAGAAGACTTCATACGGAGTCTTGTTCAGTCTTTTATTCAGAAGCAAACGATTCTGGGTAAAGCAAGCAGCAGTGATAGCTTCACCCAGAAAATCAATGGTAGTTTGGAATATGAGAGCATTGTTCTAGCGGCTTCCACCAAAGTACGGTTTCTTCTCTCAGCCACCTCATTTTGTTCGGGAGAGTAAGGTGCGCTGAGTTGATGAACAATTCCCTTGTTTTGACAGAATTCATTCACCACCTTGTTGCAGAATTCGGTGCCGTTGTCACTTCTGATACATTTCACCTTCTTATCAGTTTGATTCTCAACCAACATGATAAACCTGAGTAGAAACTGTGACGTCTCATCCTTGTTCCCTAACAAAAATGTCCAACTGAAATGCGACAAGTCATCAGTAATAACCAGACAATAGGCTTTGCGACCTATTGCCATTGGTTGAATTGGACCGAAAAAATCCATGTGCAACAACTGAAGAGTGGAATTGATGGAATTGACAAGCTTGGGCCTATGAGGGAGTTTGTGCTGTTTGCATTTAGAGAAAAATAAACATTTTTCAGCACAGTTAAAAGATTTTACTGGCAAACCCATCACATGGTCACCTTTAACCAACTTGTTCAAGTTCTTAAAGTTGACGTGACCCAACCGTCGATGCCATAAGGATGAATCGTTCTCCGAGGCCTTGGACATTAAACAAGAAGCAGACCGCATGGAGTAATTGCTTCTCATGTCCAGAATGTAGGCATCGTTGTGCCTCGGAGTACGCATCATAATCCATTCTTCAGGGACTTTAAAGCCTGGTTTTAGAATGAGACATTCATTTTCAGTAAATAGGGTTGAAAATTTCTTATCACAGATTTGAGAGACGCTAAGCAGGTTGTGGTTGAGCTGCTCCACCAGATTGACTTCATCGAATGTTAAAGTGCCATTTGAGACCTTCCCTTGTTTTGTTATCTCTCCTCCAATATCACCGGCAAAAGAAACATGACCACCGTTGAATGGTTTGATGTCGAACAACAGTGATTCGTCTCCTGTCATGTGTCGGGTGCAGCCACTGTCCAAGTACCAAATGCTGTTGACAGGCCGTTCAAGCTGACCCTATACACACGAAGAACCAGCTAGTGGAGGGTTTCCCGAGACACTCTTGTCTCGGGAAGGTTAAACATAAAATCACCAAGTTTAATTTTATGATTTTTGAAAATGTAATCCTTTGGTGAATCAGAATTTGAAGAACTATCACTCGAGGAACTTGAATTATGATTTCCTCGGTTTCTGAAAAGTTTTCTGGATTGCCTTCGTTTTGGTTTAGGCTTGACCACAAAATCTTCTTGATTAGCCTTTGAGAAAACCTTTGAAGAGCTGTTGGGCTTTTCAGCTTCAGAACCCTTAGCTAACCGCTTTCTTTCACTTTGGGTTAGCCAAAATGGTTTCTTGGGTTTTTCGGTTCTTTTGGATCTTAAATTTGTCTCACTGGCTGAAGTGTAAGTTTGGTGAGGCATTTTCTTGGTTTGAGCATTATACCTTGGAAATGTCTGACCAAACTTACTGTTGAAATCCTTTTGTTGTTTATGCCAGTTCTTGCAATGCCTTGCAAGATGAGACGGATTTCCACAAATGAAGCAACATTTTCTTTGGTTGCATTTATAGACATCTAGCTCACTAAGATATGTGGTATGAGGTGATGTTGTTTGGTTAACAAGTTGGTGACCTCTATCTGACTCTGACTGATAATTGTAAGCATTTGAATGATGAGTTGCAAAATAATTTGACTGCCTAGGTTTCTGTCGAGAGTAGTAAAAGTCACTATCAAACTGATTATAATATTGAGAACTATTGTTTATAATTTGTATTTTGAGAAAATGAAGTTTTTTTGGGTGGCACATATTTACATGAAGTGCTTGGTTTTTCATTTTCAGAGCTAATTTTCTCTTTTATTAAGTTCTCAATTTTATTATCAATTGATGAGTTTTATCAAATACAGTTTCACATTCAGAATCAGAAGAGGAACACTCACTTTCATTGCAAATATTCATACAACTGTCATCACTTGATGATTCACAAAATACATCCTTTGATCTAGACATTAAACTTCCTATCATTGATTCACATACTTTGTTACAAACAGGATTGTTAATTGATTTTGTTAGACCCACACAGGATTCAAAACGTGGTTCTAACTCTCCCTTTGGTTTACAACCCTGGTTAACCTTCCCACCACTTACATCACCTTCTACACAAGACATGTTGACGTTAGAATTATCAGATGACGAAATTTGAGCTATTGATGGAGAGGCAGCAGAAACAAATTTCATTGGTTTTGGTAATTTACCAATACCATAGGCCATCTCTTCATCAGGAGAAGTATTATAGCTAAAATGGGGTAGGCAAGTGTAATTATCATTCATTGGTGGAGGCACCGCTGAATAATCACAACCTAGTCCCGTTTTAACTTTAGTACTTCTCTAAACTCTAATAAGATCATCTAATTGTTCAGATGATGCTTCAAATCTTTCAACCTGTTTTTCCTCTTCTCGTTTATCAGAAAGATCAAGTTTTAACTTTTCAATTTCATCTTTTAATTTGTTTACAATGTTCTTGTAATAGATGACATTGTGCTCTCCTTGAAAGATTTTAAGTTTAAGATTTGCAACATCATCGTGATGTGTTTTAATCTTTTCAACATACATCTTGTCAGCCTTTACATATTCAGCATTTAGTTGACGAAGTTTTGCGTTTTCTTTCAAAACTTCGTCCTATAGATTTCTATAATATATAACTTTATTTACGCAAGTTTGAGTGCATAGATTTCTTTTTACCTCATCAGATGGTGATGCATCAGGACTTGCAGCAGTATATGAAGAAGCTTCATTGTTTATGAGAGCCATGTCGGCCATGTTGAGAGGATTCTGCAACTCTTCGAATTGATCATCCCAATCCACACTAACTTGGACCTCCGATTGGGAGACAAGGGCCTTTGAGTTTGTGCTTGAGTTGCGCTTGTGTGGATGACCTTCAATTCTTTGTGATGATCTGCTTGGCTTCTGCACCTCATGCCTTTTTCCTGCAACCTTGCTGTTCTCTTCCTCTGTCACCTCAGTCACACGAATATCATTTACAGGTTTTGATGGATTCGTGCATTCTCGGGAGAAATGTCCCATCTCACCACAATTGTAGCAACGCAGCTTTGACTTATCAAACCCGATCCTTTTCATGTCTGAATCATTGAAGCTATCCTTCCCGTACATCTTCATGAAGTTAGTAGCCCTTTGCACCGCCAATGACATCTAATACTTGATATCCATCTTTTCGAGATCCTTTTGATTGATATCTCTTAAGTCTCCAGCTTCAAACTGTGGTGGCAATAGATTTCCTTGCATCAACTCTTCATGGCTTGACAGAAAAGCGTGAACTATTGCGATGTTAAAGTCATTCAACATGGGTAGTGCTTCACAGAAACTTGAAGGTTTGCTTAGTTGAGGTTTTGAAGATGATTAAATCCCTTGAGCTTTTAAGGCTTAGGCAACCGCATTGTCGACCGCCTTTTGAAACGAACTTGTATTGGAAGAATCTGATTGATTAATTGTTGAGATGAATGCTGTTTGTTGTGAAGGTACACTTGGAGATTACTTGGGAGTGGTCACAGGATACACATTCTGTTGAGCTTTGCTTATGAAAGCAGTTGGCATAGAGGAAGCAGAACTCACTCCAGCTTGATTCAGATCTGCTCATCCATCTCAAATGACTTGATAGTGGATATCAAGTCAGTGTTTGACATCATATTTAGATTGGTAGTTCTCTTGATTGTGACAGTATTGGTACTCCAGCTGTATGGCAATGAATTCATCAACTTGTGGTTGACCTCAGCATTTGCAATGTTGACACTTGCAGCCCTAATTCTTACAATCAACTTCTCAAATCTCTTTACCAACTCCAAAACAGCTTCACCTTGACGATGATTAAACATATTGAACTCTTCCTTTAAAAGGGCCTTCTTGTTTTCCCTTATTTCGGCATTTCCCTTAACTTTTTCAACAAGTTCTTCCCACAGACCCTTGGCACTTGTGTGTTCACAAAGAGTTTCAATGATTTCATTTGAGAGGCAAACAGTCAATATAAGATAGGCTTTCTTATCTTGTGCCAACAGGTCCCTGTCTGCTTGATCGTAGTTTTCTGGAGCCTTAAGTTGTTCCCCAGCATCAGTGCGAGTCACGGGAACATGATGACCTTGTTCAAAACATCTCATTAAATCAGTCTCAGTCAATGAGATATAATTCATAAATCTCCATTTGAAATCCGCAAAGCTATCATCCTAGGTCATATACTTTGGTGGCTTTGTAGGTATTCCCACTTGGTTTTCCAACAGCAAATAACCCTTCAACAGCTCTGAATCAGTGCTAGCCATGGTCTAAGCAGTTACAAGCCTTTAACTAAGCTTAATCTTTAAGACAGTCAACTTTTTCGCACAAAACTATTTCAAGCGAAGCAAAACAGCCTTAAGCGAAGCGAAACAGATCTAAGCGAAGCGAAATGGATCTAGCTTTCTAGAAGAAATCTTCCTCGGGATCTGTTTTCACCTAACCTTATCAGTACTAGGTCAAAGGTTGTTGCACAAACTTTCATGCCATGAGAAGCGAAATTGTTTCTTATCAATTTGACCAACTTTTTGAACCCGTAACCCAAGCTTTAACACCTTTTAACCTAAAACTTATTAGATCTAGACTTGATGTTTTTACCAAGAACACTTTCTAAGACATTTTTATGAAGATTTTGCCCAATTCTTTTTGTATTTTTCTTATTTTTGAGATTTTTGTGAACTTTCTTGTAAAGAGCACTTATTTTCTTCTTCTCAAGATCAAAACCCAAGGTTGTGATCCAAAAACCCTCAACTAGTGAGCCGTAGCTCTGATACCAATTGTAGGTCCCTATCGGGTGGATCTAACAACGTCTTTGGATCAACCTAACTTAGTGCTAGCGGAAATCACACTAACCAACCAAGAGGTCTCGGATCTTGAGCTTATGTTCGGGTAAAGAAAGTTGAGTGAGAGAGAGAAGGCCGAGAGAAAAGAATGTTAAAGAGATGGAATTTTTGCAAAAGGTTGTTTCTCTCATGGCATGCTCCCTATTTATAGGGTGGCATGCATGAGAAGCATGAATTATATTCATTAAGGCCCAATGGGCTTCTTTACAATGGACCGTGACCCAATACATACAAAATGACCAATCGGCCCCAAATACATAACCGAACCAATGCAAAAGACTAAAACATACAAAAGGGACCTAACACTAATCGTTAGGAGATTCATTTGATGCTCATGAAGTTCTTTTATGCATCCATGTCGGAATCTTGTGTGTTCAAGAATTGGCTAGTGATCGACCTACAATGACTTGACTGGCGTAGCTTTTATGTTGAATAATCATGAAACAATGCTTCCTTCTCCTAATCAGCCAGCATTCATCTTTAGACAGTTGAATTATGGTAGGGACTTACCATCTGCATCAGCAAGTGGCAGTGTTAGCTCTGTCGATGATGAGACCATTACCATCCTCCATGCCCGTTAATTTCAAAGTATCTTATAATTAATTTCTTGAGCGATAAGCGAAGCAAGTAAAACAATTAATGTGTCATGTCTACTGAGCATCTTGAATGAAGTTGTTTGTGTGTAGCTTTTCCAATAGTTTATACAATATGTCATGTGTAATGGGTTAGAATGTCACACCCTGACTCACGGGTTGGGTGTGTGACTCGTAAGTTGGTACCTGTTTTGTAAATACATCAGAGTTAAAGGTTGTAAAGCGGAAGACTTTTAATAAAATATTATTATATTCAAAACACGGGGTTTGAAACACCCGTTAAGTTATACAAAAGTGTTTGGATATTAAAACCATGATTTACATTATTTTAATATTAAAACATCCTTTGAGCCATCAGATCGTCTAATGGCTATCCTCTGTCTCCAACACACCTATTCTCCATTACCTGTAAAACAGTTATAAAAATACGTCAGCAACACATGCTGGTGAACACGCTGACACAAAATATTTTAAGTTACTCAGTTATCTCCTCGGGTATCTTGTGACCTGGCCCATCTTGGCTTAGGAAACAACCAAATTAAATATACTATTATAAACCTTCAATTATACTTGAAACCTCTCAGCGATACCGCAGCATCGAGGTCTTAGCAACTATTCAATATACACGAGATAATCCCCTCTCGGACATTACTTGGGTCCGGCCCAACGTGGTGGAGGCATTAGCAAGTGTGGTGCAATGTGCCCACCGTCTGCCCACATATGTAAGGATCCAGACAAACGTATACAATAGCCTGAGGGCCAGTATCACTTTTGTTTATAAAGTTTTAGGGATATAATCTCATGCAAACATTCAAGACTTTGTTTTATAAAAAGTTGGACGTATTCACCTTTTTCTTGGTTGGTGTTTCTCACCAATTTCTCTCGTTACCTCGGACCTATAGTACGAGAATAACATTTTATAAGTACGAGAATAACGATCTAGCTTCAGACCTTTAGTCTGATTGCATAGCCTTTACCTTGACATTTTGTCTCTTCATAATTTAATCATTTATAAACCTTTGTTTCTTCTTCGTGAAGAAAACATATATTTCAAATTCTTATTATAAGAAATATAAAATCTTTATATAAAATAAAGAAGTATTATTTTATCTATAATCTCGACTTTATAAAATCTTATTTCCACTTTATAAAATCAAGGTACGGGCTATATCCCTGACTAGGGTCTAAGCCATTTATATTATAATAATCGGGCAGAACCCCTACCTTGAATGGCTTATTTATAGAAATGCTTGTGCTTTACTTGAACAGCACTTCTACTTGAATGTAAGTCGAGAGGGTATTTAAGTAGGGTTATGGCACGCATTTCGAGGTAAAACTTGTTAGAATATCGCCATCTCGGGGTCGTGGCACATAAATCGAGACAATGTGTGATTGGAAGTGTGAGTTGGATGGTGAGGACCACCCCCATGGCCGGCCTATTTATAGAAATTTTTGTGCACCTTCGTGTATCGCGAAGCTGCACTAGCTTCACTGAGTCGCCGTGTAGGCTTGCCACGTGTCGCCACGTGTCGTTCCTGTCTCTCCACGTGTACTGCATCTTCGCGTATCACGAAGATGCACAACTTGGATTCTTCGCGTATCGCGAAGATGCAAAACTTTGAATCTGTTCATTTTTAGTCCCTGGTCTTTTGGTAACTTGCCATATCTTGATCTTATCATCATCCAAAAATACAAAGGCGGCTCTTGGCGATGCGAGCGTGCGAAGTGCAAAGTGCGCCATCATAGCGCCCATCGCCCTTCACCCGTGCCCGTGCGCGTGCGCGTCAGGTGCTTCGCACCCTCCACTAGGACTAGGGAGAGTGGTTGTCCACTTAAGAACATTTCCATGGAATGTTCTCTCCTTATAAAGTGCTTTATTTTTCTTTCTTTCTCCGATGTGGGATGGAGTCTCCTTACTCCATTCCTTAACATAAGCTACTTCCATTCTTTGTCTTATTTTTCTCTTTACATTTGCCATCAATATTTTTAGTCCTTAAGTTTTATTAATTTGTCAAATTTGAACCAAAATTTTTGTGATGTTACATAGAAATTGTAGGTTAATCTTGGCGGGCTAAAGCCAGGTCATGGAGCTAAGTTCGTGGCTCTTGTTTTTAGTTGGTCAAGTTAGTGTGTCTTATTAAGTTAACTAGTTTTTGAACCCGTGCATTACACAGGATTTGTTAAACGATAAAAAAAAAATAAGGTTTGATATTTGAAATAAATGAACAAAATTAAAGGTAAAAAAGAAATGAAATATATTTTACAAACAATAAGAAGTCTGGAACCTCAAATGTATAAATTTGATAAAATCTCTTTATATACAACATTTGCTGTTTTATCACAAATATTCAAATCGTCATCCAGTATAAACAAATTTAGACCATATGTATTGTTACCCTGAATAATGCAACATATAATGTCATGAGAAAAGATTGAACATCGAATGAATAAAACAACCTTAGAAAAAAGATTGTTCTTTATTTTTTCTACTTGTTTTTATATTTCTACTTGTTTGACCTTTAATCAATATGTTAATTTCAATTTCGTGATTATTTTATAACCAAATTGTCAAAATTGTTTTGGCCCATTACACATTGAAAGTTAGTATGAATGAAATAGAATATTAGAATGGTAAATTGATTATTTTATAACCCAGTTGCCAAAATAATTTCAACTCATAACCCATGGATAGCATGAATTAATGAGAATAGAGATTAGAAATTAGGATTTAATATGTTTATGACACTTCGTCATAATTATTATTGTTTATTAGTAGAGTAAGATAAGATGACTGCTTTCAGTTTCCGTTTACAATCTTTTCATATGTTTCATATTCTTTAAGCCAGTATATAGATTTAATAAAGGCTATTTTGTATTCAGTTTTTAATTAATGCATCTGAAGCTATGAATTAAAGTCAAGAAAAGAGTTATGGTATAGTTTTATCATAAATCTTTGTCTGTAAATATCATCTTTTTTGATTCTCAATAACAAACTGCCTTAGATTTTATATAGGACAAAATGCATCCCACTATATTGTTGCTACACAGATCCATATGGCTAGGGTTGTAACACTGTTGTGGTGGGGTGCATGGTCTTGTCGAGTTTATTGGGCCGTTCTTCACCACCTAAAATCGTAATTTGGCTTTAATCACAACCGATATGTAACATCCCAATTCTTGACATGAAGTTACTTAACGGATATCATTGATGGGGTTTTGTTTATGACATGGTGTTGCAGCGTCCAAAGAGTTACAAGGACACAATTGTCATTGTCGAAGCACGAAATGGAATCTGACCTGACCCATGACGGAGCTTCCACGGATTTCGAGATGAATGAACCGCATCCTGGTCTGCTGATCCTCTCCTCCGGCTGCTCGCGATCTGCAGTGGCATTTTGGGGGTGTGGAGGTGACCGCTAAGATGATCTTGAAGATCTCTTGTTCACAGACACAAAAACTGGTGGTGGCACCTACTGAACATGACCCCATGATAAGGAGGTGAAGACCTCCTTATATAGAGTCTCATGGCCACCATCATGATACCCTAATGGGCCTAGCCCAATTAGGGCTACCTCCACAAACCTCCTCAGCCCAATAACAAATGTATTAGCCCATATAATAAAACAAACCAAATATAATAAATTTAGGATTGTAAACCGGGTTTAATACCATACCCTACAAGCCCCCCCAAGTCCAGCGTTGCTCCTGGGCGCGCAAGCGCTTAGGTGGAGCGTTGGACTTTATAAGGTGTTAGGGCGGTTTTTTCCCTTTTATTCGGCCTTATCTTTATTGTCTTGAGTCTGGGAGATTTTCTCCATGATGGTGACGCGTTGTGATCCTTAAGATAATGGTGGTGTCGAGTTATAAGGATAATAAAGCTTGCGCGCGAGAGGCGTCTTACGAGCTGAGAAATAAAGCCTGCGCGCGAGAGGCGTCTTACAAGCTGGGTAATAAAGCATGCGCGCGAGAGGCGTCTTACAAGCTGAGCAATGAAGCCTGCGCGCGAGTGGCGTCTTACGAGATGAGAATAATAAAGCCTGCGCGCGAGAGGCGTCTTACGAGCTAAAAATAATAAAGCCTGCCCGCGAGAGGCGTCTTACGAGCTGAAAATAATAAAGCCTGCGCGCGAGAGGCGTCTTACGAGCTGAAAATAATAAAGCCTGCGCGCGAGAGGCGTCTTACGAGCTGAAAATAATAAAGCCTGCGCGCGAGAGGCGTCTTACGAGCTGAAAATAATAAAGCCTGCGCGCGAGAGGCGTCTTACGAGCTGAAAATAATAAAGCATGCGCGCGAGAGGCGTCTTACGAGCTGAAAATAATAAAGCCTGCGCGCGAGAGGCGTCTTACGAGCTGAAAATAATAAAGCCTGCGCGCGAGAGGCGTCTTACGAGCTGAAAATAATAAAGCCTGCGCGCGAGAGGCGTCTTACGAGCTGAAAATAATAAAGCCTGCGCGCTAGAGGCGTCTTACGAGCTGAAAATAATAAAGCCTGCGCGCGAGAGGCGTCTTACGAGCTGAAAATAATAAAGCCTGCGCGCGAGAGGCGTCTTACGAGCTGAAAATAATAAAGCCTGCGCGCGAGAGGCGTTTTACGAGCTAAGAGTAATAACTGAGTTGGCGCGTGAGGCGACTTACGAGCTGTAATAATAACTGAGCTGGCGCGTGAGGCGACTTACAAGCTGTAATAATAACAGTAGCCTGCGCGCGAAGCGTCTTACGGCTGTAATAATAATGTAAACCTGCGCGCGGGGCGTCTTACGGGCTGTAATAATAATGGAAACCTGCGCGCGGGGCGTCTTACGGGCTGTTAATAATAATAGTAGCCTGCGCGCGAAGCGTCTTACGGGCTGTAATAATAATGTAAACATGCGCGCGGGGCGTCTTACGGGCTGTAATAATAATGGAAACCTGCGCGCGGGGCGTCTTACGGGCAATGAAAGTAATGATAATAAAAGCTGGCGCGTGACCGACGGGTTTATGAGGATTCCCAACCTTCAAGTATGGCGGGGAGCCGTATGGGAAATTGAGTATTCCCAACCTTTAAGTATGGCGCGGAGCCGTATGGGAAATTGTGAGGATTCCCAGCCTATGGCGCGGAGCCGTATGGGAAATTGTGAGGATTCCCAGCCTATGGCGCGGAGCCGTATGGGATATTATGAGGGTCCCCAACCCTTTAGTTTGGCGCGTAGCCATAATGGATATTATGAGGATTCCCAACCTTTAAGTTTGAGCTAAAGCTCATATTTTTGGGCTAAGGCCCTGACGTTTTAGAGTTAAGACTCGTCAACGCGTTTGAGCTTGGAACTCACGCATGTATGTTTTACTTCGCTTTCTTTTTAATTTGATGTCAATATAATGTTGTCATATTTCTCAAATTAGTAAAAGGAAGTGCGAAACATGTATGCGAAAACTTGTATGCGGTGGCGCGAATGCAGAACTGCTGTGGCGAAGTGATCGCCGGGAGCGCGCATGCGGAACCCGAAGTTGATACGCGATGGGACGCGTAATCTAAAGATTTTAAATGCGTGAGCATCTGTGATGTGTGAGCATGCGTTACGCGTGAGCATGTGATATGCGTGAGCGTACTTGATGCTTGAGCATGCTTGATGCTTGAGCATGCTTGCTGCTTGAGCATGCTTATTGCTTGAGCATGCTTGATGCTTGAGCATGCTTGCTGCTTGAGCATGCTTGATGCTTGGGCATGCTTATTGCTTGAGCATGCTTGATGCTTGAGCATGCTTGCTGCTTGAGCATGCTTATTGCTTGGGCATGTTTATTGCTTGAGCATGCTTGATGCTTGAGCATACTTGCTGCTTGAGCATGCTTATTGCTTGGGCATGCTTGATGCTTGAGCATGCTTATTGCTTGGGCATGCTTATTGCTTGAGCATGCTTGATGCTTGAGCATGCTTGCTGCTTGAGCATGCTTATTGCTGGAGCATGCTTGATGCTTGAGCATGCTTGCTGCTTGAGCATGCTTATTGCTTGAGCATGCTTGATGCTTGAGCATGCTTGCTGCTTGAGCATGCTCTGCCTTCATGTCTGGGCGCGCTCTCGCGACCCGCTGAGGCGCAGAGTAATTGCCTGGGCGCGCGCGCGACCGCTGTGGCGCAGAGTAATTGCCTGGGCGCGCGCGCGACCCGCTGTGGCGCAGAGTAATTGCCTGGGCGCGCGCGCGCGACCCGCTGAGGCGCAGAGTAATTGCCTGGGCGCGCGCGCGCGACCCGCTGAGGCGCAGAGTAATTGCCTGGGCGCGCGCGCGACCCAAAGGTTTTGAATATCCACATCAGGTAGGTTTTATGTAAAACCAACAGATCTGATAGGGTTTATAAACCTATGAATATGAGGTGTGGCTGCTGCTCGGACGAACCCAGATCTGAAAACCCAGATCTGAGGGTTTTCCCCAAAAGCTCGTTGTTTTCTTCCTGTTTCTTCCAGATCTGGAAGTATTTTCCAGATCTGAAAACACAGATCTAAGGATTTCCCCCAAAAGCTTGGTGGTTTCCTCCTGCATCTTCCAGATCTGGAAGTATTTTCCAGATCTGAAAACATAGATCTAAGGGTTTCCCCCAAAAGCTTGGTGGTTCTTCCTGAGATTTTGATGAACGGATCGGAGGGCCGAGAAGAGAAGCCAGTGTGGTTCATTGCCGTCCCACGGATGACGCCAATGTCGAAGCACGAAATGGAATCTGACCTGACCCATGACGGAGCTTCCACGGATTTCGAGATGAATGAACCGCATCCTGGTCTGCTGATCCTCTCCTCCGGCTGCTCGCGATCTGCAGTGGCGTTTTGGGGGTGTGGAGGTGACCGCTAAGATGATCTTGAAGATCTCTTGTTCACAGACACAAAAACTGGTGGTGGCACCTACTGAGCATGACCCCATGATAAGGAGGTGAAGACCTCCTTATATAGAGTCTCATGGCCACCATCATGATACCCTAATGGGCCTAGCCCAATTAGGGCTACCTCCACAAACCTCCTCAGCCCAATAACAAATGTATTAGCCCATATAATAAAACAAACCAAATATAATAAATTTAGGATTGTAAACCGGGTTTAATACCATACCCCTACAGTCATTATGAAAAGTCTAACCGTGATACTTTGGGACCAAAATGAAAGGAAATACACCACAGGACCCGAACGTAAATATTTTTTATTAGAACATGTTATTGAGAACCCAGCGAGTGTAACGACAGCGGCTGGAGAAGAGGAGGCCGGCGACAGGAATCAACAGCTACTTCATCTTCGTTCTAGTTATTAATCGTGCCATAGGAGACCGATTTGAGGCTGTTTAATGTTTGGGTCTCATGTTTTTCGGTTGTAATCGGTTGGAGAGTTTTTTTGTAGAAGTAATGTTGTTTGAGAAACCTTTTTCACAACTAAGCTAGTGGTTGAAAAATTTTCAAAAATAACAATCTCCGTTAGTAATGGCAACTTGAAGAAACCCCATAGGGTATGTAAGACTCAAAATATTGGGAATGTTTAAGTTGTCGTAATTGAGCCATGTTTTTGTGAAGTTGCCATTAGTAATGGAAATTTATGCCCAAGTTACCATTAGCAATGGAAATTTTCTGACAAGTTTCCTTTAGCAACGAAATTTTATGACAAGTTGCCATTACCAAGGAAAGTTCTGATGGTTTAAAGATGAATGATGAGTTAAATTTTTAAGTTGAGAAAAATAAATGCATGCATGTATTAAATTGTTTAAAAAACCCATAAGTCATTTAATGAATAAAGATGTATGCATATGTTATACTGAACCATCTAATTATATTAGAGGTATGCATCTTTTTAATATATTTTTATAAAACAGATTGTGTTGTTCCTTTTACTTTAGCAAGAAACAAAACAATGCATACATCTTTATAATTATGTTAGAACAATCCAATATAAGTAGACGCAGGGGGAGGGGGGGGGGGAATTATTTAAAAAAAAATCTTGTTAGTAATAGTGAATTGTTAACAAGAATTAAAGTGTTAACTTGCTTTGCTTTTATTTTATTTTTTTTTTAAGCCAAGAATATAAACAAGCAGGAAAATCAGTATTTTTACAACTAAAACCTAAAAGTTGATTAATAAAAAATAGGACATCATTCATAACAAACCATACATAAACATACATTAAATCCCTAAATTCATAAGAAACCATAAAACATACATAAAGCCATAATACATGCATTAAAAACATTAATTCACCAATACTCCTCCACACCTAAACCATCAAAGTTGGAGTCGTGAATTTCAACCGAGCATCAATCGCAGCCGCTAACGGCATTGCCTAAAAATATGAGGAAATGGCATGAGTGTGGGAAATGAGATGAAGTAATGTTTATAAAATCATAAATCATCTGAAAATGGGACATGAGAATGGGTTGGAAATTTATAATATTATAATTTTGGGTGAACTTGTGCTTCAATAGTTGTACACACTGCAGCTAAAATTGTACAACGCTACAAGTGTAATCACCGCATCTCCTTCCAATTGTTTTCTTCCATGTCTCCTCATTCATTCATATGATCATCAATAACCCTGCCTCTCTCTCTCTTAACAACCATCATTTCTTAACTCTCCTTTTTCTCTCAGACGATGGCCATGATAGATTCTTTAGTTTCTTGTTTTGATATAAACGTTGAATATTAAGTTCGCCACTTACGTACCCCTCTCTCCAAACACAAATTCAAATTTCAACTGTGATTATAAACCTCCAAAACCTTCAAGTCCAATCGACAAAGTCCTTGCACGTTTCTTACTTTAAATTGTTCGCCTAAATTGAATTGAATACTATGATCCAGTCCTATAAAAAAGCATACAAGTTTATAATTACATCACTCAATTAACGACATTAGCATCAACCAGATGGCTTCCCGTCCATTCTCCACCATTCTTGAACAGTCCCAAGTGTCACCACCTCTGGCAACAGTAAGTGATACGTTGCTGCCTCTCACGTTCTTTGATATCTTTTACCTTCAACGGCCTCCTATTCATTTTCTATTCTTCTATGATCTGCCACTCACTAAATCCCAATTCAATGAAACTATTGTTCCCAATCTTAAACACTCCTTATCAATCAGCCTTCAACATTTCTTCCCATATGCGGGTAATTTAATTGTGTTTCCTGATCGTTCCAAAAAACCCGAAATTCGATATGTGGAAGGTGATTCTGTCAATGTTACATTTGTGGAATGCAATCTTGATTTCAGTCATCTTACAGGATTCCATCCTCGAAATTGCGAAGAGTTTTACCATCTTACGCCTTTACTCGGAGACTCATGTCCTAAAGCATCTGATTTCATTAAGATTCCGGTCTTCTCCCTTCAAGTTACCTTGTTTCCTAACTGTGGTATTTCTATTGGAATGAGTATTCACCATAGCCTCGTTGATGCTGCCACTCAATTTAATTTCTTGAAGGCGTGGACATCGATTGCTTGTTGCGGTACAGATGAGTCATTTTTAGCTAATGGAGCTTTGCCTATTTATGATAGGCTGATCAAATACCCTAAGCGGGATGAAATATTTCTTGAGCGCACCAAGATTGAAACTTTCAACCAAGATTATTACCAACTACCAAAACTTTCCGGTCCAAGCGATAAAGTTCGAGCTACATTTGTCTTGATACGAACCTTCATCAACGAGTTAAAGACATTGGTTTCGACCAAAGTACCAAGATTACCACATGTTTCATCATTTACGGTTGCATGTGCTTATATATGGTGTTGCCTCGCACACGCACGCAATGAGGAGCACCATGCACTTGCTATTCCCATAGATTGTAGGGCACGCATGGATCCACCCATTCCATCAGCCTACTTTGGCAACTGCATCAGTGCGTGCATAATGGTCGCAAATACAACTCTTTTAACGGGAACCGAAGGATTGATAACTGCTGCTAAGTTAATCGGAGAGAACCTACACAAATTTCTAACAGATAAAGATGCGACTATAAACGATAAACTCCCGTTGCAAGATTTGTTCTCTGACGGGATACCAACAACAGTGATATCGATAGCAGGAACACCAAAGCTCAAGCTTTATGACATCGATTTCGGATGGGGGAAACCCAAAAAGCTTGAAAGGATTTCGCTCGATTATGGTGCATCCATATCTATTGATGCCGGCAAAGAATCCGACCAAGATTTGGAGATAGGCATTTGCCTAAAGGATACACAGATGGAAACTTTTGTGCGTATCTTCAACCTTGGACTAGAATCGTACATTTGAATTTTCATTAAAATGTTTCCGTTTGATACCAATCTGTCACACCCCGGTCGTAATGGCGGAAAACCGAGGCGTGGCGACTAGGTCGTGATTGATTGAGCACAATAGTATAAAAGTCTAAATGCATAAACATAACCAAACTGTCAAATATTACATCATCCAGGTAACATGAAACAAATTGTTTTAATACAAAATATCAAGTTTCCAAACAACTCCTAGCCTAGCCTTCATCTCTCTAAGGCCTCTATCAGCTATTAGCTACTTCCTGCTTCATTTCCTGAAAACATGTAATAAAACGTCAACTACAAAAAGTAGATGAGTGAATTCATAGGTTAACTAATACTGTAGTGATAAGCCCTACACAAGCATACTAGGCTAAGTTGTAGGGGTTTATATATAGGGTGTACCATCGGCTAACCCACCACTCCTACAACTTATCCTACTATGCTTGGTATGCTTATCATCTCAACTGAATCTGCAAGAGTTTCGTATAAAGATTCCAATTATTGTTTCCATGCATGCAGGAGGAACGGTATCAAGGATATATGTATAAGATACCCAAGAATCATATGTAACCATGCCATGATGAAAAATGATAATGATGCATAATGATCACACAAGACCTGACATCGACCCCACACAAGACCACACTATGCTACTTGATTTCCTTGATGGTAACCCAAATCGATCACTTTGGGTACCATGAGAGAATTCTAAGCGTACTTTAGTATCTCTTGGATTCCTAATCGATCACTTAGGAGATCCTTCGGATCCTTAATCGAACACTTAAGAGATCCTTCGGATTCTTAATCGAACACTTAAGAACCCCATAGGTCACGTGTATTCTAAATCGATCACTTTAGAATCCCACATCTAGTGACGGCCTGTCTACCAATCGACCACTTGGAGATCAAACCTATGCACTATTGTGACCTATATTGCCACTGTTCACACGATCACAAGACTGACCAATGAATAATGTGTTTTCATGATAAAGTATAACGGGTACATGACTTTGATTTCCAAACGTCCAATGTTCCCTAAACGCTGAGTGATTCCCATATTTACTCCTGAATATTTGATTATGCATACACAACTTCCGAGAAAGTTAAGGTACGCGTAACCTGCCATGATTACTTGTTTTCCCAATGTTCATTGTTTGCAAAAGATTTGTCAAGTGTTTATGATAAGTAATGTTTGAATAAATGTGTTTTGTCAAAACGTGTACATTTACCATGTTTTCACCCCCAATGATTTGAAAGGCTTTAAAAGAAAAATGGGGGCTATGAACTCACCTTGTTGACTAGGTGTGGTTGCTAGGGCGGTCGGGTGCTGTCAAACGTCGATCCTCTAAGTCTAGACAAGGACATAATAAGTTAACAACACAGTTTAAGTCTAAGAGTGTAAGCCTTACACGATCTCGAGCAAAAACTAGGTTTTAAAGACGAAACAGCTTGGTTCTGACCTGATTCGATCGAATCGGAACACATTCGATCGAATCGAAACTCATTCGATCGAATAGACACACATTCGATCGAATAGAAACACATTCGATCGAATAGACACTCATTCGATCGAATAGACAGACGTTCGATCGAATACGAAGCTCATTCGGTCGAATGAGTTGGAGACCATTCGGTTGCTTTCCTATTCGGTCGACTGGACTGGTTCGATCGACACATTCGATCGAATGAACTGATTCGATCGACTGGTTCGATCGAATGAGTCTGATTCGACTCCTTCAAGCTGGGCGACGGAGATACCCACGGGTTTTCCAGATTTTCCAGATTTTTGACCCAAAATCGAAGTTTTTGACATGGAAATGCTCGGGATTGAAAGGGGTATCGATTCCTAGTACTTTTAAACACAAAAGCTTGCATTTTGACACCAAAAATGACGGTTTTTGACCAAGAACACACTTGACACAAAAGTCGGAGTTTTTGCTCGATTCGGGGCGGGTTTTGGTTGTAAAAACGTATGATTTTCAAGAAGATCTTACCGACAACAACGATAAACAGATTGGTGGACTCGAATCTTAGATTGGATGACTTTCTCTCACTACTCTCTCTCTAGAAGTGGGAGTGTTTGGGTGGGAAGTGTTGGTGGAAATGAAAGAGATGGTGTAAGAATACTTGATTTTCCGCTTAAATACTCGGGTGACTCGGGTTCGGGTTTAGGCTACCGACGGGTCAAGACTAGTCGAGTTCATAAGTTTTTAAACAAACTAAAACTTTTTCAGCAAAACTTTTATAAACCATTTTCCGAATAATTATTTAAAATCTTTTTTTTTTTTTTTTTTTTTTAAATAAGAACATTTTATTTTTCAAAAGCATAAAAATTAATATTTTCCAGGCGTAAATGTCGTTTTATAAAATAAACATTTCAAATGATAAAAGCAGATTTCTCCAATGATATGGGTTCCGAACTTATCGTCCAGAACCCCAAAGTGTATAGTTTCCGATGATTCCTTGATTTTTGTCTACCAGTCAAATTCCAGGGCGTTACATCCTCCCCAACTTAGGGGAATTTCGTCCCGAAATTTAGCTTTTTAGTATACTTGATGCATCGATGATTAAGATTACATGATCCCATGATGACCACTATGCGCCACCACTTCTAATATTCGTCTCAGGCACCACCCAAATCAAGCCGAAGGGGCTTATATATAGGGTGTACCAGCGGCTAACCCACCACTCCTTCAACCTTACTTGGGTGTTTCCTTCGACTCCTATTAGATCAATGACACACAGGACGACACACTATTTTCCACTACGAGGCATCATCCTCAAGCTTTACATCAGACATATTCATTTCGGATTGAAGGGGTTTATATATAGGGTGTACCAGCGGCTAACCCACCACTCCTTCAATCTTCCGCGAATATTACCCTCGGTAATTCTTGAATTCAATGTCTCACAGCTGCCACGCTAACTATAAGTCCCTAATTCCAGGTTTCGCTTCAGACATATTCAACTCGTGCCGAAGAGGTTTATATATAGGGTGTACCAGCGGCTAACCCACCACTTCTTCAACCTTTGTCGAATATTTCTCTACACGAACCTTGAGTTCACGACTTCTAGTTACACAATAGCATATTGCTTATACACGTATACACCTGTGACCTTGATGTAATTATATTCCGGACTATAATTACGAGCTCACCTTGTATCAATGTATAAGCTCTATTGTGTGCGGCTAGAAAATTTGACACGACACCACACACATACACACAACCATGCTCCATGAATGCAAGAATGAATGACAAATTTTTGGCTTAAATAATGTATAAATTTCCCCAAAATTCATATGATTGAGTAGATATGACTTGTGCTCCCAGCATGAGCCCTGAGTAGCCAAATTTGTGGATGCAAATAAAAGAATACTTATAAGCATAATAAGGCAACACGATATTCATTGAATAACACAATTATTTGATACATGCTGCAAATGTTATATTGACTTCTAGACAATAGATTACAAGAATAGAGACTAAGAGAACAGATGAGGGTATTTCTCCTTCATTTGATCTTCGCGTTCCCATGTAAACTCGGGTCCGCGTTTGTTATTCCATCGAACATTCACAAGCGGTATGCGGCTACGCTTGGTCTTCTTGACCTCGCGATCCAAGATTTCGACGGGTTCTTCAACAAAAAGCAGATTGTCGTTAATTCGAACCTCGTCGACGGGAATGAGAAGGGCCTCGTCAACAAGACACTTCTTTAACTGCGAAACATGAAAAACATTGTGAACTCTACCGAGTTCCGGCGGCAGCTCAAGACGATAGGCAACTGGTCCGATCCTTTCAAGGATTTTGAATGGTCCAACATACCTAGGAGCGAACTTTCCCTTCTTCCCGAAACGGACTACGCCCTTCCAGGGGGAAACTTTCAGCAGAACACGGTCACCAACTTGAAACTCGAGTGGCTTGCGTCGTTTGTCTGCGTAGTACTTATGCCGACAACGGGCGTCTTTGAGTCGCTGTTGAATGATAGCGATTTGATCGGTTGTTTCCTGTATTAGTTCCGGGCCGATGATCTGTGAATCCCCGGTCTCGGACCAACACAAGGGTGAGCGACACTTGCGACCGTAAAGAGCTTCAAACGGCGCGCATTTAATAGAAGAGTGGTAACTATTGTTGTAAGAAAATTCTGCCAGCGGCAGATGAGCTTCCCAACTATTACCGAATTCAAGGATACAAGCTCTCAACATGTCCTCTAGGGTTTGTATGGTCCTCTCGCTCTGCCCATCAGTTTCTGGATGATAGGAAGAGCTAAGCTTCACACTTGTCCCAAAGGCCTTTTGCAAAGATTTCCAGAACCTGGAAGAAAAACTGCTGTCGCGATCAGACGTAATGCCCTTAGGCACACCATGACGGGAAACGATCTCACGAATGTATATCCGCGCCAACTTTTCCGTAGTGTAGTCCTCACGAACCGGGATAAAGTGAGCGGATTTAGTTAGAATGTCCACAATAACCCAAATTGAGTCATGACCGCTAGGCGTCCGCGGTAGCTTGGTGATGAAATCCATAGCTAACTCTTCCCACTTCCACTGAGGAATAATAGGTTGCTGAAGCAGCCCAGACGGCCTTCGATGCTCTGTCTTGACTCGCGAACAAGTCAAACATCTCATCACGTATAAAGCGATGTCTTTCTTCATCCCGGGCCACCAATAATGAGGTTTAAGATCTTGATACATTTTGCTGCTGCCGGGATGAATCGAGTATCTGGACTTGTGGGCTTCACTTAGAATAAGCGTTCGAAGAGGCTCAGAGTTTGGGATCCATGCTCGATCAAGAAAATAGAGGATGCCGTCCAACTTGGTTTCGAATTTCTGTTCGGCTCCACACGACAAAACCGAATAGACACACATTCGATCGAATGTGTGTCTAGAAATACTCCAAGTTCATTCGATCGAACCAGATTCGTTCATTCGATCGAACCAGTCTCCAGTTGATCGAATAAGTCACACATTCGATCCGTCCATTCGATCACTGTCTTATTCGACTGTCAGAACCCGTTCGATCAAACCATACACTCAATCGATCGAATCTGTTAACCCATTCGATCGAACCAGTTACACATTCGATCGAATAACTTTCAGAAGATCAGTTCGGTTTTCCAGAGAGACATTCGATCGAATCAGAACATATTCGATCGAATAAGGCACTCGTCCGATCGAACCAGACTCATTCGATCAACAGTTCAAAGTTAACCAAAGGATAAAAAATGGCTTCAAGTTCGAGTACCAACAAGAGGATCCAATCGATTCTCGAAAGCGATTCTGAATCGGGAAGCTACAACAAGCCACCAAAGCTGATGACATTAAACGACTTTACAACCTGGAAGACAAGATTTCAAATTCATATAACAGGTGTAAATCCTGGACTTTGGGAAGCTGTCCAGACAAGTTGGGTGCATCCAACGAATGATGATGGTGAGTCGTTGAGCTACTTTAGGCTATCTGAAGAACAAAAGATAGCCTTCGATGCTGAGAAGAAAGCCTTCTCCTTACTATCACAAGCACTCTCCACTGATCTTTTTCATCAGTTTAACCAGTTTACTACAGCGTCAACTCTTTGGAACGCACTGGTTGACCGATGTGAAGGATCTGATTCCCTTAGAGAAATTCACGCACGGGAGCTCAAGCGTGAATTTGATCTGTTTAGTCCAGAGTCGGGAGAAGATATTGAGTCGTTACTGTCGAGATTTTACCATCTAATGTCAGAACTCAAGTCCTATAACGTCAAAACTACAGGGACTGAGAAAGTTAGATGTCTTGCACAAGGACTTCCACCTAGCTGGAGCACCTAACTGGTTCGATCGAATCAGTTCATTCGATCGAACCAGTCGATCGAATCAGTTCATTCGATCGAACCAGTCGATCGAATCAGTTCATTCGATCGAATGTGTCGATCGAACCAGTCCAGTCGACCGAATAGGAAAGCAACCGAATGGTCTCCAACTCATTCGACCGAATGAGCTTCGTATTCGATCGAACGTCTGTCTATTCGATCGAATGTGTGTCTATTCGATCGAATGTGTTTCTATTCGATCGAATGTGTGTCTATTCGATCGAATGTGTGTCTATTCGATCGAATGTGTTTCGATTCGATCGAATGTGTTCCTATTCGATCGAATCAGGTCAGAACCAAGCTGTTTCGTCTTTAAAACCTAGTTTTTGCTCGAGATCGTGTAAGGCTTACACTCTTAGACTTAAACTGTGTTGTTAACTTATTATGTCCTTGTCTAGACTTAGAGGATCGACGTTTGACAGCACCCGACCGCCCTAGCAACCACACCTAGTCAACAAGGTGAGTTCATAGCCCCCATTTTTCTTTTAAAGCCTTTCAAATCATTGGGGGTGAAAACATGGTAAATGTACACGTTTTGACAAAACACATTTATTCAAACATTACTTATCATAAACACTTGACAAATCTTTTGCAAACAATGAACATTGGGAAAACAAGTAATCATGGCAGGTTACGCGTACCTTAACTTTCTCGGAAGTTGTGTATGCATAATCAAATATTCAGGAGTAAATATGGGAATCACTCAGCGTTTAGGGAACATTGGACGTTTGGAAATCAAAGTCATGTACCCGTTATACTTTATCATGAAAACACATTATTCATTGGTCAGTCTTGTGATCGTGTGAACAGTGGCAATATAGGTCACAATAGTGCATAGGTTTGATCTCCAAGTGGTCGATTGGTAGACAGGCCGTCACTAGATGTGGGATTCTAAAGTGATCGATTTAGAATACACGTGACCTATGGGGTTCTTAAGTGTTCGATTAAGAATCCGAAGGATCTCTTAAGTGTTCGATTAAGGATCCGAAGGATCTCCTAAGTGATCGATTAGGAATCCAAGAGATACTAAAGTACGCGTTAGAATTCTCTCATGGTACCCAAAGTGATCGATTTGGGTTACCATCAAGGAAATCAAGTAGCATAGTGTGGTCTTGTGTGGGGTCGATGTCAGGTCTGGTGTGATCATTATGCATCATTATCATTTTTCATCATGGCATGGTTACATATGATTCTTGGGTATCTTATACATATATCCTTGATACCGTTCCTCCTGCATGCATGGAAACAATAATTGGAATCTTTATACGAAACTCTTGCAGATTCAGTTGAGATGATAAGCATACCAAGCATAGTAGGATAAGTTGTAGGAGTGGTGGGTTAGCCGATGGTACACCCTATATATAAACCCCTACAACTTAGCCTAGTATGCTTGTGTAGGGCTTATCACTACAGTATTAGTTAACCTATGAATTCACTCATCTACTTTTTGTAGTTGACGTTTTATTACATGTTTTCAGGAAATGAAGCAGGAAGTAGCTAATAGCTGATAGAGGCCTTAGAGAGATGAAGGCTAGGCTAGGAGTTGTTTGGAAACTTGATATTTTGTATTAAAACAATTTGTTTCATGTTACCTGGATGATGTAATATTTGACAGTTTGGTTATGTTTATGCATTTAGACTTTTATACTATTGTGCTCAATCAATCACGACCTAGTCGCCACGCCTCGGTTTTCCGCCATTACGACCGGGGTGTGACATTTATGTATTTTTCTAGTTTGTTCAATAATGTGGGTTTAATTAAGCCAAAGCAAATCACAACTATAATCTTTTAATTGTTGCCGGTCTAAATTAAGGATGGTTTCAACTTTTAACGTATTTGTTTCCAACGGTCCGCGACTAACAAAATCATAACGCCATTATTTGCAGATCGTCTGCAAACGTTTTTGCCCGGAAAACTCATATTTTTCTAGAAAACTCAACATTTTCGTTTCAAGCATCTATGTAGCATTAGATCGGACTATTATGAAACTTTTTCTAGTAAAATCCTCAATTATAGGTCACCCGAACCCTAAAACAACTGTCAAAATCAATTGGTGGTGCTCAAATGGTGGTGGTTAGTTGGTGGTGGTGGTGTTCAGGTGTTATTCAAGTTGAGTTTACCGACAAAAAATGTGAATTTTCCAGCCAAAATTGATTTTCCGACAAACCAGCAAGTAACGGCGTTAGGATTCTATTAGTTGCGGACCATTGGGAACAAGCACACTAAGAGTTGGGACCGTCAGCAGCCAATTTATTAGTTGAGACCAGCAGCGACCAAAAGATGATAGTTTGGGATTAACAAAATCCAATACACAAAAAAAATCCACATAATAATAATAATAATAATAATAATAATAATAATAGTATCTCTAAGTGTCCTTTTGTCTCTTTAGTCGATACATCAAAATATTTTAACCTCATTATTGATACGCAAAATAACTTCACAAGTCCACGGTCCACTATGAAAAGATACAATATTGGACCTAAAGAGGGAACCGCTAAAGGACCAAGTAATAGCGAAGGAAGCAAAATCAGGTCAAGAAATTACCCCGACGTCACCCTCCTGTCCAGCAGGCCCATTTTAGATTATTATTATAGCCCAACTTATTCACATTCTTCAGGCCCGCAAACCAGTTCTAGTATGCTATTATGAAATTTGGCCCACCTGGCTCAAGTCCATTTGGTAACTCAACTCAGTTAGAGCATTCTCATCCGGTTAGGTTACCAGAGGTGGAATTTGAAACTACGGTTGGATCAAAATTCAAGATTAAATATTAATCGTCTGATAAAAACATCAAAGATTGAATATTAACCGTCCGATAAGAAGCAAATGACCTCTTTCATACGCTCCTATTTTTCCTCCCGACATCTCTTGCGGTTTCAAGAAGCTAACTTGCTCTGATTCTGATATTTATTTTCGCATGCCCCTCTTCTTCATTACCAAATATCGCCCCAAAAACATCCCAGTCGACAGCCGATGGCTTGCTAATTATTCAGTACCAATAAAAGCTGCTTTTCTTCCATTAATTAACGCCAACTCAGTTTGGATTTGACACAATTGTGAATTGTCGTTAATCTTCTTTGTAATGTAATGAAAACAACAGATTATTTAAGTTGGGGATTATGGATGGAGGCAGGCTATTTAAGAACAACCCTTCGATCTGGTAATAATTCGAAAAATTAAATTCTATTATATTGATAATTAGTGTGACATTGGATGTATGCCGAGAGTGAAACCTTTCCTGAAATGTTTGCTCGGCTAAATTTGGGGAAATTGAAAATTGATGATCATCCTGTAATTTATGCTAAATATCAAGATTCTGTCCGATTCAGGTTAATTTTGTTCATTAATTGTGAAGAAAAATCTTCTCAGAATTCTGTAACTACAGGTAAATAGTAGGTAATATGAGCAACCTTTTGTAGTTTTGATTTTGGAAAATATGAATAGAGATTGGTTGATTATTTCTTTGCAACAGAGAAGAAACATGCTTCTATTAAAGCATGGGAAGTCCAAAGCAGAGAACCACAACTTAAATCTTGATGTCCGGTTAAATGAACTTATTACTAAATCTGTGATCTTGAACCTCTGAAATGGCAACAAATTTGATGACCGGTAACATTCCATGTTATTCCCGTGCTGCTATGTAACATGGGTTCAAGTAAAAAATGTTTCTTTGATTAAAAAAATGATTTATTACCGTGCCCACAACCATAAATAATTATAATACTTGGTTCATACTCATTCGTGATGCATCATGAATTAAAAACAGTTTTATTATAAACTGTGTAGAAACCTCGCACACTCTCAACAATAGCTAAAAAACAAGCCCGTCATTTAGGTGATTACTGGAGAACTAATCCTGATTTTGTGGTTTGAAGAGGTTTAATTGGATTTGGGGGTCTGTGATAGTCCTCAAAATAATGACCGGAAGGAAATGTGAAGTCCGGATTTGATTCATTCATCATTTACCATCTTTTACAGGTTTGTCCATCATTATCTTTAGACATCATCATTTGAACTACAATTCGTTTAACCGTTCAACCCATCATTTACAGGTTTGTCCTGAAATCAATCTGTTTGATTCAATTGCTTCGATTACAGAAGAATTTGTTCTTACTTTGAAGGATGCCTCCGAAGCAATTGAAAGTAGGGGTAGTAAAGAAGCAGAAAGTAGTTGAAGACAAGACATGCGGGCTTAAGAACAACTACAAGAGCACACATATTCATATATATGTGTGTGTGTGTGTGTGTGTGTGTATGTGTGCAATCACTTCAAAAGATTGTTAGTCTCAAACCCGATGCATTCAAACTTGCTGCTAAGGTACTAGGATTTTTCAGTACATTGATTGTTTATTTTGAGTCAATCGATTGATTTCAGATATTGGTTCTTATATTGATTATGAGTTTGTTTAATTGACAGTTTTGTTATATTTTGCTAAATGTTGTTGCAGTACATTGCTATTTCCTATCAATTTCTTAATCCCAACTCCAAATAGTAAAAGAAGACATTGCTACAAAGAGAAGATTACTACCCCTCCTTTTGGAAGGGCTAACATAGCATTGAGGTATTTATACACTAATGTGAATTTTCTTTCATTTGAGATTTGTTTTAACTTTGTTTCACGTTTACATCTATATAGTTACGTAGTATTTAGATATTTACTTCATATTCTAAAACTAACTTCTATGAGTATTCTCACAATTCCCATTTTTCTGATTCAACAGAGAAAATGTCATCGGTCGTAGGATATGGGAAGATGGGAAAACTTAGTACTGTGTTACAAGGGTAAGGAAGAATTGGTAATTTTCTACTTAACATTATAGATAGTATGGTGATATTCATAAAATATTGAAATATGTGATGCCGAACTGGTGCAGAGTATTCAATATCAAGATCTGCGCCGACGTGACAATCTGAGGCGTGTGGACCATTACTTCTCAAGTTAGGTAATCAGGCCCGGTCTGAATTATTTTTAGTTATAAAATAAGTATGAATATATATAATTTAAGGACAACTTACAAAGGTTTATAAGACACGCCATACAAAGAAAGGGGTGTTAAAACTTAAAACTATTAAAAATAATCAAACTCCAAGTTTGACCTTTGCAATAAATTTGTAAAGAAACTGTAATTGAAAAAGCATGTGGGTGCTAAGTGGGTCGTGTTTGTGGTTGCCGGGTTGAACATGTTATGAACTCGAAATTTGGCACAAACCAGAAGATTGTGTCCCGAATGACACAAATGCATACGTGTTGACATGAACACAACCTGTGTAACCCGTTTCCGATTTAGTTTTTATTTTATAATTTTGTATGTTTGTACCTTTTCATTACAAATTCACAAGAATACAAATGTATATAAAACCATTACTTTTTGTTTATGAATGTTCTTTAGTTTTTTATTTATTTATTTATTATTTTGGCTTACTTTCCAACCATTGCTATGACATAAACCACATTATAATACTCGTCCTTTTCAGAGTTTCATATCAGGATTCTAAGTTGTGATAAACTTAGCCAATGGGGTACCGAGTCCAACCAAATTTTGTTAATTGGATACATGAACTTATTAAAGCACATGTAATAAATGTTTCTGAAGTTTTAGTATTATTTTTAATCTGCTTCTTCTATATTTCCTAATATGTGGTTTTTATCAGACCTTGCCACAAATTTTAGATGCAAGAGCGGGGCTAGGTACACTCCTATTGTTACAGGTATCAGGTATGTATTGAGGGCTTGTGGCATGCTGTTTTTTTTGCCTTTCTGGCATTTAGAAAAAAGTTCAATAGTTAAAATTAGAAAATCTTTTTTGCTTAAATCCGTGAATATGCGAAGGTGGTTCCTACTTGGGATGGAACAATTATGGCCAGGAACACACTCCTCACTTAAAATTTACGAATCTTGCTCCAGTTGATCGGGCTCTATGCCACCCTGGTTGAAAGGCTCCTGGTTTACCCTTTCATGGCTAATGGCAGTCTGGCTTCAAGCCTTGGAGGTTTGTACTTTGTAACATCGTCTACTGTTTTATTCTATTTATCCAAAAGTCAACACAAGTCAAAGGTTGACTTTATAAAAATGGAAACTTTATGGCATATGTGGGGGTCCCAGCTGACAATTTCAAAAAGTAAATGTATGATGTGTTGTGAGTACTATGCCAAAGTGGTAAAGAGTTGGTACATTTTTTGGTGTTTCAGATTATTGTGGTCCTTCGCAAAATAGGTGGATCGGGTTGGGTGTCGGGGACTCGGGTCAAAACGGTTCGGTCAGACTTGGTTTAGTCAAGCGTGTTCAAGTCAAAATGGGCCACTTTTAAAATATTAATTTAGATCATGTCAAGACAGGCCACTTCAATTTTTTTTGTTCGGGTCAAAGCAGGCAGGTCAAATTGGATGCCAGGTCAAAACAGGTTCGAGTGAAATGAGTTCGTATGAAAACGGGCCACTTTAAAAAGAATAAAATTGGTTTATGTCAAAACGGGCCACTTAAAAAAATCAAATTGGTTAGGATCAAAATGGGCCACTTAAAGGTTGTCTTATCTATGATTTGTGTTTTTGAATATATGCATATAGTTGTGTATTATACGACTTCACATATTGTGCTAGATTGGGCAATTTTTGTGGCATTAGGTTTAATGGAAATTTGTTAAACACCGTGTAAAATATGGCAAAATGGGTGGTTCAGGTTAGGTGACGGGTCAGACTTGGTTTGGTCAAACGGGTTGGCGTAAAAATGAGTTCAAGTCGAAATGGGTACCTTTTAAAAATCAATTTTGCTCATGTGAAGACGGGCCACTTAAAAAAAGAAATTAGTTCGGGTCAAAACAGACAGATCAAATTGGGTGTCGTGTCAAAACGGATTCGAGTAAAATGAGTTTGTATGAAAACGGGCTACTTAAAGAAAAATCAATTCGGTTCGTTTCAAAGCGGGCCACTTAAAAAAATCAAATTGGTTCGGGTCAAGTTGGTCCCCTTAAAAAATCAAATTGGTTTGGGTCAAATGTGGCCACTTAAAACTTAATTTGGTTCGGGTTAAATCGGGCTGTTTAAAAAAAAGTCATTGGTTTGGGTCTAAACGCACACTTAAAAAAAACAATTTGGTTCGGATCAAAACGGGCCGCTTTGAAAAAAGATCACGTTCGTTCTGGCCAAAATAGGTTAGAGTTGATTCAAACATTGTATCTGATTCCTTTTATAATGTTTAAATTTCAGGTTAATTGCCACTGGATTGGCACGTAAAAGAATCATGATTGGGGCTGCACATGGTTTATTATATCTGCACGAGCAATGTGATCCGAAAACATTGATCAACCTGTGGTGGTTGACTATGGCCTAGATAAACTCCTTGTATAGCTATTGTTCTAGAATACGAACTCTTTTTGACTTTTTATGGTCAAAAAATAACTTTAGCAGCTGCTTAATTTGATGTAGATCAATGGTGTTCGTGTACATTCAGAACATCTGTCCGATTACGTCCGCTAACCTCTGTTCAGTAACGTTCATTTAATAAACGAACCGGAAATGTTTTGATTACTATGTTTAAGTGTTAAGGCCCTGTTTGGTTCACTGGAATTCAAGGGATTTCATAGGAATTGGAATTCAGATTCCATTTCCAAGTGTGTTTGGTTTGCTAATGGTTGGAATTGGAATTGAATTAAAATCCCATCAAATCCTCTAACTAAGGTAATTCAAAATCCTTCAAAGTTTTGAAGGAAAGTTTTAAAAACTATGGAATGTTGGAGAACTTACCAAAATAGCTCTAGCTCCAATAATTATTCGTTCTCCTGATCTCCTTCCCTCATCTGCATTATTCATCTCCTTCATCCAACCACAACCACCATTCTCTTTTCCTCATCTTCAATCCAATAGCAATTGGTCCGCCATTAACGTCGCGACTAACCTTTCATCTGACGACACACTCCATCTCCATCACCTCAAACTTGTACGTCTCGTCGGGCCCGACAATCTTGGTCAAGTGTTTCCTGCCGTCTCCGGTAATTTCAGTTCCGACGCCATTCCAAGACTTGACAAAAATGTTTAGCCGACGAGAAGCAAATCCGATGCCGGAGACGGCGTTCGATGCCGCAAATCCGATGCCGGCGCATGCATTCGATGGAGATCCCGATGCCGCAGATTCCAAGACTTGACAAAAATATGTAACCGACGCATACATTCGGTGGAGAAACGGTGACGGCGTTCGGCCCGATGCCGAAGATGGCATAAATAACGCCGCAGTTTGTAATCCATGTTTTATTTGTTGATTTTATATTTTTGAATTTTAATTTTATGTTTGTTATCTATAGGGTAAATTGGTCTTTTTAGATAACCTTAGATTCCAATTCCATATGCTAATCTATCAACCAAACACATTATAGGTTTTTAAAGGATTCTTCCAATTCCAATTCCAAATCAAATTCCAACGAAATCCACGAACCAAACGCCCCCTAAGTATTTATGGATATCATGTGGTGTAATTCCGAATTTGTGGGTGAACTTGTGTGAATTTATGATTTTTCTTTATAAATGAATATATAATCGTATATTTTTGTTCATTATAGTCGTTTATGTTTGTTTGTACATTAATGTCCATTAGTGTGTATTATTGTTTGTTAGCATCCGTTTACAATACTGATGAATGGACACAAATAGAGATAGACAAACTCAATTCATTCGATGGAGTTTTCATGAACCATCCGTTTACACGACAAAAGCTTAAGGGACGAACACGGACAAGGTTTCGTCCGGTTCAGTTCAGTCCGCTTACAACCTCATAAACAGAGTTTTAGGGCTTCAAGGCTCCTATTGATTTTTTTCCTAACATAATGACATTAGTGTTAACGTCTATTTAGTGACCTAAGAATGAAACTTGATGTATTTTTGTTAACAACTAATTTTTTTTCCACCTATTTCACCACATGTCTCTACTAAGGCTAGAACCCACAACCATTTGATTGTAAGGCATATATATTTGCCACTAGACCAAGCCGGTGATTGTATGATGTTCGTTGTTTTTAGACCTAAGTTTATAATGATTTTAATTAGACAGGGCAACCCTAAGGGGGCTGGGTGGTCGACGGCCCACGGCCCGACATCCCGCCCGATTTTCTTTTTTTAAAAAAATTATATGTATTTTTATGAAAACGATATGCATATTTAATGTTTAAACTCAGTTATATAACAACTAGCTTCGTCTAATGGAAAAGGGGTATGACTCCCAACCAAAAGATTGTGGGTAGTCTCATTTGAGACATGTTTAAGCCTATTTTTACACTTTGAGACATATTTAATCCTATTTTTACACAAAAGCTTTTTACACAATCCAAATCATAACCAAGTAAGCCCATTTAAAAATTAAATTATTTAAACCCAATAAAAATTCCTTTTACTTAAGTTCCAAAATTTTTCGTCTTCAGCCCAATTTTTCTTTTTCAATTCTCGGAGTCGGCCCTGTAATTAGACATACATTTATCATGTGTATTTTATGATCTCTAATGCTGGGTATGGCAAAAGCACACAACTCATTCACATACAACGGATTACATAGTAAAGTGCTCAAGAAACAAACCCAAAAGATATCGATTAACACGCCAAAATACAACTATGCCTACACTTAATGTTCACAACCACACCTACCTTTTACTTTTTCATTTTTATTGGATTAATATAAATTTCACATTCCCGCGTTTATATTCCCGTCCACAGGACGGGTAAAATACTAGTTTTGTGAGAGAAGTTGTAAATTATAGGGTGAGGTTTTGAGTAGTTGTGAGTATAAATTATAAGGTGGAGAGAAAATGTAGTGATTTTTTTGCAAATTTGGGGATAAAATAGTGATTTTTTGTAAATTATAGGGTGGAGAGAGAAAACTATAATGATCAAAGTATAAAAAAATATTATTTAATTAAACATAAAAAAGAAATGTAGTGTTTTTAGTGTAATTATAGAGATGGAAATTGAGGGTCAGTTGAGAATGCTCTTAGGCCCGTCAAATTTTAATAACTAGGCGTTGCAAAATAGAGGTACACAAATTGAGTTTTTTTTAATAACCGGTTTGGCATGGAGCCTGGTTCAAGTATGATTAAGTATGATTGGGTATAAATCAATTGGAGTCCCTACCATCCAAAGTTCAATCTTAATTAAACCTTACCTCCGCCATAAGTCATCTTGAATGACTAATTAAATTTGGCCTCCACTATAGGTCATCTTGTGAAAAAACAAGGAGGTCATTTTCGTGGAAAAGTTGTGAACAAACATAAAACAACAAGCTAGGCATCAATTTGCAGGACCCTAACGGTCAACACGAAAAGCACATGGTGTTACGAAAGATCTTAATGGGCGATTTGGAGAAGATCTAAAGTTCAAGGGGTTAATTTGGTTTTCTTGAAAAGTAAAATATTTTTATCTTATTATTTAAATTAGGATTTAATTTATTTTCAACTGTTTCCTTAGTCGAGTAGGTTTAAAACTCCGGGTAGTATATAAACCCATCGTATCCTTTGATTTGTGTGGTAAGTTTCAGTTTAAGAAAAGAGTCATAGAGAAGTTCTACAAATATCGTGTTCGGTTTCTTAATTCAGTAGATCAAATAAGTTCAACAGCGTCGGTCCTAAACAAAAAGCTAATGTTAATGTTCGATAAATAATAATGGCAGTGACATGTTTTTAAATAGAGCAAGTATTGAACAAAATAAAATAATTACACTAATATGACCTTCATCATATATAGGTCAATATATCATGTGGAAAAATAAAGTTGTGATATTCATGGAATAATTGGGAGCCGGACGTGACTAAAGTTGAGGGCCAAAAGCACTTATATGAAACTAATTTTGTGACTGAACTTGAAAAACAAGCTTTACACCTGGTGTATGAGGACTTTGAGCATGTGTGACAATTTTTCATAATTTGACAACTTGAATTGTGTATGAAAATCTATAACACTGATGGAGAAAAGAACTTGTAAGAAGTCATTCTCAGAAAAGATGAAAACTCATCGAAAAACATTATAGAATGTAATTTTCGTTTAATAGCATTATATATTTTGAAGTAAATTGTTAAAATTGTTCTTGAGGTTTGGTCGCTTCTGTCACTTTTATTGAAGTCTCATGTTGAATGAGGGACAAACTGCCGTGTTATTTTGTTTATCTTTTAGTTTAAAATTAAATAATAATATATAACTAAATCACTAAAAAATATTACTATTTCAATTGCCAAAGTAGTCTCAAAAATCATTTTCTTCATTTTACTTTCTTAAAATTTCGACTTAGTTGTATTTTTTCATGTTTTATGCCTTGGTCTAATTTTTGTAAGTTAAAGTGTATGTATGGTTAACGTTTTTACATCTACTTTTTTTTATCTAACGATCCCTTCGCAACATGTTGGTTCGAAATACTATTCAGTTTAAAATTAAAAAAAAATATATTAAAACAAATAATAAAGAGTAAACTGCTAAGAATTTACACCATCTTCAACTCATCGTCTCCACCACTGTCTTCCACCACTATTTACCACCATCCGCGACCACCTCCAGAACAACTATGGCACTATCTGCACCAACGTTGGAGCAAATCAGAAAGTCTAGACCAACAACAGCGAACAACTTACAGATCAAAAACTTGTACCCTAAAGAACCAAATTGAACGAGTTATGTGACTATCTTTTATTAATTATGTCTATTTTTATAAGCCAATTTTCCTATGTCTATTTTTATTTAAGGGGAAAAAAACTAAACCTGCCCATTTTGGTATTTTCCTTTTAATTATTTAAGGAAACGTCAAAATCATTGAAAATATGACCTTCTATAACGACTCCTCGAATAATCTTTTTTGGATTTTTAATATATTTGAAGCATCATGCTGCAGCATAAGGGCATCCGCTCGGAAAATAGAAACCATGTATCAGGAAAGATGCATTCTAGTATGTGTGATAATCTTTTTGAGTTTTCGGTCTTGCAGTTGTGTTGACACCATCACACTGACTCGACCGGTTAAAGATGGTGATATTTTGGTCTCAAATGGAGAAACTTTTGCTCTTGGGCTAATTTTTTAGCCCCGCAAATTCCAGCGACAGATACGTGGGCATCTAGTATAACAGGTCTCTGAGCAAACTGTAGACTCTGTAGTTTGGGTTGCCAATAGAGACCGCCCTATTACCAACTCATCCGGTATCCTATCGATTGATGAAACCGGGAACCTCGCCCTGCAAGTAAAAGATCAAAGCTTTGTGTTTTGGTCGACCAGTGTTTCTGGAGTGGTGAATAATGTTTCTTCAGCTCAGTTGTTGGATTCGGGGAATTTGGTGTTGTTTCAAGGCCCAAACAAAGAGGTATATTTATGGCAAAGCTTTGATCACCCTTCAAATACGGTTCTACCGGGTATGAAAATTGGGGTTGATAAAAGAACGGGTTTGAACAGAGTATTTACATCTTTGAAGTCTAGTGGGAATCCCGGTTTTCGGAATTGTTCACATAAAATGGAGCTTGTTGGGTCCCCTCAGTTGTTCCTGTTTCAAGGTAAGACAAAGGTTTGGCGGACTAGGTCATGGACGGGTCATGGGTGGAGCGGTATACCTGAGATGAGCGCAAATAATCTCTTTAACGTTACTTACACAGACAACAACGATGAGGTGGTGATCATTTACCAAATGCGCAACTCGTCTATTTTTTCTAGATTAGTGGTTACAGAGTCTAGAACCATGGACAGGCTAACTTGGCAGGAGGCAGATCATAAGTGGGTTAACTACTGGTCGTCTCTAAAAGACCAGTGTGATCGCTATAATCATCGTGGTCCTTTTGGCCTTTGTGATCCATTTAGACTTGGCGCTTTTAAGTGTGAATGCTTTCCCGGATATGAGCCACAGTCACTACAGGGCTGGTACCTGAGGGACGGTTCCAAAGGGTGTAAGATAAAGGCGGGGACACAAATGTGTGAGGCCGGAGACGGGTTTGCTGAGTTGGCACATGTTAAGTAATAGTCTACCATAATTAGTGTGCCGAGATTAATGTGATTGATATTGTATATATGGTAGTCAAACCTTATTATTTGGTAGAGATTGTCTCCTTAATTGTAGGACAATTCTGTCTATTTATACTTGTATATTGTTAATATCAAAATCATCTTTGGAGATTATCATGGTATCAGCCTAAAACTTGAGCGATCCTTTCTCAATCACCACCATCGTTCAATCACCACCACCATGGCTGACCAAGCTTCTACCAAGTCATCCACCATCCCCTGGCAAACCCTCCATCTCTTAACCATAAAACTATCCTCTTCAACCTATATTTTCTAGAAAAATCAAATTATTCCTATCCTATCCTTGCAAAACCTAATTGGCTATGTTGATGGTGCAATCTCCCCTCCACCAGAAACAATTACTGTTGAAGACAAAATTACTCCAAATCCATCTTACCCTCTCTTGGAAAGAATCTGATCAGCAGGTGGTTATGTTGATTCAATCTTCCTTATCCGAGGAGGCGATGGCGGAAGTTCTTGGTCTCAAAACCGCTCGACAGGTGTGGCTAGCTTTAGAAGATGCTTATAGTCATTCCTCATTGGAGCGTATGCACACTCTTCGGGACACTCTTCGTCAACTACAAAAGGGGTCTTCTACCGTCACCGACTATGGTCGTAAATTTAAACTCCTATGTGACCAACTTGCAGCTATCGGTTACCCCGTAGCCGAACATGACAAATGTCATTGGTTCTTAATCGGTCTTGGGTCCGCATTTGAAAACTTTTCTACTACCCACCGTAATCTCCCTACCCCTTCAACCTTTCGTGAACTTTTGTCCAAAGCCGAAAATCATGAACTTTTCATGCAAGCTATACATGTCTCTACAACCCCACAGGCTGCTTTTGTTGCACAGCCTAGATCTGCAAATTCTTGTAACTACCGTGGGTCTCATTACTCTAATCGGGGACGGGGTCGTGGGTCTTCATCTGCTCGTGGTCGTGGACGCAGGCCTCCAGATTGCCAGTTGTGTAAAAAAGAAGGACATTCCGCTCCCGCTTGTCCTAGTTTATCCACTTATGCTCGACATGCTCCCCCCACTTAGCACAAGCTTTTCAAGCTCAGTGCCATGTTACCGGAAATTATCCGGATTGGAATGTTGACTCCGGTGCCACGGCTCATATGACAACGAATCCAGAAGATGCTTATGCTCCCTACATCAATCCCGGTAATGCTTCTGTGACCTTTGGTAATGGTCAGTCATTACCCGTGTCCAAAATTGGACACACTTCTATTCATAACCAAATTCCTTTGCAAAATGTCCTTGTGGTTCCTCATCTAACTAAAAGTCTACTATCCATCAGTAGACACACAAATGATTCACCGGTTGATGTGTTATTCTCTAATACTTTCTTTAACATTCAGGATCGAAAAACGAAGGAAGTACTAGCAAGAGGAACGTGTGAGGATGGCTTTTATATTCTTAGGGAAGGACCAAGAGCATTCGTTGCGTCTCTTTCCTCCCATCATCTTAAAGCCTCCTTTAATAAGTGGCATAGTAGACTCGGTCACGTTTCCTTTGATGTTATTTCTAAATTACATAAAACTGGTCATTTATATGTTACTTCCTTATTACCCAAACCGGGACTTTGTTCACCTTGTCAATTATCTAAGTCGCATCGCTTATCTTTTGATTTAAACCATAAACGTTCATTACATGTTTTAGATTTAATTCATTGCGATCTTTGGGGGCCCGCACCGGTTATGTCTTCTGATGGTTTTTTGTATTATGCTATATTTATCGATGATCATTCTCGGTTCGTATGGTTCTACCCGTTAAAAACCAAGTCAGAATTTTATAATGCACTGGTCGATTTTTTACCGTTTGTGCAAACTCAATTCCCATGCAAAGTAAAGAGTTTTCAAAGTGATGGTGGTACCGAGTTCACAAACAATCGGGTACAAAAATTATTCCATCAAAATGGCACTCATCACAGATTTTCGTGTCCTCATACATCCCCACAAAATGGGAGAGCCGAAAGAAAACACCAACACATCACCGAAACCGGGCTTGCCATGTTATTTAATGCTAATGCCCCGGCAAACTTATGTATAAATGCGTTTACTTCGGCTACTTATATTATTAACCGGTTACCTACTCCTCTCCTTAATCACAAGTCACCCTTTGAAGTTTTATTTGGTCAATCACCCACTTATGCCAATTTCCGTGTTTTCGGATGTCGTGTTTTCCCATACTTACAACCTTATGCCAAACACAAGCTTGCACCACGAAGTGCCTCATGTATTTTTATTGGTTAGAGTCCAAAGTATAAAGGATATCGATGTTTGGATCCTATTACTTCTCGAATATATGTTACCCGCCATGCTCAATTCGATGAAGAAGTCTTTCCATTTACCGGAAACATACCACCTATTGATGAGGCAAAGTTAGTTTTTTCAAACTTTGATGAATCAATTCCATCTCTCTCCACCATAGTTCCGGTTCCATCCACTCACTCCTCCTGCCCATACACATGCTCCCTTTGTCCACTTCCCCTTAATGATACTTGCACACCAATCATCCTTCCCCCTGCCCAAAATAACGATCCATTACCACACTCCCCTGCCCAAGCCCAACACCAACCCACAACAGCCTATAGTAGCCCTGATAACTCACTGCCAACAGCCAACAACAGCCCACAAAATCAATCGCACTTGGACCAACCTTGCCCAACAACTCACATAAGTCCCTTACCAGCCCAGCAAAGCCCACGCTCTTCCCAGTCGACTTGCCCAAATTTCCCAGCTCATCCAACTTCACCATTAGCCTCTCAAACCACATATGTACACCCAATGAATACCAGATCAAAATCTGGAATTTTTAAGCCTAAACAATATGCTTATTTATCCACTTTTTCAAGCAACATTCACCATGCCCTATTTGTAGCTCATGATCCTAAGGGCTACAAATCTGCTGCCAAACATCCTAAATGGCAAAATGCTATGAAAGAAGAAATGATTGCTTTACAAAACAACAAAACTTGGGAACTTGTACCCCGACCTCAAAATGCAAATGTTGTTGGTTCTAAATGGGTTTATCGCACAAAGTACAAAGCTGATGGGACGATTGATCGTTACAAAGTGTAGGTCCCGAAATCGCCGGATCCGACAACTAACGGCTTTGTTTCTTGATAAGTGCTCGAGACGGGTGCGGTGAAATCAAACGACCGAACATAATATAAAGATAATATAAAGTATAGGAACGATCTCGTTATCGGTAAAAAGATTAATAGATTAAACGAACCGACCCCACCCAAGGTGAGCTCCCATTGGGTGGGTGATTTCACCATACAAAACACACACATACATATGCAACATGGGACACATATATATAGCAAAAGCAATATTCTAGAAGATTTCCTTCCGTTGAAGCTAAACGCGTGCCCGAAGCTCTCATCTCGTGTCCGGACCTCTCGTCGACATTATTTTCTTGACCATAAATATAACGGGTTTCATACTTTGATATCGCAAGTTACATTTTTGGCCTTACACAAAGCCCGTTTGGTGGCCCAAGGTTTCACCCAAATTCCTGGGCTAGATTACTCACACACCTTCAGCCCGGTAGTCAAAGCTTCCACCGTTCGTGTCGTACTCGCACTTGCAACCATATACAAATGGCCACTACATCTATTGGATGTTAAAAACGCATTCTTAAATGGTCATCTCTCGGAAACTATGTATATGGAACAACCGCCTGGGTTTGCAGATCAAAATCATCCTAATCATGTTTGTCATCTTCAAAAGGCCCTTTACGGTCTCAAGCAAGCCCCAAGAGCTTGGTTTCAACGTCTCAGCACGTTTCTCACTAATCACGGTTTTTATTGCAGCCAAGCCGACACTTCCCTCTTTATTTTTAGCAAAGACTACATGCTTATCTATCTTCTTTTATATGTCGATGACATAATTCTCACAAGTAATGATAAAGCATTCATACAAGCTTTCATATCTCAACTTCACACGGAATTCGCCATTAAAGATTTGGGAGCTTTGAGCTATTTTTTGGGTCTAGAGGTATCACACACGTCCTCGGGATTGTTTCTCAGTCAAGCCAAATATGCATATGACATATTATCTTGTGCTGGTTTATTAGATACTAAACCCGTGGCCACTCCTCTCACTACCTCAGATGTGTTTATTACTCAAGGGGTTCCTTTCCATGACCCTACACTTTACAGGTCTTTAGTCGGAGCACTCCAATATCTCACCATCACTCGACCGGACCTTTCATATGCGGTGAATCAAGCGAGCCAACATCTTCAAACACCTACGACAGCTCACTTTCAGTCTGTCAAGCGTATTTTACGCTATGTGAAAGGCACACTCTCTTTCGGTTTAACATTTGATAAACCGGTTACTACCACACTTGTCGGTTTTTCTGATGCAGATTGGGCTCGATGTATTGAAACCCGTCGGTCTACCTATGGTTATTCTATCTATCTTGGTGGAAATCTTGTGTCTTGGAGTGCAAAGAAGCAACCCACTGTGTCTCGATCCAGCTGTGAATCTGAATATCGGGCTATGGCAAATACCGCTGCTGAGATCATTTGGCTCACTCATCTACTCCGTGAGCTCCATGTGTTACCTCATCTACTCCGTGAGCTCCATGTGTTACCTCCTGATTAACCAACGTTACTTTGTGACAACAAAAGTGCCATCTTCTTAAGCCAAAATCCGGTTGCGCATAAACGAGCTAAACACATTGACATAGACTACCACTTTGTTTGCGAGCTAGTATCTTCTGGTCAGTTACACACAAAATTTGTTCCAACCAATCTCCAGGTTGCCGATATTTTCACGAAGAGTCTACCAAAACCTCTCTTTGAACAGTTTTGTCTCATGCTTCGGGTCGGTCCCCCACCTGTTCGATTAACGGGGGGTAATAGTCTACCATAATTAGTGTGCCGAGATTAATGTGATTGATATTGTATATATGGTAGTCAAACCTTATTATTTGGTAGAGATTGTCTCCCTAATTGTAGGACAATTCTATATATTTATACTTGTATATTGTTAATATCAAAATCATCTTTGGAGATTATCATTAAGGTTCCAGACACGTCTACGGCACGTGTGAATATGAGTTTAGGATTAAAAGCATGTGAAGAGTTTTGCTTGAGGAATTGCATGTGCATGGGGTATGCACTTGCTGATACTGGTAAAGGAGACGAGGGTGGAGGTTGTATTACGTGGTATGGGGACATGATCGATACAAGGACGTTTTCAGATGGGGGGCAATCTTTTTATATACGGGTTGATGCAGCTGATTTAGGTATTACACTATCGGTTATATAATTTAGTTTTTAATTGTCTTCATTCTTTGAAAACTTATTTATATAAGGATAAAGAAATATGGAAAATGATTAAAATGGCCCATTTTATTAAACCAATTCCTTGATTAACCCCCCCCCCCACCCACCCACACAGCTAAAAAGTTCCCAAATGACCCATTTCTAAATGGTAGGATCCACCATATATTGATAAAAGTCAATCCGACGTACTTCTATTTTTGAACCAACCACATCTTGACATATATACACTTAAACGGTCGGGCCTGACATTTTTAAAAAACCAATCGTTTAGTTTGGCTCCGACTGTTTATTAAACAGTCAATCCGACGGTTTAATAAACGCTCGGCCAACGGACCTATTCCGTCGGGCCTTCATATCTATTATATCGGGCCTTCATACATATTCCATCAAGCCTTCATACATATTCCGTCAAGCCTTCATATCTACTACACCGACCAATAGATCTATTTCTGCGATCTTCATATCTATTTCGTCAACCCACAAATCTATTCAGGCGGCCTTCACATATATTTCGTCGAGCCTTCGTATCTATTCCGTCGGTCTTCATATCTACTCGGCCGACCAACAGATCTATACCGGCGGCCTTCATATCTATTCCGTCACGCCTTCATATATATTTATTCGAAACCTTCGTATCTTTATGTTTAAATTTATTAAATAATTAAAAATAAAAAACAAAGAATCCAAATAATCGAAACATTATTTTATTTTTAGTGAAAATAGGCTAAGGGTAATAACTCATACATTTGGTAGATCATAAAATTAAAAATATTATATATTTGGATGGTTCGTGACGATACTCAAAACCTCAACATGGGTAACATGCATGCATATTGTTTGACGGTATTCGTTTTCCGCCATTGTCGACGCTTTTGTTCTTAAATCACAACACTTCGTGGCAAGTTGACACCGTATTGTTGAAGAAACGAATGAAACCGAGAGGTAAAACGGTATTGATTATAAAACATTTATTGTCGTTGTTGATGGTTGCTGCAAATCTTTATTATCAACATAAATCGAAATAAATATGATAAATATTTTCAAACTTATATTGGGCCACATAATAACATAAACTAGTATTCAAAACCTGTGCGTTGCAGCGGAGTTGTTAAACTATATAAAAACATAGACATAAAATCGTTAAACCGTGAATACGTGTTTCGCATGTTAACTTGCGCCATGAGGCACGCTAAAATGTGAAATAAAAAACTTTAGGCAGTGACTTAAGATTTTAATATATAGAAAAAATAACTGAAGTTGTAGCACACGTCATTATTAAAACAGCCTAAAAGATATGATATGCTCATAATAAAAAAAATTTATATGATAATAGTCTCAACAAAAATTGAACTTGTTAACAAAATCTATATGTAATAGTATTTAATGGACACACCTTGTTCTTTTTACTTCGGTTGATGAGGTCTACATGGGGTTCGTATGAGTCCACTACTATGACAAGAGCTAGAGAGTCGTATTTAGATCCTATGATTCCAGAACCTCTAGTCAAGTTCAATCTATTACTTAATCACTAATCTAAATGAATAGCTGGGTGATGCTGCTAAGATATTTGATCAAATCTAGTGAACCTCTAAATATTACAACACCCCAAAGTTAATATTTAAAATGGATGGTATTTAGTATTTCACTCTTCACATATGGAAACAAACCAAACCATAGTTGTCAACAATAACATCCGAAATCATTGAATTGAATGACCTAGTATCCAAACACCTTTCAATAACCATTTATGCAAAAATCAAGATGTGATGATTCACACACCGTGAATGGAGTACTCATTTGAGTCTCACCACCCGAACCATCTCAACTTCAATTGAAACCTCTAAACACTCGAGAACAAAAACCACAAATCAATCTCCAAAACAACCATATTAACCTATAAAAATACCCAAATTTACAACATATTTATTACAATAAGTAGATGTAGATGCATTAGAACATCTATTTGCTATCTAATATCTTAGTGGCAACAAAAGTTTTTGCATTAACCAAGATTTCTGGTCTCTGTTGTGCAGTATGCATTGAAGAAGAATAGTTCTCCAAATCAAAAAATAAACAATAACCAAATAAGCAAAACAAAAAATATAACAATAAAAGAACATAAATTTAAGTAAAAGAAACTATAGAGGTACCTTTTGAGTTTGAATTGTCATCTACCTCTTTTTGCTTCATTATCTAAAATCTCAGTCAAGTCAATATTTAAAGATATGTGGTTATATCTGCTACAAATAAAATGGTATCGTTGCAAATTAGATATAGAATTCACATCATATATGTCAAAATCTTGAAGTGATCGCATATAAACATGATATTAATTAAATTAAATTAAATTAAGTGATGACAAAATCAAACACGAAATATTGTTCCCAATAAAATAAAATGATGGCAAAATCAAAACCTTTCACCGGCAATAGTCTCAATCGCTGTTTTTGAAGATCAGCACTCGGAACGGAAGTCGAGCAAAAAGGGTACCGTTTCCGACCCGATACACTAAATACTCATTAAGATTTGAGCTTTTTGGCGATGCCATTGAGGATCCGGAACGTTGATTCGAATCGGTAGGATCAGTCATATGCGAGTTTGGGGGGTGTTTTCATCCTAATAACCAATTAAACAATAGTTCCAGTGTTCCAGATGTGTGGTGTAAGCGTCTGAAGTTGGTGGTGATAAGAGAGAGAGAGAGAGAGAGAGAGAGAGAGAGAGAGAGTAAAAACAAAAAACAGCCAAACGTTGAATGGAAACCAAAGAAGACAAATATGTAAAGTATGCTAGCAACCATAATAACTAAAGCTAAAAGAGTTGTACAAAAATTCTACAGTAAAGTCCACAGTAACTTTGTGAGGGAAGAAGAATCCTCTATTTAATATATATAATAATTGAAATAATATTATATAACAATGTTACAAACAACCTTACATAAAATTTATTTCTAATTTAACTAAAAAAAAAGGAAGACCTGACAGATTAGATGTGAAGGCCGCCAGAATAGATATGTTGGTCGACAGAGTAGATATGAAGGCCGTTGGAATAGATCTGTTGGTCGACGAAGTAGATATGAAAGCCCGACAGAATATGTTTGAAGGTCCGACGGAAAAGATATGAAGGCTCGGCGGAATAGATCCGTTGGCCAAGCGTTTATTAAACCGTCGAACTAACTGTTTAATAAATGATCGTTTTTTTTTAAAAAAATGGTCGGGCCCGACCATTCAGGTGTATGCATGTCAAGATGTGGTTGCTCAAAAATGGAAGGGTGTCAGTTTTAATATGGTGGATTCTACCGTTTAGAAATGGACCATTTTGAGTATTTTTTTAGTTTGAGGGTTAATCAAGGAATTTGTTTGGTAAAATGGGCCATTTTGGTCATTTTCCCAAGAAATATATGTCTATTACTTATTCAACAAATATTATTCCAAATAAGTAATATTACTACCACACAAATATGATTATTGTCTTATTAAAGCTGAAAATGATAATTAACCATCTGAACAAGTAAATAAGCTCAAACTAGTTAGCATAATGTTACCTGTGATCGTATTTCAGCAATGTACTCATCAAAGAGGCGAAATAGATCCAATAAAAACCGATTTCTGGTCATCGGGATGCCAATGATTATAGCAGGGTTTCTGATCTTGTCTACCTTCATTTGCTGTTTATGTAAGAAAGAAAAAAGGTATGTCTAAGTTCATGTATATTATTAGTATGTCTATATATTAGTGGCAGTTAGTTAGTTATACTTGTTGATAGTTAGTTGCTGTATAGTTCCCATTGTATCAGAGCTGGGACTTGAGAGTAGTTTAATTAAGTTACGTGAGCTTGCTTCCGACTTATGAAACTCGATTGACTCAATCCTGCGTTTCATCAACTCACGAAAACACCTTAAGATTGATTTGCATTTTATTCATGATATGTTTCTAAGTGCATCATGATTCATTGATTCGTTATACGCCTACTTCTATTCCGTTGGCGGATATATTGACCAAAGGGTTGTCATCTTTATGTTTTGACACCCCTTAGCCCAAGCTTCACATTTTCGCACCTGTTTAGCTTGAGGGGACATATTATTTACATATTAGGGTCTGTTTATATCAATGGCAGTTAGTTATTCTTGTTGATAGTTGGTTTATAGTTTTCCTTGTATCTCTTTCGATGCACTTCTGTATAAAGTGGTCTTGAATCAGATTCACATAATGAAACCATGCAGCTTATCAATTAACCGAACCGTCTTTGTTCAAAAAAGGGGGGGGGGGGGAATCAGGCCTAGATATACGCATAATTCTGGCTAAACCATGTATAGCATTGTTTAAATTTAAGGTCACATGATAAGTAAAACCATGAAGATTGTGTAGAATGAAGACTTAGTCGTTTACTTTAATTATATTCTGCTCAACTCACCAATTAACAATTGGAGTGACTTAGAAATCTTCTAGGAAAATACGCGATGTATCATGAAAGATGTGAAACGAAGCCAGAATTAACAAAACCATTTTGTTCCTATTGATTTGGTTTTTTTTTAATTTAAACCATTTTCAAAATTTACACACAGAACTAATATTTTGACTTCAAATATATGTTTCGAATACAACATTATGCAAGGGTCTTCAAATGCTATTTATTTTTTTGTTTTATAAATTATGTTGAAAGCATTCTACCCCTGAAACATCCATCCAGCAGTACTAGTTCATCTAAAATTTGAGAATGTTGGGATCAAACAAAACTGAGATTGACTTTTTTTTTTATCAGTCAAGTTTCATGGTTCAGGGTTCGGACTTATTTATTTTAGGTAGAAGAGGAATGAAACTAACAAAAATGCATTGTTTAAAAACTATTGTTCACTTGATCCGCTTAATTATTTGATGCAGCCAAACAAGATGAAGGCAAAGCTGGATTCAGTTTCATGAATAGTTTAAAATCCTTGGACGGGTCTATGGAAAAGGATACTGGTAAAAATGTTGATTTAGATGTTTTCGATTTGAGCACAATAGTTGAAGCAACCGATAATTTTTCTCATTCAAACAAGCTTGGAGAAGGCGGATTTGGCTCCGTTTACAAGGTAGTGCCACGGTGCCCCCAAAAATCGTTAAAAATTTTTAGGTCGAATGTGAGAAAAGTTAAGGCCTTAAGTAAAATGGGTTTTTTTTATTGGGTTTAAGCATATTGGGTTATGATTTGGATTGTGTAAACTTTCATTTATAAAAACGGGCTTAAATGAATTAGGTAATTGTGATCAAATATTATAAATACATACGTTTTTTCAATATATGTATGTGTGTGTGTATTAACTAATGAAGAATGGACTGCTCAGGGTAAACTACTAAATGGGCTTGAAATTGCCGTCAAAAGATTATCGCAAAGCTTAGGTCAAGGGATGCAAGAATTTGTAGGTCCCGATTAGGGTGGATCTAACAACGTCTTTGGATCAACCTAACTTAGTGCTAACGGAAATCACACTAAGCAACCAAGAGGTCTCGGATCTAGAGATTTTGTTCGGTTGAGAGTAGAAAGAGAGAAAAAGAGAGCCGAGAGAAGGAAAGAGAGTGTGTAATGAGTTTTTAGCAAAAGGTTGTTTCTCTCATGGCATGCTCCCTATTTATAGGGAGGCATGCATGAGAAGCATGATTTATATTCACTAAGGCCTAATGGGCTTCTTTACAATGGACCGTGGCCCAATACATGACCAATCGTCCCCAAATACATAACCGAACCAATACAAAAGACTAAAACATACAAAACGGGACCTAACAATCTCCCTCTAGTCTTTAGTATTGGAACCCGTCAGTGTCGTAGACGAGAAATTCTTCATCTGTTAGTGGAAGTTCAACAAGTCCGCGCACGAACTTGTTGAAGGCTTCAACTATCAGATCGGTGTTTTGACGTCCCAAGTCCTCGACGGTCCCAGTGGCTTGTTGTAGAGCTTCTTCACATCCTCAATGGTGTAGACCCATAAGCTCATGCTCATCAAACACTCTAATCTCATGCATATCACGGCAGTGTATGACGGCCTCACCGGTTTTATTGTCAAACTCCTAATCTATGAAGTCTTGGAGAGTGTTGGGAAGATAGGGCTCGCCATGATAAATCTCATGACAGTCTTTCGGCGCCCTGTATCTCCACATAGTGTGTGGCTCTCCGGTAGCTGGGCCTATCTCCTTTAGGTTCTTGTATTTTTGACCCTTGTTTGGCTCGAAATCTTTGTAGTCCACCCTTGATTGACGATGGAGATAGTCTGGGACCAGCTCTCTAATGTACTCCCAATAGCACCATGGCCTAGAGCTTGTCGGAGATAATTAATGTCGAGCTCTGGTAGCGATTTCAGCTCATGGTGGTTGAGATAGATGAGATCTCCGCTGTATCTCCTGATGGCCCAACAGTTGTTTCAATTATCATACCTCACGTAGACAATGAGTGAATCGTCATGATAAGGATTGTTGAGCACACGGGCACACGCACGACTTGACACAATGTGCGTCTTTCTTTTCTTCTTTGGTGGTTCCTGTGTCAAGTCGCTGAGTTTCTTCTTTGGGGATCAGTAGCTGGAGTTTCTGAGGCTTGAACTTTTGCAGGAGGAGTGTTTGGGTTTGGGTGAGTAGTTGATGTAGTCATCTTCAACCCTCGCTTCAGTATTCTGATCAACAAGATGCTCCAAGTTCATTCCTGCTTCGATAAAGTCATCCATAACACCTACAAAGTCATCAGGAAACAAATCTTTATACATGTCAGTGATCTGTGTGTCATGCTCCCTGACTTTGCCAGCTGAGTCGTGAGCAGCAGGGTCTTGGATATCATGTTGAGCAGGAGGAGGGGTTTGAGTATTATCTCCACCCCCGCCTCCTGCTGTCCCGGCTCCTCCATCTCCACCTTCTCCGCCCTCATCATCACTATCATCATCTTCATCAAAGCTATCATGAACTTCATCATCGTCATCATCTTCTTCCTCATCATCATCTTCTTCATCACCATCATTTCCACCACCAACACCGCTAGACTGGCCGCCATGTTGTACTAACCGACCAACAGTCGCCTCTCCTTCAGATACTACAGCCTGAACTCCTCGCATGGTCACAGATGGACCTGCGATAGGCTGTGAACCACCGACTTGAGAAGTCTCACCAGACCTTCTCCAATTCCCACACACTACGTCAAGCCTATCCTCCAGACCATGAAATTCATCTTCTTGAATGCCCATGAGGTCTGAGGCCGCCTGGTACTTACCATCTCTTCATTTGTCTTGAGCTGTAGCTTATTCAAACGATCTTGTTCCTTGAACTTTTCTTGTATACCCTTCATCTGGGCCTGATTGAATCAAGAGAGGCGGATGAAGCAAGCTGATTTTCCAAGTTTGTAACTCTGGAGTTTGTGGCTTCATTTTCAACATCCCAGCTTCTCGTCGCATCTTCGATCTTCTTGTTTACACTAGATCTGAGAGCACTGGCACTTAGTAAGTCTTTTTAAAGTGTAGTCATCCTGTCACCAAGTCTTGAATGATCAGAAGCCTCACGGTTCATTAGTGCTTGTAGATTCTGGATTCGGGTGTGGAAGGTGTTTGTCAATAATCTAATCTCTGATTCTCAGCAAGCGCATCGCTTGCTTCCCTTTGCTCTTCCAACACCCTAATCCTTTCCCTTAAAGCAGCCTTCTCTTCTTCATCCTCCAACGCCTTCTGTTTCATTTCCTTAATGAACTTGAGGAGTACAGTCTCTCGTTCCGCCCTCTTAGCGTTGGATTCCTCCAGTGCGACGATCCTATCAAGGATAGGATCTGCATACACTGGAGGTGTCGAAGACATTCCTCGGGAAATGGGTTTGGGTGAGATAATGGTGGATGGTGGGGTGGTGGACATTATGGGTGGTAAGGTTGTTGGCAAAGGTAGGGTGATGGGTTGGGTAAGGATTGGTGTAGTTGTAGAAGTGGGTGGTGTTGGTTGTGTTATGGATGGTGTGACGGTTTGGGTTGGGGAAGTTATAACGGTTTTACTCCACAAGCTCATTTTTTGTATTGGTGAGCTGAAAACTGATGAGGTGAATATGGATGAGGTTGGTTGGGTAGGTGGTGTTGAGACTTGAGAGGGTTCGGGTTGGGTTTGTTGTTGTGGTGGTGAATGAGGTAAGGATGGTATTTGAGGTAGGAATGTTGAAATGGGTTCATCTGTTGGTGAAGGTTCAGGTGAGGATTCTGGTGAGTCATGGAGTAGGGTCTTGGTTTTCTTGGCTTTGGTTTTCTTTCTGGTTTTTGGTGTCTTGTAGGCAGGAATTTGTATCTTGGTTACGTCTAGTGTCATGAGGGCTTGGGCCAGTGCTTCTTTGGTGATTTTTGGTTGGTCGGATGGTTTTTCTTGTGAGGGAGTCTTGACAAGAAACTTGGTTGATTTCTGGGAGTCTCCAAGTTTCCTCAAGCGCTTCAGGGGCGGCTGGTCTTCTTCTTCCTCCTCAAGTTCTATAACTTTGCCTTTTTCAGCCTCTTTCCTTTTTAAGTCGTGCTTGGCCTTTGTTAGATCCTCGGCCAGCTCATCAATGGAATCTTGTTCACTTTCAACTTCGGGTTTATCATCATCTTCACCCTTAGCAGACGCCTCGTCCCCAGCAGGCTCTGTCTCCTCAAATAAACCAAACTTTGGACCTGGCCTTGGTCCCACATACTGATGACCCCTTCCCTTGGTGCTCAGCAACACACTGAAAACCGAAGTTTTAATCTCATTCATATGGTACGGCTCAGGAAGTGACTTCTTGTCCTTGGCCTTTTTGGACCCCGGTCGTGGAACATCCAGAATCAAATCGTCCAAAAGCAGCTGCACGAATCTCGGGTACATAAGCCATGTAGCACCACTCTTGATGTTTCCCAACATGCACAAGAATATCCTTCGAGAGTAGTTGAACTTCTCTCGAGTCGTCAAAGCAAACATAATACGAACCCAGTCTGTACTCATATTGTCGAATCCTCCACAAGTATCCACAAAGCAATGAGTGACAATGTGGAATAAAAACCTCCAGTATGGTGGAAGATAACTCTTCTTGAGGCTCCTCCATTCAGTGTCGTATCTCATCTATTCAACAAAACCAACCAGCTTTTCCTATTTCCCTTCTCATATGTATAATCTGGCTGGTCAGCAATCTTCAACACCCGTCTACTGTCTGCTTCTGAAATAGTCAACTCCTTTCTGGCAACAGTTGTTGTGAAAGATAAAGAGTCATCAGCAACCTTGGCAAATGCCCAGAAGTCCAGGACCCATTTGTAATAAACAGCTGGGTTGGCGGTGATAGCATAGGCAAGGGGTGATTGCTTGAGCCCCTTGACCATGGAGGTAAATACTTTGTCTGCCTTTTTCTTTTGGCAACCCGAGAGCACAAAATTATTATGACCCTGAAAGTTAAACCAAGAGATCATGAGAATCATCATTAAGATAAAACATAAACAAGATAATTTAAGTATATATTAAGTATCTACATATTAAGTTAATTATCTTTACATGAATGATTGATTTTATATAATTTTTGTTTAAATAAGTTAACAAGTTCCTAGGACCAATAGGTACTATGATTAAGTTCCATAACAGTTTATAATCCCAAACAGTCCAGTAGCCAAAGTCAGAAACCAAAAACAATTTTCTAAGTATAACTTTTCCGCATGATACCTTATTTCGCTTCGCATGGTTAAGCAAAGCGAAAAAGAAAGAAATCATTTTGCTACGCATGACCATGAGAAGTGAAACAGAAAAAAATCATTTCGCTTCGCATGACCATGAGAAGCGAAACAGAAATCATTTCGCTTCGCATGATCATGAGAAGGGAAACAGAAATCATTTCGCTTCGCAAGACCATGAGAAGCGAAACAGAAATCATTTCGCTTCGCATGTCCATGAGAAGCGAAACAGAATCATTTCGCTTCGCATGACCATGAGAAGCGAAATCTCTTTCCAAGCAAAAAAGTTCCTTGGCTTATATTTTGATTCCTTTTTCCTTTCTTGTGTGTCGCCCAGATCTGAATTAGGTTTCTGGAAAGTTTGAACCAAAAACCTTTTGGTTTTCCTGGTCAATTGAACCTTTGAACACAACAGTTACCCCTAAATCTACACACTTTACAATTTAAAAAAAATATAACTAATTAACAATGATGATAAACAAGATCTAAATAACAGTTCATAATCCAAATATCAACACCATATATGAAGATCTGTTCTAGATCAAGTCGACGGTTTATATGAACCACCGCCTCAATCTTGGTGAACCCAAAAACACAAAGATGAAAGGATTAATGGTGTTCTGATGTTATACCGAGGGTGGATAATCTGGATTCAACGGATAGTGGAGAATAATGAGGAGGATCGATGAAGAATTTGAAGAGAATTTAGGGTTTGAATGTTTGAAGATGAGAGAGAAGAGAGAGTAAAAGATAAAAGTGTTTGGTGAATAGTGAAAGATATTTTAAGTTTCCCTTATATATAGGGTCAGCCTATCTCACGATAAGGTCAAAACAACGCGAATATTCACCGAAAATACACTCTCAGTCCTCGGTCTTTAAAATAATTTGCATTTTCAAACCCGAAAAACATTTACCCACTGAATCCACACACTTGATTATTTATAAGGTTTTTCTTTTGTCGGTCCGTAACCGTTAACGTTTGCACGATAGATCTCTTTTACAAAAACAAAGACACATAACAAAACAAAAAAAAATAAAAAGAAAATAAAAGAAAATTAAAATTAAAAATAAAATAAAATTAAAAATAAAACTTAAAATATTAAACTATGCAGAAACTTAATATCTTAGTAAACAAGACAAAATAAATTTAAAATAAAGAAAATTTAAAACATTTTAAAGTTAAAAACAATTGAATTAATTTACATAGTTCTTTTCTTTAGTTAATTTACAAAGAACGATCACGACATGGAATCATATTGATTTGCAAAGCCCTAGACCGTGTTTCCATTTTGAAGTTATTGTGACACAAGTTCATTATTGACTGTAGATATTGTCCTCCTTTTTAACTTGACAAGTGTTTTGATGCCAAAATGATACATTTGAAGTACAATTAGGCACGGTGCTTATGTGGTTCCCACTCAATCAGACATATTACTGATTCCTTCATATCTCGGGTTTACTTTGTGTTAACATATCACCTTAACTTGACTTAAACCTTTCTTAGTTGATCACAGTACTCTTATTAACAAACTTGACTTATTGTACACTATACACATGACACTTTGTGCTTTGCACACTTGACTTGATCTAGAAAGATTAAAATAAAGCAGAAGTTCAGGCCATAACTATCAAGTCGGATAATACCATATTATCGCGTAGAGAAAGTCCAAGGCTTGAACAAAAGAAAAAAAAAATAAAACAAAGCAGAAGACTCAAGGGCCTTAACAATCAGATCTTGTATGACTACAAACGTAGAAAGTCCAAGGCTTGAGTCGAAAATAAATGAAGAAATAAAGCAGAAGTTAAAATTCCTAGGACTGACTCCTTTTCTGACTCCTTTTCTTTTGTTTTTTCTGACTCTTTTGTTTTCTTTTTCTTGCTTTTCTTGACTGTTTTCTTGACTCAATGAAAATTAAAATTGACACTGACTTTCTGTGATTAGGTAAATAGAGGCTTGGGTATGACATGTATAGTTACATTTTTGCCTTCATGAATATGACTTTACTGAATCATGCAACCGCTTCTTAATCGTATATCCACTAGTACCGGCAGGAATTTAGGTTTATATCATCCGACACTTGCTTGTTTGTCAAGCCTACCTACACATATATGAATGACCTTGTAGCCTTTTGTTCTATTCTTTTAACACGCTGGAATCATTACAAACCAATGTACTATCACTTTCCAAAGGTTCGGATCAAATTCTTAATTGAAAATTTTAAAAATTCGACTCCCTCTAAGCAGGAGCTCCCTCTAAACGGGACAATTCCTTTTAGATTTTCTTAAAAGTAATATAAAATCTTTTTGGTAAATCAAATGATTTGTTTTTGCTTTTCATAAGATGAATTGAAAATCTTTTTGGTGAGTTAAACTTAACTCATTTTCTCCCTCTAAAATTGTGACATATTTAAAAAATATTCACAATTTTAAAAACTAAAAGATAAGGTTTACTCAAAAGAAGTCATGCCCAATGACTCAACGAGAAACAAAAATCGAGCACGACTAAAAGCTTTAGTAAAGAGATCTGCAAAGTTATAGTCAATATAGACCTTTTTTATATTGACAAGCTTACGATCATAACAATCACGAATAAAGTGTATTCGGATGTCAATGTGCTTAGTCTTTGAGTGCTGGACCGGGTTTTTAACAATTGCAACCGCCGCCTCATTATCACATTTGATCGTTAATCCATAGAAATTCAAACCGTAATCCAGCAGCTGATGCTGGATCCATATCACTTGAGAGCAGCAGCTGGACGCAACAATGTACTCAGCTTCAGCTGTGGAGGTCGACACGGTGACTTGTTTCTTGCACTCCCATGAGATCAACCGATCTCCCAGGAATTGACATCCACCATATGTAGACTTTCTGTCCAAGTTGCATCCCCCATAATCACTGTCGGTGTAAGCATGAAGTTCCAAGGGAGATTCCTTTTGATACCAAAAACCCAAACATGGTCTACCCTTCAAGTATCTGAAAACACGCTTGACAGCCATCATGTGGGATTTTCTCGGGTCAGACTGATATCTGGCACACTGACAAACAGGGAACATGATGTCCAGTCTGCTTGCAGTGAGATACATCAGAGAACCAATCATTGACCTGTGAAGGTGTTGATCGACTAGTTTTCCCGATAGATCAAGAGCTAGAACAAGTCGCATTGCGATTGGTGTCATGAATGATGATGAGTCCTTGAAACCAAATTTCTGAACAATGTCTTGAACGTACTTTTCTTGATGAATCAAAGTCCCGTCCTTCTTTTGCTCAACTTGTAATCCCAGGAAGAAAGTCATCTCCCCTAAGGAACAATCGCTGTTGCATAACCTTAGAGAACTCCTTGCACAAATTCTCATTCGTGGACCCGAAGATAATGTCATCGACATAAACTTGTACCAGAATCAAATCACTGTTGAGCTTCTTGACAAAGAGAGTTTGATCAACGATTCATCTATTGTAACCATTCTTCACTAAATGATCAGCCAGTGTGGCATACCATGCACGAGGTGCTTGGTGAAGACCATATAGTGTTTTGTCAAGGCGGTAAACATGATCAGGATGAGGATGAGTTGGATCCTCAAAACCTGGAGGTTGACTGACATAGATTTCTTCTTTTATTTTCCCGTACAAGAAAGCAGTCTTCACGTCCATTTGATACACTTTGAAGTTCATGTACGAGGCGTATGCCAAAAAGATGCGAATTACTTCCAGGCCACCGATGCATAGACTTCATCGTAATCAAGACCTTCACGTTGCCAAAAGCCTTGTACAACAAGCCGGGCTTTATTTCTGATGATCACCCCATTGTCATCCTTTTTATTTCGGAACACCCATTCGTTCCAATCGGCCTTTTATTTTCTGGTTTCTTCACTAGCCTCCAAACATTCAGCTTCTTAAACTGTAACAATTCTTCTTGCATGGCCTCTACCCAGGAGTTGTCTTTCAGTGCGACTTTGTGGTCCTTGGGTTCCACCTGTGAAATAAAACAAGCAAAAAGACATCTGTTAATGTTACCGGAAGTACTGCGTGTTTGGATGCCAGCGGACGGATCTCCGATGATGTTCTCAGTCGGATGTCGATGATGAATTGGCAGCTGTGGAATTTGGTCGACATGCTCGACTGGTGTAGCCTCAAGTTGGATGGTCAAGCTCTGTATGGGATGGAAGACAGTGGTCGCAGGGACAGAAACACTCGGTTGAGGATTCGTTCCATCTTTTTGTGGTTCAACCAAATGTTCTGTAGCAATGGGACCTTCCCATAGGTTGTCATAGAATGGAACAGCAACATCTGGAACATAAGTTGTGTTGGTGTTATCAGAAGTTTCATTCGGACTTGGTTCAACTTGCACACTTGATGCATCAACCTCCATTGCAGGACCTTGATTGTCTTCTTCTGATGAAGGTGTGGGGACCGATTCCACCACACTTGGTTCTGCAGGGGGTGGCTCTGCTTGATCACATTTTGATTGTTGCCGGCTGACATGTATGAATCAGAATCTGAATCAGTCATGTCTTCAACAGCTTGCATTTCAGTTGTGTCAGCAGAGCGCTGCCCAACAACAACCGGGGCTTGTTGATTAGCCACTGGTTGTACATTAAGTATAGGTGCAGTAGTAGCTATGTTAACATGTCCAAGATCTTTCAAAACAACATGCATTAGGATAGACTAATCAACATCCGGTTGAACAAGTGGAGAAACAACAGGGGAATCCTTTGGTACAACTAGTGTCATGTACATTCCACGAAATTGCTTGAACAATCTTTCATAATCAAACATCCGGTCTGGACCATTGTGTGTATCAGTAGGGTTTAACTCTTGCCAATCAATGTTGAAGGACTCCAAGATTACTCTTGATTTCTTGTTATACACGCGATAAGCACTTTTATCAGCAGAATAACCAACAAAGTAGCACTCATCCGCCTTTCAGCAAACTTGGAGGTTGTTCCAACATTTGTTTGGAGTATGGTATAGGGACATCCAAACATTTCTGAAGAAATTTACCATTGGCTTCGTTCCAAAGAAGACTTCATTCAGAAGCACACGATTATGTGTAAAGCAAGCAGCGTTGATAGCTTCACCCTAGAAAATCAATGGTAGTTTGGAATATGAGAGCATTGTTCTAGCGACTTCCACCAAAGTACGGTTTCTTCTCTCAGCCACCCCATTTTGTTCAGGAGTGTAAGGTGCGCTGAGTTGATGAACAATTCCCTTGTTTTAGCAGAATTCATTCACCACCTTGTTGTAGAATTCGGTGCCGTTGTCACTTGTGATACATTTCACCTTCTTATCAGTTTGATTCTCAACCAACACGATAAACCTGAGCAGAAAATGTGACGTCTCGTCCTTGTGCCCCAATAGAAATGTCCAACTGAAACGCGAAAAGTCACAATAGGCTTTTCGACCTATTTCCATTGGTTGAATTGACTCATCTTTAGGAGATTCATTTAATGCCCATGAGGTTCTTTTATGTATTCATATCAGCATTTTGTGTGTTCAAGAATTGCCGCGGATCGACCTACAATGACCGTCATAACTCAACATTAGAATCGACTAGTGGTGGTGTTGGCTCTGTGGACGATGAGACCATCACCATCCCTCATCCTCGGTAATTTCGTATACCGCGTTACTATTCTCTTGAATACTAGCACTTTTAAAACCGAGAAATGTAAAATAACTGGATTATGTGGCATCTGCTTGAACATCATAAATGGAGTGTTGAATACTTGAATGTTAGTCTTTTTTTATGATGGTTTGAACACTAGTATATAATGGGTTGCAACTTATTCCAGAGTAACGCCATATTGCTCCAAATGCCATTAGATGAACTATATAGCTTTGTACACATACACGCATATATATGTAGGCTTATGTTCATGCGAGAAGTGCTTTTATTGTATTTATTTATTATTAATTGGTATTTGATCGTATTAACGCTCATTTAGGCGCGTTATATTTTTAATCGCTACTTTACTCGTTAGTTGGTCGTTTTAAAATATAAGTTTTGTATTTTATTTTTATCCACAAAACTGGATGTTACAAAACTAAGGTTGTATGGATTAGTCATGGATGAAATCTTGATTAGAATGAGTTGGAGTTGATGGAATAGCTCTAAAAGTCGTCAAAAACGGCAGAGGGAAGAAAAATTTTGACCTAGTGTTTGGTTCCATTAAAAACGAACATTCCATAAGAAACTTGAAAATCAGCTAGCGTAGGCTACGTCGGGCCTAGCATAGCCTTGCACCCTTCTAGCGTAGCCTTATGCTATGAAAAATCTACCTTGTGCCGGCCTTTTTCATGTTCAAACCTTTCGTTTTTCTATGTTTGTTTATCCCGTGAACCGTAAGGGACTTCCATGTGCATCCTTCCTCTAGGGTTTTGATTATTCTTCATCATATTAGCTCCACAACAATCGTTTTAAGCTCCCATTACTTGCACGTACAAAACTAAATAAGAGAGAAGGTGATTAGTGGCGGAGCTACCTTTGTAGCTATGGTTTCGCATGAACTAGTCTATTTTCGGTTTTATATATAATCTATAGTACACATTAACAAGAAAATCTATTATTTTTCGGCGACCGAACCCATTAAAATTTTAAAGTGAAATGAAGAGAATACTGAAGATAGATAGTCATAGTAGTGTTTTTAGATTTCCCGCCAATGAACTATAACTCTGGTTTTAAACAAAGATAAGGTGTTGAAGAAGACACCAAAGTATAAATAACTGTCATTTGTCAAAGGTCAAATCCTAGCTTAAACCTAATTCTTTTAATATTGGTATTTAAAAAAAAAGAGTTGAAAAAGGAGTACAACAAAGCAAACTGAACCAACAATACGTTGCATTGCACACAGGTCATTTAATTTAATAGTTTAAAGCATTTTTATAAAATTTCTTACTTTTTATAGATCGTTTCGTTTCCAGATATATCTATCTTACGATGAAGCTTTATCTTTTATATTAGTTAACCATAACCGTGACAAGTTCCATACAATGGTTATTAATTTTTGTTATTGTTAGTTATTGGTTCGGTTTCGTTAACATTCCACTATAGGGCACCCTTAATAATTCGTTAACTTTGTTTTGCTTATTGTTTAACTTTGTTTTCTTTTTATTTATTGCTACAATAACTTTCTATTCGTGTATTTGGTATCACAAGTTTTGCAGATTCATGAGGAAAAGAAATTATATAAGGGCTCATTTTTTAGTATTTGTTTGGGGCACCCATCTTGAAGATGGCCATAAACAAAATCCAAAGACTGAAAAATTCTGAACCCATAGAAAATAATTCCTGGCTCCGTCACTGAAGATGATGCCTGTTATGTTAAATATTGAAAAAAAATGGTATTGAAAAACAACCTGCTGATCTATTTACTAAAGGGGCAAGTGTTTCTAGACATGAATTACTTTGTAAAAAATTCTATATAATAGGTTACAATAGAGTGTAATTTAAATATAACCGTTGGATAACCATCCGATAAGAACTAAGATTGATTCTTAACCCTCCGATAAGCCTATAGTAGTTACTCACGTGTTAATTCATCTTCCATAAGCAGTTGAGAGCAGTTCTACTTTCTCTTCGACCCTACGCTGTTAACTTCCCCACTCCCCATACATACCTTCTCGAAATCAACTTCCATCTGCGATTCAGAGTTATTAATTGATGTCATTCACTAAGGTAAGGGTTGATCCAATTTCAACCTCTAATTAGGTAAGCCTACTTTCTCGATTCCTTCCTGGTATGTAATTATCATTCTGAATGTATATTATATTAGCAGGACACACGAAAACCAGAAACCAATGTTTAATTTCAAACTTCTTTTTTTGATTTCTTATAAATAATAGAGATATGCGCATTTGTTAATGATATCCGATGCAAGTATTTATTTTTTGGGCAGGATAAACAATTGTGCAAGGCTGTCATCAAGGGGATCAATGCAAGAGCGTGTCTTCGTTCTTGACCCATGCGGGTATTGTCATATTAAGGTTAATGGCGGTTTGAATTTTGGATTGGGTGTGTATTTTTTTTATTAATGTCTTAGCTTTCTAAATGTTAAACAAATTATTAATTTGGTATATATTGCAGCTTATGATTTGTTTTCTATAGGTTTACTTTTTGTAGCTAATGCTTAAATTCTTTCTGTTGTGAACTTAATGTGTTTAGGGAGGCATGCAAACTGACTAGGTTGGTTGTTCATGTTAGGTTATGTTATTGATAGGTTAGGGTAGTTAAGTGCAGGTGCTTAATATAAGAAAAAGAAATAGACATACAGTTCACTTTGCTTTTGGTTATTAATTTTCTTTGCATTTGCTTTATTGGAAACTTGAGTTTTGTGTTTTGGTCTACTCGCTTGATGGTTTTGTTTTTGCTTATTCGACCTTTTCGTAAATTGGAAAATGTGTTTTATCAAGTAACCTTATGATTTGTTTGTGCAGGAACTATGCTGGTCAACAAATTTGTCGAAGCTTTGCTAAATCAAAACAACGAGAACAAGTTTCTGTAAGTGTTTGTTTAATCTATAATGGTAGTTTCGCTTTGTTTGCATTAACGGTTTGCGATCATCAATCTCTGTACTTCTCCGTCTCGCCCGTTCAAGGTCAGTTTCCCCAATTAGATTATTATTATTTTATCTAATTATTATTATGTTGTGTGATTTGGAGATAAACATTCATAGCCATGGTCACCGCGTGATTCTTACCAAAAGGTCTTCTGACCTTTCTACTCATTGAAGTATTTATTTGTTTCTTATTTATTTGGATTTTTTTTATTTCTCAAATTTTGACTCTACACAATCAAGTGTTTTTTTTAAAACAATTATTTTGTAACATGCCTTTTGCTTTCTGGTTTTGCAGAATTAGAAATGTGTTTTGTCACTTTGTGCGTTCTGCAGGATTTACAATGTTGGCAAAGCTGTATTCCATGTATGTTTATGTGTTCTTGTGTGTGAATATTATTGCTGAATCTCACATTTGAATGGCTTTCTTATATATTATTGCGTTCTAAATTTTGTAGCTCAATGAAGAAGCACGCTCTCCATTTGTCAACAGCTTTAAAGACGTTATCCATCAGGGAGAGGTACTAATACTTGCAGTTTAGATATTTTAAAAATTTAATAAATAAATTAACCAAACCCTTTATCGACCCGTCCCATCGCTGAATTCCTCAAAATCGAGTACTTTTTTGTCAACGTTTCAACATCATATCAGTTTAAGATTTGTGGTTGGAATTCGAAATTTGATTACGAAAGTTCTTAAATTGATAGGTGATTTGGTTTGAAGACTGAATTTTTTCAAGTTCGATTTTGGATGAATGATACAGATTTGATGCTTTGGGTCTGACATCTCCACTCTTCAGGTTTTTATAGAATTTTAACTTTAATTTTTTAATATACATTTTGGTTTGAAATTAGAAATAATCTCATTGCAACTGTGATTTTTAACTTGCTATTGTGATTTCTCAATTTGCTGTTGGCTAATCAAATACTCTGTGAGGGTGAGACATCACGAGTTAGTTGCAACTCATGCGTAATCTACTTCAGTTTTATATTCCCAAATTGCGTAATTCAAGTGTTAAATTCTTTTCATAACTCAGGACGACAAAGATGATAAAATCAATTTGTCAATATGTATTGACTTCATTTTTATTTTATTTCTGATACTCTAGTTTGGGGGAAAGGGTTATATTTTTAATTTTTTATCATATCGGCAATTGCAGTTATTGATATGCTGAATTTATAATCAGAGAAATTCAGTGGGCCATGTTCAATTGCTTCTAGGGTATGCTTGAAATGGATATTGTTGTGGGTTGACCGCATCTTTATGTTGTAAGGATCAGGGTCAATGTTGCCCTTCTCAAAGGAACTTGTGCCTCAAGGTTAGTTCACTGACATCTGTTTGATTAGATAGCTCTTGATCATCTTGTGTGAATTGTCATTGTTGTTGACATTTTACTAGATGGGAAGGTTGGACGTCGAGTCGAAATTTGTTACGTGTAGTACATGCTTGTCGCTGGATCTCAATTTAAGGTCACACATGGATATCAACCCTTTTTGACCTAAAGCAAATTAATAGCTTTGTGTGTGTGTGTGTGTGTGTTTATATGAGAGCATGCTTAATCATTCAGTTTAGTTCTGTTTTTTTTTCTTTTTACGTTTATCATATATTATTGCTGCTGTGAATGCTCTTATTGTTTATGTTAGGAACAAAGCGGCGCGCGGAAGCGAAACAGCACACACATGCACCACGATAAACACGCATAAACGAAAATATAAACGACACAAGAATTTAACATGGTTCGGTCCCCGCGAGGGGACCTACGTCCACGGGCTGCAACTAGGTTTTCTTATTAGCTCAGAACCAAGATTACAATTACATGATGGGATATATATAATAAACAAGATTAGGGTTAAACATAATTAGGAGCCAAAACCGGGCCTTCTAATAAAACCGGCCCAAAGGCCTTCATAACCCAACAATCTCCCACTTGAAGGCCTTGCGATAAATTCCAGCCTGCCATCCAAGTAAATATAACAATCTCATTCATCCAGTAACTCTAGTAATCTTCAGTAATAGAAATCAACCAAGCCTCCAGTTCCAAGAACAAGCTAAAACTTCAACAAAAGAAGTTCTCCAAGCCTCCAGTTCTCTAGGAACAAACTAAGATTTCTACCAATCCACACCAGTTGCAGCGCCCCTTCCCATCAGTTACCTGAAAGGCCCATTGAAGCTCCCGAGAGCTCCAATCCGGTCATCACAGACCCAGCCATGACAAAACCCGCCAATGGCTCATCCTCAATCTTAACCGGCCCTCACTTACTCACACTACCGGCTCCAAAGACTTCCAGAGGATAATCACTCTCCAAAAATCAGCAGACTATACCAGGAGAGATTTTCACATTCGGATTTCCCAGTCTTCCGAACTCAACGTCCCTTTGAAACAAACCTAGAACACACCGCGTGCTCCCACTGTTACCAAAACCCCGAACATGTTCAGACCTCCGAATACGCTCAAGCTAACATCACTGTGGCTCCAGGCTTCATGTCTGCAAACTGAAACCCCTTAGCTCTACCCGATTCAGCGAGCCAAGACCTTATAACTCGGAAGTTGGTTCACTTCTTCCGACGATACAGAGACCGTATCTTCCAAAAGTCTTTAACTAAAAGATTCAACAAATGCTTCATTGAAGTGAGTAACAAGAAATAAAGCAAACTAGAATCTTGAACCCAAGAGTCGTCACCGCCTTCACTGAGTCCCAATGCATCAACCTCAGATACATTCTCAAAAGCAGAATTCCAAACCTTTCGACATCGACTCTTAAAGTGTCTCACCTCTACGCAACCTACCAAGTCGACTATGCCCAGCTCCCACTGTTCCTGTTATCCCAACCCATGCCACACCAACACTCCATGAGATGAACCCCACTCGTACTATCCCGGCAAATAACTTTACCCAACACGAGATTATGAACCTCTCAAATGGTGTACCACTGATCACCACCAAACAAGATATAACTTCACAATTCCAAACGAACAAGAAGTAATAATCACAGTTTCGAACCAGCTAACAGGCAAACAGCTATAACAACAGTAGAACTTTCATGAAATCAAGCGGTACCAAGGGTTCTATGACCGTACACACGATCAGTTAACTCAAACCCTAACCGAAAGATCATCCAAACGAGCAATAGTTAATATGACTTGCCACTAACCTCATTTTTTTTTTCACTTATGCCGTCACCAGCACACCCGCTGGTTCCATTTTCTCCAAGTTTATCCATCACCAGTACTCAGACTAATCTCTTGCAAACAAATCTGAACCCGAACCTAAATGGTCTTCACAAAACCCGGTTCCCTGAAGCCGAGCAACCTCCAAAGAAAAACCCTAAAACCCGAAACACCCGACCCGGTGCTTCACCTGCAACGCCCGAGTGAAACCTGCAACTCCAAGAAGTCCAAAACAGGAATTCTAATTGCAAAATCACCCGGAAAACCGTCCCAAACAGCCCTGAAAAACAGCCCCGAACAGCCCTGTTAACCAGAAAAACGAAGATCTCTGACAATACTGTTCACCGCCGGAATCACTGTTCACGGCCGGAAACACTGTTCATGCCGGATACTGTTCACCGCGGCACTGTAGCGGCGGCACTGTAGCAGCCCTTCTCAAACCAGCCTCTTCTACCTTTTTTTTTTTTTTCCGATCGATACCCGTGCAAAACCGTGTGTAAACAACGAGCCAAAGCTCTGATACCACTTGTTAGGAACAAAGCGGCGCGCGGAAGCGAAACAGCACACACATGCACCACGATAAACACGCATAAACGAAAATATAAACGACACAAGAATTTAACGTGGTTCGGTCCCCGCGAGGGGACCTACGTCCACGGGCTGCAACTAGGTTTTCTTATTAGCTCAGAACCAAGATTACAATTACATGATGGGATATATATAATAAACAAGATTAGGGTTAAACATAATTAGGAGCCAAAACCGGGCCTTCTAATAAAACCGGCCCAAAGGCCTTCATAACCCAACAGTTTATTGATTTGCCTGAAGCTGCAATGTTTGTTGAAAATCAAAAATCAGAATTGTATATTACTTGAACCTTTAGTTGATCTGTTGAAGTTTAGTAGCTGCAAGTTCTCATAACTGTTTTGTTGAAAATGCATGCACACATATTTGCTATAGAAATGTATTTGAAAAGACAGGCTGCAGGCCATATGTTTACCCTCTTTGAGGTATTCAAAAAAATAAAGATTTGCTCATATGATTTTTTATTTTACTTTTTAGTGAGTAAACCTTTTTACTGTTTCAAGTTTCTCATTTCTCAGTTTAAAAAAAGTTTGTTGAAAACTTTTTGATGATGCATAGAGTTTTGAGATACTAATTGACATATCACATATGTCTTAATATCAGGTAACGAGCTTATATATGTTGGATGATCAAAAGTTCTACATAATGGTTTGGGTGACATATTATTTCAGTAGGCAATAGTGAAACCGAGGCCATCACTGGAGGAGCTGGTGCTTGTGCCGCGACTTCTGTTTGCGGGTGGTGACGATATATATACCGCAGGATCATTTATTCATTTCTTTGATGTATTCGGTTAGTACAACACCACTTGATTTTTAATTTGCTAGAGGTGGCATTATAATGGTTAGAACGGGTCACACAGGTCAAAATGCTTTAGATAATAATAACCCTATTGGTTTAGTAATTACTAATAATTCATTAATTATTTATACAAAAGTGTTTGTGAGCCCAGCCCGTTGACCCGACCAGGTTCATTTTGACCTGTTACCCAACTCATTCAGCTTGCTCATCTTGCCTCCTCTACCATTTACCGCCACATCAAGGAAGCATGGCTTTTAATCACATTTTATAGTGTACATTGATTTGGGGAAAAAATAAAACACATGTATATGGGTTCACCAGGTTATCTTAAATTAGTCAAGGGGTCAATTTGGATTTACTCGAATTAGTCGAGTCAGAACGGTTTTGAGCAAATTTGAATGTGTGGTGATAGATCATACCAAAAGAATCCTGAAAATGATATTGTGGTTTCTTCATTCTTATATAATTTGATTTACTTTCCCTAATGCATATATGTGCGATTGTAGAACTGGGAATCATATGGAAGCATTTGGTAAAGGTTTATTTTGTCATGTAGCTTTCTTAGGCATTTGCAATATATATTTGATTAGATACATGGCGTCATGCACGTTTTAAATGTCCTCATTCTTCAAAGGAATTAAGGAATCATGTGGATAAAGGTGAGGCATAGGCAAGTGTATTGACATCGTTATGCCATATTGGCAAAATCAGAGAGTTGGGTAAGGGATCAAATATGATTAAAAAAATTGTATTTTTACACACAGTGATAAATGATGTAGATGGTTTGGTACATTAAAAATACACTTTTGACTGACTATCAACCCATTTGACTTGCATGTTTTTTAGCTTTTCTTATCCTACCTGTTAGAGATAAGCTATAACTAGAATCAGCCGGTCTGTATGTAAATTACCATCTCTACTTGAAATACATGTCTAAGTTGTAATAAACTGATATCCTTAATTTTTTTTTGCTGAACACAGTAATTATTGTTTTTGACAACCATATTTATTGGTAATGCAGAATACACTAGCAAAGTGAATCAGATGCAGCTGACATTATACGAGAAGCCTTTTTGGCAATAGAAGAGTAATTCTTTTTCTTTAGCTGAAAGTTAAATGATTAAGTAATCCAAGAATGGCTTGGTGTTAAATGCAAGTGAGTGTTGTACATTGCAAATGCTTAGTTGTGATATCCTGATCTAGTAGTTCAACAATTATAGTCTTTTAATGTTTTACGGTTGTATTAGGGTAGCCATTTGTTAAAGTTTGAAGTTACATTTGTATGGATTTCAAATTTATTTTGATTTATTAGAATTTAAAGAAAAAAAAGTGACATTTTATTAGGAAAATTCAAGACCAAGTGAAGATGATAATCATGTATACATGAGGTCAAGACACTATTATGGAACAAAAGGCACCTGCAAGAAACCAATGTGTGCAGGATATATACTTGGATAGATGTTTCATATAGATAAGAGTATGCGAAGTATGAAGATGGTAACCGAAGCCAATTGAAGATCGTGCATCACAACAGCAGCTACATTTAAAATGGATCCAAACAATTTAAACTTTTCGGTAAAATTTGTCTTCTTTTTTTTCGGTTGAAATTGAGTTTTTGGTCAATATCGCCACATTCCCGCATTAATATTTCCGTCCACCGGACGGGTAAAGTACTAGTTAGGTTTGGTTGATGTCTTCAAGTAATTGAAGTAAAGAAGGATTTATCAATTCATTTACTAAAAAATGTTATCACTTTTCTAATTTAATTATTGACTAATTTTTGTATGTTTACATAATTCTGGATATGGAATCATTGATCTAATGAATTTGACTTACTGAGCTGTAACGGGCTGCATGGACTTATAAGGCTGGCGCTAGATAAACTGGGCTTGAGTGGAAGCGGCTTGAGTTGGGTCTGGCCCATAGTCATTATTATTATTCTGTTGACTTGTGGCTGGGTTCAAGAGACGAGGGCCTGGCCCATCGTCACTAAAGCGTTTTCTCTGTAATTGTTGCAGTGAAATTGTGTTTCGAAGTATTTTCTACAAAGTTTATACCAATTTTAGCAGTTAGCGTATTATTAATGTTGTAAAAGTTGGTGTAGAGTACTTTCCAAGTAATCACTACGATGTATGGTGCCAATGCGACTTTCTTTAAATTCGACTAGTTACTAAGAGTCGATCAAATGTGGTCAACCTCAGTCGGTCAACTTGGGCCAATTTTGACTTAACAAAATAAAAAATAATTCGCATATCTATAATATTAGAGAGCGCATATGATTTTTTTTTAATTAATGATTAACAAATTTTAGAATAATTTTGTATTTGAAAATGTATTTCTTTTATTTATATTGATATCCATCTGTTTTGTTATAAATATTAGTAAACTTATGTTATTTGACATATATATAATATACAAAAATTAATTTTATTTATATTTACTACGTCCAAGTATTCCTCGGTCAGCCGCTTAGGGTCTGCCTAGCGACTTTTACAACGTTGCCTATTATATAATTATTATTTGTGGTGTCTTTATGCAGTTGTAGTAATTTGTTAACTAATGTAGCTAGTTTTGTATAGGGTAATTATAAACGATGCAACATTGATGATGATGATGATGATGTTATTATTAATATTATTATTATTATTATTATTATTATTATTATTATGTATAAAACAGAGTAAAGTAGTCGGGTATGTTTTTGTAAGGAAAACGTTAAATGGGCTAGCGGATTGAAGTGAATCGCGAGGGTTTGAAGAACTCATCATATCATGTTTGGATACAGATAAAATAAATTATATGTCATTAAAAAGTATGCATAAGAGCATTTACAGTAGCCTCTCCATCTCCATAAACTTCCAATATGGGTCGATCGGGTGGCCGAACGCATGAGGCGGGAATGAAAAATCAATGACAGTTGTTGAACATTGATGGCTTGATGCACCAAAAGTACGTTTTATTTTGAAGGAGTAGCTGAAAAGTTAATGATCATTTGAGTATGTCAACTTATATAGTCATAGTTCACTTTAAGAATTGCATGTGTTTTTGCTTCAGTGGGCCGGTATAATTTAATTTGGGCCACAGTATTTGAAAGCTATATATGTGATCAATTTATAGAGAGTTTTTATTGCATTCAGCGACTGGTCCATTGACCCAGCTGTGTTAATTATGAGACGGCCCAGCTGTGTCAAACCATTCTTAAGCCGAATAACTTTTTATGGCCGACATCCAAACACATTAATTATTAGAACAATAGAAATAAATACATAAAAGTGAGAAACAGCTTCCATACTCATCTATCTTCTTAGATATTTAATCGAGATTCTCATACATTGTTTCTTTTGAACATCAAACAGACAACAAGCATCCGAAGAATTAAACGAAAGAGAACATGTTACCAGAAATAGGAATTCTAGTAGTTGTGTTAATCTTTGTGGTTTTCGGGTTTTGCACTTGTATCGACACCATCACACTCACTCAACCAGTTAAAGATGGGGATATTTTGGTCTCTAATGGAGAAACTTTTGCTCTTGGATTTTTTAGCCCCGCAAACTCCACCGACAAATACGTGGGTATCTGGTATAACAAGATATCGGAACATACCGTTGTTTGGGTTGCCAATAGAGACCGTCCCATCACCAACTCCTCTGGTATCCTTTCCGTTGATCAAACCGGGAACCTCGTCTTGCGCGAAATAAATCAAAGTTTTATGTTTTGGTCAACCAACATTTCCGGAGTGGAGAGTGATCGTCTTTTTTCAGCTCAGTTATTAGATTCGGGGAATTTGGTGTTGTTTCAAAGCCTTAACAAAGACGTTTATTTGTGGCAAAGCTTTGATCACTGAAGAAACACTATTTGGCCCCGGAAGATTACGGATAATCTGGGGGTTAAGTAGATGTTTCCCACGAGGGTTAGGTCTGGCAAAGATGGTTGTTCTTCTGATGACCTGCAAAACAGACCGTGGCTCGTCACTGAGAAGGGGGGTGGGTTCCTCCTTGTGACCACCCTCCGGCGTGAGAATCAGACTAGATTGCTCTGAATATAAGTGTATATTAAGAGAAATAGCTAGAGCAGATATGTGAGTATGAGATAGTATATGATAAGATGTGTTGATACCGTTCCAAGGTGTTGGAGTATTTATAACCGAAGGTAGGTTTCCAAGCAGGTACAGCCAGCTGTATAATATTCCTTTTCTACCAACTGTGGGCTACGCACGTGCCATGCTGGTGGTTGGTAGGTAGGCAGCGGCTGATAGTGACATGGCCGGCTGTGTACTATTCCTTTTCCACCAACTGCAGGCTATGTACGTGCCACGATGAGGGTTGGTAAGTAGGCAGCGGCTGATAATGACATTAAGTACTAGAGCGTGCTGCTCGTCGTACTGTTGTCAGTGAGCTGTCACCCTGTGATTGATTCATGGGCTGCTTTGGTCAGATCTTGTCTATTTTGTCCATACCTTGGCAGGTATAGTACAAAAGATCCTCCAGAAGCGTACGGACTGGCTCATTTGGGCGGGAGTATTCCCGCCTTGCTCATTCCTTCAGGTGACTACTGAATTATTGAGAGTTAGTGCCTTGTGCGTGTAGCCTTGCTATTAGTGCGGGTAGCCTTCCCTGATGGCTTGTATCCGCAGATGCGGGAACAGGCGGGGTACTTCACCATTGGGAGGCTTTTCCTGCGGGAACAGCTTGCGTACTGCGCGTAAGGTCTTCATTTCTGAGCATGGTGGGTCATGCGGAACCAGTTGGTCTTTGCGCAGACGTCCCTCTTAAAGGTGAGTCTTGCGGGTCCAACTGGGCTCTGCTGAGACCTACCTCTTCAAGTTCCCCCAGTCCAATGTTCTTCTCATGAATTGTTAATAAGTGAGGTGAACTTTTGGACTTAAGCAAGGGGTTTTGAAAAGGGTTTTTAGTTTTAAGGTTGTCCGTGGGGATTCTTCCCGCGGTTTCCCTAATGTCACGTGCAGAAATTCCCGACTTTTCTGCTTGATCTTTGGGTATGATGCGGGTAGGTGTGTAACTTCCTCGTAAGTCAGGAGCGTTGAGTTTCACTTGTGTAGATTCTCCACAAGGTTTTGGTAGTTTGACATAGTGATCAATTATGTTAAACAACCAATTCCATCTTGGAGCTTCAAACAATCTAGTTCTCAACGTTCCTGCTATGCGGGGATGTTATTTCCCTTTCCACAAGCATGGCCCAGAAGATCCTTCTTGGTTTTAATTCCCTGCAAGTGCTAAGTATGTGAAGGGTTTCGCCTTGACACTGTACCCGCACTCGTCTTATAGTTACTTGACTTCCAAGGTATTCTTGGCTTCAATTCCCTGCAGGTGCTAAATATGTGAAGAGTTTTGCGTTGACACTGTACCCGCACTTGTCTTACGGTTTCTTGGTTACCAAGGTATTCTTGGCTTCAATTCCCTGCAGGTGCTAAGTATGTGAAGGGTTTCGCCTTGACACTGTACCCGCACTTGTCTTACGGTTTCTTGGTTACCAAGGTAAGGGGGTATATTCCCTCTTATTTTTGAATCTTTTTGAATCTTTGAAATTCGAAGAGTTGGTGAAAGGATAAGAACAGTCCAAACTGTTGAAGGGACGTTAGCGTCGTCCGACGGTTTCTTCTGACAGTTTCAGGACGTGCAAGAAGTTATGGTGACGTGATGGTATATGGTCATTCCAGACGCTTTTTCAGGCGCGTGGGCGCGAATTTTACGGCGCGTGTCCTTTCAACAGCTGTTGCCAGCTTGCTCTTTCCACGTGTCATAGTTTCATTGCACCTGCGCTTTCTCTCTCATCCGCATTAAATTCATCGCATTCATTGCGATGAGTATATAAAGGGGGAGAGGGTGCATCTTAATCCACACATTCACTTCACTCTTCTTCTTCTAAACGATTTCCGGTGAATACTCTAACTTTTCCGTCGAGCATTCTCCTGAAATCGTTCTTTACATCCAAAACATGTCTTCCATTCATGATCCTGAGGCTACTGCCGAGGAGTCTGAGGTGTACACCGAGAACCCAATGTCCGCGTCTGATAAGGACGATAAGAGTACTGCTGGCGAGTGCCAGTGTGCTCTTACCGTCGACCTGTACAAGTACATCATCAAGAAGTTCATGCTCGAGCCTTTCGAGCCTGAGTTTCCTGAGCCTCACCAGACGGTGTACGATGCCCCCAAGGGCAAGATAGGGGTTTATGCTTCATTCTTCATATATGGGAATCTCAGATTCCCATTAACGAAGTTCGTATACCGTGTTCTGGAGAGACACGGTGTACATTTGACGGAGGTGCACCCGATGGCGATCGCTAAGGATCGCCACTTTGAATGGGTGTGCCATATTCTGGGCGTTGAGCACTGCGTCGACCGCCTGATGACCTTCTACTCCTGGAGGTGCATCCAGGGCTGGTATACCTTGGTCACTCGGATCAAGGGTTTGAAGATCTGCGCTACCGAGCGCGGTCTTCGGTCTTGGAAGCGGGAGTTTTTCTACATCTCCGCTTGCGTCGTCCCCATTGCGATGACGTTCAAGAACGGGAGGGCGCTCCCTAGCCTTCACGCCTCCAATTACCAAAAGGCGGAATGGTTCACTAAGATCTCCCAGATCCAGACTCCGGTTTACCGCTTTGCGGAGTCTGGGATGGTGATGCTCGGTATGAGCCGGGTGTGGAAAGATGCTGGGGCAGAGGCGCCACAGATTCCCATCGTCCTCGAATACGGTTTGAACTCTATCCCTTACGATATGCTTCATATTATTTGCTAATTTAGGGTTTTTGTTCTAACCATTTCTTTCTTTTTATCTTCAGAGGGAAACAACTTGCAGTCTCTTCTGCAGCCGCGGGGGAGCGGTGGTCCCGCTCGGTTGGGTACTCGTGATCTTGACGAGAACGAGTTGCCCATCCCGGAGCAAACGGCGGATCGGTTTGTGGAGGTCTACCCGCCGGGCCACGAGATTCTGAGCGCCACGCGGCCAGGTAAGGGACTCTTTAACCCTCGCCCTCTCAATGCTCAAACCTATGCTGGAATTCCTCTAATTTTGTCATCTTCTGATGAGGAATCCGCAGATGGTCCTTTCTTCGTGAGGAAGAAGAAGGCTACTGGCGCGAAGGGCAAGGCGAAGGTTACCTCCGCCGTCGACCTAGGAAATCAGTCTGACTCCGAGACTGAAAGCGAGGAGGCGGCGGGGAACCCTGGGGGTGGTGAGACCACTGTTCCGGAGGTTGAGACAGCTGTCACCTCCGGGCAGCCCAGTACGACGACGATGACCGGCATGAAGAGGCCGGCTCCATCGGGTTCGTCCCCGCCTGTCAGAACCTTCAAGCTCAATAAAACTCGTAAGTATAAATTATATTCAGCTTAACTGCATATCTTTCCGCCATCATACTTATATATCGTCTTCGTGCAGGCGTGGATGCAACCGCATTCCCGAGTGGAGCGGGAAGGAGCGTCTCTGGACCCATGACAGTAGGTTTGGTCAACCTACCCGAGGCGATGACCCAGGCGGCTGCGCCTGTTTGCAGCATTGTTTCAGTTGCTCATCCCGTTGAGGCAACTGTTCCAACTGTAACATCATCCCCGCCGGCTGTCAGTGCCATCTTCACGGAATCCTTCACTGAGCCGGCGGTGGTTTATCCTGCGGGTTCTTCCGCAGCTACGGCCACGGTTGTGAGTTCACCTCCAGTGAGTTCACCTCCGTTGGTTTCTACCGCAGGGGCCTCTACAATGCCTCCTCCAGCGCCGGCGACTACGGCCGGTCCCTCAGGTGCGTTCAGGGTTGGGGCTTCTAGCCAGTCTTTGCCTCCTTCCCATCTCCCTGACCTCTTGGATGGATATCCCTTAGGTTCGGGTGATGGGTTTGGCGGCTACCGGCCTGTTGTCGACCCTACAGGTGCGTAGGGTTATTTTGGCTTATTATATTTTTTTTATCATCTTTTCCTAACTGTTTTTTGTTTTTATAGTTTCGGATTCCAATGAGGTGTATGTTCCACGGTGGAACATCCGCCGGGGAACAACCCTTCGAACAGCTGTGGACTGCGTCGAGTGGGCGCGTCACACAGCCCCAAGTGGTGCGTTGGGGGAAGCCATGTCTAGCTACCAGGAGGGTAGGCTGACAAATGAGCTTCGGATTCTCCTTGCCCGGATGCAGCCGCGCGTCGAGTTGCTTTGTCGTGAAAACGACTAGTTAAAGACGGCGCGTAGCCAGGAAGTGGCTCAGGCGCGGGCTATCCGGGAGGAGAACAGGAGACTTTCCGCCATTGCTGCGGATAAGGAAAAGGCCTTCAAGGCCCTCGAGGTTGAAGTTCAGGCCCGGCTCGAGGCCCGTTCCAAGGCTACCCAAGCTGTTAACGAACAGCTTAGGTTGGCTAAGGAAACTGCGCGGAACGCGACCGAGAGGGCCACCAAAGCTGAAGCCATTGCTGAGCCTCTGCGCGCCGAGAATGAGGAGCTTAAAGCCAAACTAGAGAGGCTCCAGCAGGCTCATGATGCCTTGGCCATGGAAGACGCCAAGAAGCTCCAAGAGATCTTGGACCAGAGGGGTATGCTTGACCACACTAAGCGTAAGCTGAAGGGCGTTGAAGAGGCTGCAGCTAAAGAAGTGTTGTTTGCCAACCTTAACCAAAATGAAGCCGAACGCGCCCGTGACCAAGCTCAAGCTGCCCTCCAGGAATCTCAAGCCGCTATCTAGGAAGCTCTGATCACCAAGGAATGGCTTTTACGAGAAGCGTTGTCGCAGGTATGCGTAGCTTCATAATATCTTTATGCTTTTCTTTATACTTAGAAGAAAAGTTTTTGATACATACATATTTTTTGTAGGTTGTGCATCGGGTCTTCACAAACACATCCTATGACGATGCCATGAGCGCATCCCTCAACGCTTCCCATGATGATGGGGAAAAGGCTGGTTTCCTGCTTGGTCTGGGGTTTGTTGAGAAGGGCATCCCGCCTTCCAACTTCCCTCTTTATGACGTGGACACTGAAGCTGCTTACGACCAAGCAGTGAACCAGTATGCTGCCTTCCCGCATCCAGTGATGGAGAAGGTGAACGAAATTGCTGCTGCTGATGATGGGCTAACTATTCTCAAGACTTTCCTTGAACCGCCACAGCCAACTGATGGTGCGGGTTCAAGTGGGTTTGGAGGGAGTGGTCCTGAAGTTTGAACCTTTAGATCCCTTCCCACTGTTAGAATAGATTTATATTTTTGCATGCGGGTATGTGCCCAGCAATTCTTGTAATATTTGAATTTTGATGGAATATATATTATTTGTTAATGCCTTGCCTTGTAAACCTTATATGTTTTGTTTCACGCATATTTTGGTTTAACTTAGCAATTTCTTGATTACTTTGGATAAGTTAACTTCTCAACGTGGCAGATAATAGGTTAAAGTTTTGCTTCATCTTTCGTGATTGTGCGGGTAAGACCGTCACTTTCACTTAGGGTGGCTAAATTTTACCTATATCTGACCTGCGTGAAGGTTTTCCTCATCTTTTCCTTAGAAATTTTCTAAGTGTTTTAAATAAGTTAACCTTTCGACGCGCGGTTGTCAATAGGTTTATGTTCGGTATCCTCTATCATGATTATGCGGGTAGGACCGTCACTTTCATTTAGTGGGATGACCAAACTTCACCTATAACTGACCTGCGTGAAGGTTTTCCTCATCTTTTTCTTAGAAATTTTTGCCGTTTTTTGTGTTTATGCGGGTTTTGCCGCCTTCCACACGCAACGACTTACTTCTTTTCACACTTATTTATGCGGTGAATACCGGCATATCAGTGTGGAAAGTTCATAAGTATAGAGGTAAGGCTATCAACACAATGTGATAAAGGAGAATCATTTCCATTAGAAGTGGCTCTAGGCCTTTTCTTTACAAGTTTGGAGTTGATCTACATGTAACATTTGCGTAATTGAGCTTCATTCCATGTTCTTGGGATGGGGGTGCCATCGAGCCTTTCGAGCCGGTATGCGCCCTTTCCCAAAACTTCTTTGATAATGTATGGCCCTTCCCAGACCGGGGCCAGCTTTCCTGGGCGTTCTTGGTTCGAAGCCTCGTTGTTACGCAGTATGTAGTCTCCGACATTGAAGTTGCAGAGTTTTACCCGCGTGTTGTAGTACTTTTGCATTTGTCGCTTGTAGTTCTCTTCACGCGCTGCGGCTAAGTCTCTGCGTTCTTCGGTTAGCATAAGGTCTAACCGTCTTTCCGCATCATTGTCTTCTGGCTGAATCAAGACCCTTGGTGAGGGTAAACCAATTTCGACCGGGACCATGGCTTCAGTGCCATAAGTGAGGCTGAACGGGGTTTCTCCCGTACTGGCCTTTTTCAGCGTTCTGTTTGCCCAAAGGACGTGTGGAACTTCGTCCACCCAGCCGGATCTGTGTTCCAAGAGTCTTTTCTTTATGCCGTCGACGATGCTCTTATTTGCTCTTTCCACCTCACCATTACCCTGTGGGTGCGCCACTGAGGTAAAGGTGTGGGTGATTTGAAGTTCTTCCAGCCACTTTTGTAGCTTCTTGTCAGCAAAGTTGGTGCCGTTATCGCTCACCAAATTCTGTGGAAGTCCAAAACGACAAATAATAAATTCCCAAATAAATTTTTTGATATGTTTTGCGGTTGTTTGGGCTAAGGGTTTTGCTTCTATCCACTTGGTGAAGTAGTCGATGGCTACCACTAGAAACTGAACGTTCCCTGCTGCTGTGGGAAATGGACCTGTCACATCGATGGCCCACTTCTGAAATGGCCATGAAGAGGTGACTGGAACAAGTTCATTCTTCGGGCGATGCGTGTTGGGTGCGTAGAGTTGGCAAGACCTACACTTTCTGATGTATGCCAGCGCATCCGTATGCATCCCCGGCCAAAAGTATCCCGCGTTGTTTAGCTTAGCTACAACAGCGCGTGGACCTGCGTGTACTCCACAGATGCCCTCGTGCACTTCCCTTAGGAGGTAGCCAGCATCTTGGTTGTCCACGCATCTTAGGAGTGGGCCAAGAAAGTTACGTCTGTAAAGGATATCATCGATGAGTTGATAGTTCAGTGCTTTACAGCGTATTTTTCTTGCCTGTGTTTTTGACTCTGGCAGTATACCCGCCGCAAGGTAATTTATTATTGGTGTCATCCACGTTTCTGTGCCGGTTTGGATGACACAGATTTCCTTGTGCGGGACTGATGGTGCTCCAAGGAGTTCAATGCGGATGTCCTTTCCCAAGTGGGTGAAGGCTAATGATGCAAGCTTGCTTAACGCATCCGCAGATTTGTTTTCGCTACGCTTGACGTGTATGACTTTACAATCGTTAAAATCACGCATAAGGGTTTTTGCTTGTGCGAGGTATAGGGCCATTGTGTCGTTCACGGCCGTGTACGTCCCGTTTATTTGGTTGGCTATTAACATGGAATCCACGTGGGCTTCCAAGTTTTTCACTCCCATCTTACGCGCAATTCTCAGCCCGGCCAAGAATGCTTCATACTCCGCTTCGTTATTCGTACTTGGAAAATCCAGTCGAATAGCATAAGTGTATTCTTGGCCTGCTGGGTTGGTTAGTTTCAACCCTGCGCCTGAACCCTCGTTGTTGGTTGCTCCATCAGTGTAGAGTCGCCAGACATCATCGATGTCTTGTGCTGGAGAGGGTTGAGCCTCCTCCTGGCACTCTTTCTCCCGCGAAGCGGGGACTTCTGCAATAAAGTCGGCCAAGACCTGGCCTTTTATGGTTGGTCTTGGCTTGTAGTTTATCGCGTATTCCCCCAACTCAATTGCCCATTTGGCTAGGCGTCCCGACAACTCGGGTTTGCCTAGAACGTTTGCAAGTTTGAAGTTGGTGAGAATGGTGATTGGGTGACCTTGGAAATATCGTCTTAGCCTGCGTGAAGCCTGTACAAGTGCTAAGATTAATTTTTCCAGGGTAGAGTACCGGGTTTCCACGTCTGTTAGGACACGGCTAACATAGTAGATTGGCATCTGGATGCCTTTCCGCTCTACTAGCAGGACTGCCCCGGTTGCTCTATCTGTGGCGGAAAGGTATAGGATTAATTCCTCCCCCGCTTCTGGTGCTGTGAGAGTTGGGAGTTCGATCAAGCGTAACCGAATTTCCTGAAAAGCTACTTCCGCTTCTGGTGTCCAGCGGAAGTGCATTTTCTTTAAACAGTTTCTCAATGTTGACACGAATGGGAACGACCTATCCGCATGGTTTGCCAAAAAGCGGTTAAGTGCGACTAGTCGTCCATTCAGTGTCTGAGCTTGCTTGATGGTAGTAGGTGATTCCATTTTGATAATGGCTTCGACCTTTTCAGGGTTCGCTCTGAAGCCATCTTTAGTAACAATGACTCCTAAGAACTTCCCTTCTTCCATCCCAAAGGAACACTTGCTCGGATTGAGCTTCATGTTTATCTTTCTGAGCGTGTTGAAAGTTTCTTCGATGTCTTTCAACATCGCTTCTGGCTCAGGGATTTTGATGACCAAGTCATCCATGTAGACTTCCAAGTTCCTCCCAATTTGGGCATGAAACTCTTTGTCCATCAGGCGTTGGTATGTGGATCCGGCATTCTTAAGTCCGAATGGCATCATTTGATAAAAAAAGGTGTCATCGGGCATCCGAAATGCGGTTTTGTCCTGATCGTCAACGGCCATGTGGATTTGATGGTACCCCTTATACGCATCAAGGAAGCATTTAAGGCGAAACGGTGCTAACGAATCTACCTTAAGGTCAATTTCGGGTAACGGATAACAATCTTTGGGGCATGCTTTGTTTAAGTCTTTGAAATCTATGCACATGCGCCATTGTTTGTTAGATTTCGGTACCATGACGGGATTTTCAACCCATGTTTGATATCTGCTAACGCGTACGATGCCCGCGTCAAGGAGTTCCTTGACTTGGGTTCTACACGCGTTAGCTTGTTCCGCCCCCATTACTCTGCGCTTTTGTACGACTGGCGTAAAAGCCGGGTCACACTTGAGCTTATGCTCTGCCTTACTTCGAGGTACACCAGTCATGTCAGCTGGTGTCCACGCGAAGATGTCAGCGTTTTTCTGTAGTAAGCGTTTGAGTAAGGTGCGCGTAGGATCAGTGATTGTTGGGCCAATGGTAACAGCCTGGTCAGGGTATTTGCCATTGAAGGCCCATTCTTCTGGTTCGGTGATGGTTGGTTTAGCCATCTTTGGTTTGGGTTCAGATGAGACAAATGCGATGCATACCTGGGGAATACCGGGGATCATCGCTACACCCTCAGCTGTTGGCCATCCCATCATGCCATGGACTGAAGATACCACGGCACTGAATCTTGCCATCCCATCTCTCCCGAAGAGAATGTCGTACGTGTGGTGTGGCTTCCTTATTACGACAAAGTCCACGTCTTCTGTGTGGGAGTGTTTCCCGTCTGTGAGAATGACGGGGAAAGATAGGATACCCAGGGGGGTGTTTGTGCTGCCGTCGAATCCTTCCATCGAGGCGTAGACCGTTTCCAGGCGTTCCTTGTCTTCGTCGTCTAGCTTGTCGAAGAACTTCCTGTACATAACCGTTGACGAGGCGTCGTTGTCAGCAAGAGTGCGGGAAGTAATGTAGTGCCCCAGCTGGCTTTTGATGACGATAGGGCCTTCTTTGCTGGGTCCTCCTGGCACTCGCGGGAAGCGCACCTCAGCTTCCTTCCACGCGCATGGTTCTGTCGTTCGTCTTTTTCTTCCTCGGACGTTACTATGAACAATGTGGATGCTGATGTCAACGGGATTTCGTCCGTTGCCTTTGTATCGGTTATCATTCCTCCCTCCATTCTTGATTGATGCCACAAGGTGTGTAAGTCTTCCATCCTTGACGAATGTTTCAACAATATCCTTCAAGGATGTACACTCCTCAGTGGTGTGACCCTTTGTCCCGTGGAAGTCACAGGATTTGCTCTGATCCGCGTTATGTCGCTGCCGGATCATTGGAGCTTTTGGCTATGGGAGTTTTTCGGTGGCAAATATCTCCGTGACGCTTTTGGTGAGTGGCGTCCACCGGGGTTTTCGGCTTGATGGGTGCGTGTTATCCCTTCCGCCTACTAGAGGGCGAGAGCTGGATGAGGTGTCAAAGTTTACCCTTGACTGCCAAATACCTAGCTTCCTCTTTTTGTTGTGCCGGGCGGTCCGGACATTGTTTTCTCTAGTCCTCTGCGTGTAGAGGTTTGTGCTCTGGGGAAGATCTCTACCCAGTTGCTTTTCCGTTTCCGCGAAACGTTTAGCTGCTGTCATGATGGCATCCCATGTGGATGGCATGCCGTCTTTACCCGTCAACGTGCGGATAAGCTCTGGGTATTCGGCGCCCTGGATGAAAGCGCTGCGAACAAGATCTTCGCTTATGGTGCCCAGACTCAGCTTCTTCGAGTTGAAGCGAGTGATGAAGTCTAGTAAAGATTCATCCTCCTCTCTAACGCAGTTGAGGATCATCCACTGCTCTTCAGTATATTTCCTCTGTTGACTGAAGTGCTGGCTGAACTTGTGTTGGAAATCCGCCCAATCATAGATGTGGTGGACCGGTAAACGATCAAACCACGCCCTGGCCGCTCCAACCAGCGTCATCTGGAACATATAACACCACGTGGGTTCCGTCCGGTTGCTGACGGTTGCCCCTGCTATGAATCTGTTCAAGTGATCGTCTGGGTCAGATATACCATCATAAGTGCCGATGTTGGACATCTGTTTGGCACTCTTCGGGGCGATTGCTTCCGCAATGTCCCTTGCAAACTTGGACGTTCCCGCATTTGCAACAGTTGGTCTAAAGGTTTTGGAGAAGTCACGTGGGTTTCCCCCCGCGTTCCTTGGTTTGAAGGTTTCTCCAAAATTCCTTCTTGGTTGGAAGTCCGTTTCCTTACGCTTCCCTTTCGCCTTATGACGAGGGTTTGCGTCACTGTCGGACTCCTCCCAATCATCGTCCAAGTATTCGCACTCCTTGTTCATGTTGAGCTGTTGTCGAGTGCTTCCGAATTCGTCAGCCTGTTGGAGTGAACGTAAGCGTTCATCCAACTCAGCTTGGAATTCCTTCTGACGTGCTTCCACCCACGCTTTAACTTGATCCAGTGTTTGGCGGGGAAGCCTCGTCTGTTGCTTCTCTACCTGGGTATCAATGAATCCCAGGGGAGGGTTGTTTACTGCACTTGCCCCGACTTGGGTAACCGGGGTAGTGTTCGTAAAAATCGTGTATTCGCCGGTATTCCCCCCAGCAGTTGGGGTTGTGGTTACCGGAGTTTCTTGGTCACTCGGTGGCCTTAGCATCGGAGTAACCTTAACCATCTTTCCAGAAATTTGAAAAAACTGAGAAAAAGAATTAGTTCTAGCTTAATGCACGGATGGCGCCAATGAAGAAACACTATATGGCCCCGGCAGATTACGAATAATCTGGGGGTTAAGTAGATGTTTCCCACGAGGGTTAGGTCTGGCAAAGATGGTTGTTCTTCTGATGACCTGCAAAACAGACCGTGAGCTCGTCACTGAGAAGGGGGGGTTCCTCCTTGTGACCACCCTCCGGCGTGAGAATCAGACTAGATTGCTCTGAATATAAGTGTATATTAAGAGAAATAGCTAGAGCAGATATGTGAGTATGAGATAGTATATGATAAGATGTGTTGATACCGTTCCAAGGTGTTGGAGTATTTATAACCGAAGGTAGGTTTCCAAGCAGGTACAGCCAGCTGTATAATATTCCTTTTCTACCAACTGTGGGCTACGCACGTGCCATGCTGGTGGTTGGTGGGTAGGCAGCGGCTGATAGTGACATGGCCGGCTGTGTACTATTCCTTTTCCACCAACTGCAGGCTATGTATGTGCCACGATGAGGGTTGGTAAGTAGGCAGCGACTGATAGTGACATTAAGTACTAGAGCGTGCTGCTCGTCGTACTGTTGTCAGTGAGCTGTCACCCTGTGATTGGTTCATGGGCTGCTTTGGTCAGATCTTGTCTATTTTGTCCATACCTTGGAAGGTATAGTACAAAAAATCCTCCAGAAGCGTACGGACTGGCTCATTTGGGCGGGAGTATTCCCGCCTTGCTCATTCCCTCAGGTGACTACTGAATTATTGAGAGTTAGTGCCTTGTGCGTGTAGCCTTGCTATTAGTGCGGGTAGCCTTCCCTGATGGCTTGTATCCGCAGATGCGGGAACAGGCGGGGTACTTCACCATTGGGAGGCTTTTCCTGCGGGAACAGCTTGCGTACTGCGCGTAAGGTCTTCATCTCTGAGCATGGTGGGTCCTGCGGAACCAGTTGGTCTTTGCGCAGACGTCCCTCTTCAAGGTGAGTCTTGCGGGTCCAACTGGGCTCTGCTGAGACCTACCTCTTCAATCACCCTTCAAATAACTTTCTTCCGGGTATGAAGCTCGGCTTAGATAGGAAAACGTGTTTGAACCGGGTGGTTACATCTTGGAAGTCTAGTGGGAATCCCGGTGTCGGGGATTATTCTAGTCAAATGGAGTTTGCTGGAAAACCTCAGTTGTTCTTGGTCAAAGGCATGACAAGAATTTGGCGGGCCGGCTCATGGACGGGTCTTGGATTCAGCGGCGTACCCTTGATGGGGAAAGATTCTGTCGTTGAAGTTAATTACATAAGCAATGATGATAAGGAGGCGGCGACTTACCATATGATCAACTTGAACTCGTCTATGTATACTAGATATGTTGTTACTGAATCTGGAACCTTGGAGAGGTTAATGTGGAACAAGGCAGATCGTAAGTGGACTGTAATCTGGTCAGCTCCAAAAGAACAGTGTGATGGCTATAACCATTGTGGTCCTTTTGGCTTTTGTGATCCAAATAAATGGATCACTTCTGATTGTGATTGCCTTCCTGGATACGAGCCACAGTCACTACAGGACCAGTACATAGGGGACGGTTCCAAAGGGTGTAAGAGAAAGGTTGGAACACTGATGTGCAAGGGTGGAGACGGGTTTGTTGAGTTGACCCATGTTAAGGTACCCGATACATCAACGGCACATGTGAACATGACTTTGGGATTAAAAGCGTGCGAAGAGTTGTGCTTGAGAGATTGCACATGCATGGGGTATGCACTTGCTGATATCAGTAAAGGGGCCGAGGATGGAGGTTGTCTTACATGGTACGGGGACATGAACGATACAAGGACGTTTTCAGGTGGAGGACAGTCTTTTTATATTCGTGTTGATGCCAATGAATTAGGTACGCCACCATCTATTAATGGTTTTTTTCTTTTTTTTTGAATGGCGAATCATTGCTTTCAAGGAAAGTTACCAAAATACTTGACCACAAAATTTTCAAAGTGGCAGTACCTGCACACACGGTCTAACATCTAATCTTAAAAGGTTTTAAACAGCCATCCAGATAGAGATCGGATGACAGTGACAAAAAAAATTCTAGTTTGACTATGGTTAGAATGATTGTTTGGATATAACGACTATACTGACAATAACTGTAAAGTTTGAACCTCCCCCCCCCCCCCCCAATATGGTCAGACTTTCGTCCGGATACTGTTCAAACGATCGTCATGACCAATAACTTTCAAAGTTGAACTTCTTTTTTGTTAAAACGACTATCTAATGATGGAGTGTCAAATGAGGTGTGTAGCTATAGCATAGACAACTCATCTCTACAAGAGTCATTGGAAATTACTCCTTTCCAGTCATTTCCTTTCTGGCTAGGCCGATCAAAGCTCGTCACATCGGACTAGTAGGCTAAGGCCGCTTAGCTCACACCTTTTGGCACTGAAAGTCATAAAAAGTACATTGGGACCCACATTTTGACCAATTGTGAAGCAACACGTGTCACCAGTAGGCTAAATTTAGCATACCAGTAACCAGTTCATATATCGTTAGACGACCATGCCACTTAGACTTGTAGCCACTTGTTGGTCTTCATTAGCCGCCTAAATATCACGAGCTGGTTAAAACCGTTATATGCCCAAATCACAAGGATTGGCTGTGTAATTAACTACCGTATTTATAATGATAATTTTTCGTCATGAATTCAAGTCATCTTGGATATTTCTGGTTAACTACCATGGATGTACCAACGACCAAGTGACAAGCACTTTGAAACGTAATACATTTCCAAGGGTTATTTTTAATGATTTGTCGTTAACATATAAGCTCATATCATTTCATGATATTATATTTCAGCCAAGTATTCGTCAAAGAGGCCAAATACATCGCACAAAACCCGATTTCTCGTATTTGGGATGCCAGTTATTGCAGCAGGGTTTGTCTTGTGCGTCTCCATTTACTGTTACGCAAGGAAGAAAAATGGTATGTCAGAATTTATTCATGTTATCTTTGGCAAAAAAAAAAAAAAATAATAATAATAATAATAATAATAATAATAATAATAATCTAATCTAACATCTAACAATACTAATAAAGAAAATAACTGAGATGATGTGACAATCTCACATTTATTATTGGTCTAATCTCTTCTCTCATTGATTCTACCTATCCTTGGGTTATTGGACAAAACCATTTTGATAAATGAGTTATAATTTTCTTTCTAATCTTTCATCCCATTCATCATATCTTTGCATGGGTTATGGGTCAAAATATTTTTGACAAGATGGATTATAATTTTCTTTATAATTCTCTAATTCCTCATCTTATTTATCCTACATATCTATGGGTCATGGGTCAAAATAATATTAACAAATGAGTTATAATTTATCTTCTAATTCTCTAACTCCACGCCATTCATCATAACTATCCGTGAGTAATAAGTTAAAACAATTTTGGCAAATGTTGTATATAAATAGACTTTTTCTAATTTGTAAATTTAAGATTATAGACTTTTTATTATTTGTATTATATAATTTATTTTCTTTATACCTTTAATTTTGTTCATTTCTTTTTCAATAACGGACCTTATTTATTTTTATTACTTGACAAATCTCATGTCATACACGGGTTCAAAAGCTAGTAAAAAATAAAATAAAAAATAAAAAAGGGTTCAACAGGGCCTAGACATATGTGTGACTCCACCTAAATGTCTAAAACGTTATTTAACATTATTATAATTTATGTGGATAAATAAGAAAAACCAATGAAGAATGTGTAGTATAAACACGTACTTACATTCTGCTCATATAGTTTTTATTTTTTTATTTTATTTTTTTTTGGTGTTTATGGTTTGTGCTGTTTTCTGGCCAGTCCGTCTAATTTCATGGTTTACGGTTTTGACTTATGCTCCAAGAAAAAAAAATGAAACTCTCATAAATGCATTAAGATACCAATTTTCATTACCTTTTAATGGATTGACGCAGCCAAACAAAATGAAGGTGAAGTTGGCTTCGATTTCAAGAAAAACTTAAAAACCTTGGAAGGGTCTAACATGGAGAACGATATTGGCAAAGGTGTTGATTTAGAAGTGTTTGATTTGAGCACAATAGTTGTAGCAACTAATAACTTTTCTCCGTTAAACAAGCTTGGAGAAGGTGGATTTGGTTCTGTGTATAAGGTAGCGTCTTGTCTATCTTGGTAATGATTATATATGGCCTTTGTGGTTAAATATAATTGTTAATTAATAAAGAATGAGTTATTCAGGGTAGGCTACTAAGCGGGCAAGAAGTTGCTATCAAAAGATTATCGCAAAGTTCAAGTCAAGGGATACAAGAATTCAAAAACGAAGTAACATTGATAGCGAAACTTCAACACAGAAACCTTGTCCGGCTTATGGGATATTGTTTTCACAATGAAGAAAAGATGTTAGTTTATGAATACTTACCAAATAAAGGCTTGGATTCTTTCATCTTTGGTTCGTTGTTTAACCTATTAAGTTCTTAAATTCCAACTACTTCAATTTCGAAATCTTTTTTTCAAACTCTGAAATATTTTAATGAAATGGTTTGGTCCTAGATCAAGAAAGGGCATTTCTTTTAGATTGGAAGATACGATTCCATATCATTCAGGGGATTGTTCGAGGACTTTTATATCTTCATCACGATTCTAGACTCAGGATAATCCATAGGGATCTAAAAGCAAGCAATGTTTTGTTAGATACAAATTTAAACCCTAAAATTTCTGATTTTGGATTGGCGAAAATCTTTGGAGGGGATGAGGACGAAGCTACAACCCGTAGAGTTGTTGGAACATAGTATGTGTAGTTCTCCATTTTATAACACAACTCAACTTTAATTTGTTGCATTTATCTAACGATGACATAAAATGATTGTAGTGGCTATATGTCTCCGGAGTATGCAATGGAAGGGCTTTTTTCAGTCAAATCTGATGTCTTCAGCTTTGGAGTTTTAGTTATGGAGATAATCAGTGGTAGAAAAAAACAACAGCTACACTAATGACACTAAGGATAAATCACTTAATTTGATCGGGCATGTAAGTACATGACAAATTTTTATCACATATTTTTTTGTTATTATTCAACCATCAAACAAATTTTCTCATACTTAGCATTGTTGTTAGGTTTGGGAGTTGTGGAAACAAGACAAAGCATTGACTATTGTTGACTCATCTTTAGGAGATTCATTTGATGCCCGTGAAGTTCTTTTATGCATCCATGTTGGGATCTTGTGTGTTCAAGAATTGGCTAGTGATCGACCTACAATGACTGACGTAGCTTTTATGTTGAGTAATCATGAAACAATGCTTCCTTCTCCTAATCAGCCAGCATTCATATTTAGACACTTGAATTATGGAAGGAACTTACTCTCTACATCACCAAGTGGTGGTGTTAGCTCTGTCAATGATGAGACCATTACCGTCCTTCATGCCCGATAAGTTCATGATAACATCGTATTTATTTCTTGAGCCATAAATGAGGCATGTAAAACAATTAATATGTGATGTCTTTGAACATCTTGAATTAAGTTGTCTGTAAGTAGCATTTACAAAAGTTTGAACAATACACATGTAATGGGCTAGAACTTGAAGGTTAATCTTGATGGGTTAAAGTCAGTGGTGGTAGTGTCAGTGTCGGCGGTTGCGGTGGTGGTGGTGTCGGTCGCGGTGGTGGCGGTCGCGGTCGCGGTGATGGTGGTGGTGGTGGTGGCGGCGGCGGTGGCTGTAGTGGTGAGTTTTTATGTTAAATTACATTTTTGGTTTGTCTTCCTTAATATATTTTACTCTAAAACTAACCGGGTTAGTTCTCGCTAAGAAAAGACTCCGTGAAGGCCAATAGAGTGAAGGTTAGGATTAATGTAGGGAGTTTCTTAAGTTGGAATTAATATCAGCCAATAGGCCAAAGTTCGGATTATTAAAATCCAACATCCCTTATTATTATTATTATTATTATTATTATTATAAAACAGAGTAAAATAGTCGGGTAGGTTTTTGTAAGAAAAGGGTTAAACGGGTTAGCGGATTGAAGTGAATCGTGAGGGTTTGAAGAACGCATCATGTTTGGATACAGATAAAATAAATTATATTTTGTCACAAAAAAGTATGCATAAGAGCATTCACAGTAGCCTCTCCATCTCCATAAACTTCCAATATGGGTCGATCTGGTGGCTGAACGTGTGAGACGGGAATGAAAAATCAATATGACAGTTGTTGAACATTGATGCACCAAAAGCACGTTTTATTTTGAAGGAGTACTTGAAAAGCTAATGATCATTTTGAGTATGTTACCTATATATAGTCATATGTTCACTTTAAGAATTGCATGTGTTTTTGCTTTGGTGGGTAATTTGGGAGAGAGTGTTTGAAAGCTATATTTGTGATCGACTTATAGAGATAAGGTTTTGATTGCAATCAGCGATTTCCATTGACCCAGCTGGGCCAAGTATACACAAACGTACCATTCTTAAGCCGAATACCGTTTTATGACCGGCATCCAAACACATTATTAATTAATTAGAAAAATAGAAATAAAATGAAAGTGAGAAACAGCTCCCAGACTCATCTATCTTCTTTGGTATTCAACCAAGATTCTCATACATTGTTTCTTTTGAACATCAAACAGACAAAAGGCATCCGAAAAAGCGAAAGAGAACATGTTACCAGAAATAGGAATTCTAGTACCCGTGTTAATCTTTCTGGTTTTCGGGTTTTGCGCTTGTATTGACACCATCACACTCACTCAACCTGTTAACGATGGGGATATTTTGGTCTCTAATGGAGCAACTTTTGCACTTGGTCTTTTTAGCCCCGCAAACTCCAGCGATAGATAAGTGGGTATCTGGTATTATAAGATTTTGGAACATAAGGTTGTTTGGGTTGCCAATAGAGACCGTCCCATCACCAACTCCTCTGGTATCCTATCGATTGATCGAACCGGGAACCTCGTCCTGCGCGAAATAAATCAAAGTTTTGTGTTTTGGTCAACCAATATTTCTGTAGTGAATAATGATCATCTTTTTTCGGCTCAGTTGTTGGATTCCGGGAATTTGGTGCTGTTTCAAGGCCTAAATGAAGATGTCTATTCATGGCAAAGCTTTGATCACCCTTCAGATACGCATCTTCCGGGTATGAAGCTCAGTTTAGATAGGAAAACAGGTTTGAACAGGGTGTTTACATCTTGGAAGTCTAGTGCGAATCCCGGTGTCGGGGATTATTCTAGTCAGATGGAGTTTACTGGAAAACCTCAAATGTTCTTGGTTAAAGGCATGACAAGAATTTGGCGGGCCGGCTCATGGACAGGTCTTGGATGGAGCGGCGCACCATTGATGGGGAAAGATTCCATCATTAAAGTTACTTACATAAGCAATGACAATGAGGAGGTGGCGATTTACCATATGATCAACTCGTCCATGTATACTAGATTTGTTGTTAACGAATCTGGAACCCTAGAGAGGTTAATGTGGAACGAGGCAGATCGTAAGTGGAATTCAATCTGGTCGGCTCCAAAAGAACAGTGTGATGGCTATAACCATTGTGGTCCTTTTGGCATTTGTGATCCAAAAGAATGGATCACTTCTGAGTGTGATTGCCTTCCAGGATACGAGCCACAGTCACTACAGGACCGGTACATAGGGGACGGTTCCAGAGGGTGTAAGAGAAAGGTTGGAACACAGATGTGCAAGGTTGGAGACGGGTTTGTTGAGTTGTCCCATGTTAAGATACCCGATACATCAACGGCACATGTTAACATGAGTTTGGGGTTAGAAGCGTGTAAAGAGTTGTGCTTGAAGAATTGCACATGTGTGGGCTTTGCACTTGCTGATATTAGTAAAGGGGCCGAGGGTGTAGGTTGTCTTACGTGGTACCGGGACATGAACGATACAAGGATGTTTTCAGATGGAGGGCATTCTTTTTATATTCGTGTTGATGCCAATGAATTAGGTATGCCACCATCTATTTATGGATTTTTTTTCTTTTGAACGGAGAATCATTGTTTTTAGGGAAAGTTACCAAAATACTAGACTTGACCACAAAATTTCCAAATGAGTAGCTGCATCACACACTGACATCTAATCAAACGGCCGTCCGGATAAAGATCAGAGACGACTGTGACAAAAGATTCTCAAACAACTATTCTAATAAATAAATTTTCAAAATTTGACCCCCTATGATCAAATTGTCATTCCGGTACCGTTCAAACTGTCATTCTGACTAATGGTTTTCAAAGTTTAACTTTTTATTTTTTGGTCAAAATGGTCATCTAAGTGTTTTGTGAATGGGCGTGTAATGGAGTATCAAATGCGTATGTTGCACCTATAGCATACACGACCAATTTCCAAAATAGTCATTGAAAATTAGACCACTTCTTTCTAGTCATTTCCTTTCTAGGCCAATCAAACGTTGCCACATCAGACTAGTAGGCTAAGGCAGCTTGGCATTAGCAGCACCTTTTTGACACTGAAAGTCATAAAAGTACGTTGATACCCACATTTTGACCGTGGTTGCAAAAGTCGCTAGCCGCTACCAACTCAGTTGACTAGAGAGTTGTGAGTACTAGGACATAGTCAGGGAGTACTCAGGGATGGCTCGCCGAGAACTCGGCCTAGGCTCGAAGTACTCGGGGATTGCTCGTTGAGTAATCGGCACCTAGACATGATTTTTACAACCATGATTTTGACCAATAATGAAGCGACATGTATCACTAGTAGGCTAATTTTAGCCAACCAGTTAACATATCATTAATCGGCCATGCCATGTAGACTTGTAGCTGCCTGTTGATCTTCGTTAGCTGGTTAAAGCCGCCTAAAGATCACGAGCTAGTTAAACCCGTTATTTTGCCCAAATCACAAGGGCCATCTGCATAATTAACTACTCTCTATTTATAATGATAACTTGTCATCATGAATTCAAGTCATCTTGGATATTTCTGGTTAACTACCATATATGTCCATGGATGTACTAATGGCCAAGTGACAAGAACTTTGAAACGTAATATATTTCCAAGGGATTTTAAAGAGTTGCCGTTAACAAATAAGCTCACATCAATTGGCATAATCTTTCATGATATTATATTTCAGCCAAGTATTCGTCAAAGAGGCCGCCAAATACATCAAACAAAACGCGATTTCTCGTATTTGGGATGCCGGTGATTGCGGCAGGGTTTGTCTTGTGCATATCCATTTACTGTTACGTGAGGAAGAAAAAAAAGCAAGGATTCAAGAATCCCTTAATCCAAATCAAGGAACTATTCATACATTGTTGAATCGAAATAAGGAATCTCAATCTTTGATCATTTTGTCATCATCCAATTGTTCTCGAATAGGCCCATTCAACGATGTAAAATCTCCCCATGTGATAAAAGAATCAATCAAAAAGGACCCCCTAATTCCAATTAGGAATTCTTTAGGCCCCTTAAGAACAGGCTTTCCAATTTATCATTTCGATTTATTTTCCTATTTAATAACCCATAATCAGATCTTGGTAACTAACTATTTACAACTGGATAATTTAAAAAATATTTTTCAAATACTTCAATATTATTTACTGGTATGTCAAAATTTATTCATGTCATCTTTGGCAAAAACAAAAGGTTCACCAGGGCTTAGACATATATATGCGTCACTCCACCTAAAAGTCAAAAACGTTATTTAACATTGTTATAATTTATGTGGATAAATAAGAAAAATGTGTACTCGTTTAGTGTGATACTGTGATTACATTCTGTTCATATAGTTTTTCTTTTTCTTTTTTTTTTTTTTGGGTCCTTCCAATTTTAAGGTTTATGGTTCGGACTTATGTGTCCCGTGAAAAAAAAAAAGGAAACTCGCATAAATGCATTAAAATACCAGTTTTTACTACCTCTTAATGGATTGATGCAGCCAACCAAAATGAAGGTGAAGTTGGGTTCGATTTCAAGAAAAACATAAAAACCTTTGAAGGGTCTAACGTGGAGAAGGATATTGGCAAAAATGTTGGTTTAGAAGTGTTTGATTTAAGCACAATAGTTGTTTCAACTGACAACTTTTCTCCCTTAAACAAGCTTGGAGAAGGTGGATTTGGTTCTGTTTATAAGGTAGCGTCTTGTTTATCTTGGTAAAGATGTGGTTATATATAATTGTTTTTAACTAATAAAGAAGGAATTATTCAGGGTAAGCTATTAAACGGGCAAGAAGTTGCTATCAAAAGATTATCACAAAGTTCAGGTCAAGAGATACAAGAATTCAAAAACAAAGTAACTTTGATAGCGAAACTTCAACACAGAAACCTCGTCCGGCTTTTGGGATATTGTTTTCATAATGAAGAAAATATGCTAGTTTATGAATACTTACCAAACAAAGGCTTGGATTCATTTATCTTCAGTTTGTTCTCTAACCTATAATAAAGTTCTTAAGCTCCAACTACTTCAATTTCTAAATTATTTTTTATTAAAAAGTCTGAAATATTTTAATGAAATGGTCCTTCATTAGATCAAGAAAGGGCATCTCTTTTAGATTGGAAGAAACGGTTCCAAATTATTCAGGGGATTGTTCGTGGAATTTTATATCTTCATCACGATTCTAGGCTCAAGATAATCCACAGGGATCTAAAAGCAAGCAATGTTTTGTTAGATACAAATTTAAACCCTAAAATTTCTGATTTTGGATTGGCGAAAATCTTTAGAGGGGATGAGAATGAAGCTAAAACGCGTAGAGTTGTCGGAACATAGTATGTGTAGTTCTCCATTCTATAACACAACTCAACTTTAATTTGTTCCATTTATCTTATGATGACATAATATGATTGTAGCGGCTATATGTCTCCAGAGTATGTATGCAAAGGAAGGCGTTTTTTCAGTCAAATCCGATGTTTTTAGCTTTGGAGTTCTAGTTATGGAGATAATCAGTGGTAGGAAAAACAACAGCTACAATAAAGAGAAATCACTTAATTTGATCGGGTATGTAAGTACATGACTGAAGAAACACTAACCGGACCCCGGACAGATTACGGGTAACCTGGGGGTTAGATAGATGTTTCCCACGAGGGGTTAGACCCGGTAAAGATGGTTCTTCTGATAACCTGCAAAACAGACACCGTGAGCTTGTCACTGAGAAGGGGGGGTTCCTCCTTGTGACCACCCTCCGGCGTGAGAATCAGACTAGATTGCTCTTTAAATATAAATGTATATTAAGAGATTGCTAGAGCAGATATCAGGTATAATATGATAAGATATGTTGAGATAAGATGATCATACCATTTGTGGTATTTATAGCCGGAGGTAGGTTTCCAAGGAGGTGTGGCCTGCTGAATAGTGTTCCTGTTCCACCAACAGTGGCCTACGCACGTGCCATGCTGGTAGTTGGTGAGTAGGCAGCGGCTGATAGTGACCAGGCCTGCTGTGTACTATTCCTTTTTCACCAACTACAGGCTAGGCACGTGGTATGTCAGGAGTTGGTGAGTAGGTAGCGGCTAATAGTGACATACAGTACAAGAGCATGCTGCTCGCCATACTGTTGTCAATGAGCTGTCGTATCTTTGGACAGATCTTTTGCCCATACCTCGTCAGGTACAGTAAAAGATCCTCAGTATCGTACGGACTGGCTCATTTGGGCGGGAGTATTCCCCCTCCCGCCTTTGTGCGGGAATGTTCCCGGCTTACTCATTCCTTCTTCAGGTGACTGCTGAATTATTATGAGAGTTAAGCCTTGTGCGTGTAGCCATGCTGCGCGGGTGGCCTTCCCTGATGGCCGGTATCCGTAACTGCGGGAACAGGCGGAGTACCTGAAAACCATTGGTAGGCGTTTCTTGCGGGGACAGCTTGCGTACCGCACGTGAGGACGTCACGTCTCTGAGCGTGGTGGGTCCTGCTGATCCGGTTGGTTTCTGCGCAGACGTTCCTTTAGTTTAGTCTTGCGGGTTGAACTGCGCAGACGTCCGTTAAGGAGTCTTGCGGGTTGAACTGCGCAGACGTCCCTTTTCAAGGTGAGTCTGTGGGTCCACCTGGGCTCTGCTGGGACCTACCTCTTCAAGTCCCCCCAGTCCAATGTTCTTCTCATGAATGTTTAATAAAGTGAGGTGAACTTTTGGACTTAAGCAAAGGGTTTTTGAAAAGGGTTTAGTTTTAAGATTTTTCCATGGGGATTCTTCCCGCGGAAGTCCTAATGTCACGCAGAATTTCCCACTGTTCTGCTTGATCTTTGGGTATGATGCGGGTAGGTCTGTAACCTCCTCGCAAGTCAGGAGCGTTGAGTACCTCTTGTGTAGATTCTCCATGAGGTTTTGGTAGTTTTGAACATAGTGATCAATTATGTTAAAACCACCAATTCCATCTTGAAGTTTCAAACAATCTAGTTCTCGACGTTCCCGCCATGCGGGGATGTTATTCCCGTTTGCGCAAGCATGGCCCAGAAGATCCTTCTTGATTTCATTTCCCTGCGGAGTGCTAGGTATGTGAAGGGTTTCGCCTTGACACTGTACCCGCAACCGTCTTATAGTTACTTTACTCCCAAGGTATTCCTGGCGTCAATTCCCTGCAGGTGCTAGGTATGTGAAGGGTTTTGCCTTAACACTGTACCCGCACCCGTCTTATAGTTACTTAGTTGCCGAGGTATTCATGGCGTCAATTCCCTGCGGGTGCTAAGTATGTGAAGGGTTTTGCCTTGACACTGTACCCGCACCCGTCTTATAGTTACTTGGTTGCCAAGGTAAGGGGTATATTCCCGCTTACTTTTGAATCTTTTTGAATTTTTTTGAAATTTGAAGAGTTGGTGAAAGGATAAGAACAGTCCAAACCTCTAAAACGTCGTGCGACGGTTTCTCCTGACTGTGTCAGGACGTGCAGGAAGTTATGGTGACGTGACAGTACATAGTCATTCCAGACGCTTTTTCAGGCGCGTGGGCGCGATTTTTCGGGCGCGTGGCCGCGAAATTAATGGTACGCGTCCTTTCAACAGCTGTTGCCAGTTTGCTTTTCGCCACGTGTCATAGTTTCATTGCACCTTTGATTTCTCTCTCTTCCGCATTAAATTCATCGCATTAATTGCGATTAGTATATAAAGGGGGAGAGGGTTCTTTGTAATCCACACTTTCACTCTTCCATCTTTATCTTCAAAACGATTTCCGGCGAATACTCATCTTTTTAGTCGAGCATTCCCTTGAAATCGTTTTCTTCTTTCTGCAAGATGTCTTCACGTGATCTCGAGTCTACAGCCGATGACAAGAGTACTGCTGGCGAGTGCCAGTGTGCTCTGCCTGTCGATCTGTATCAGTACGTCGTCAGGAAGTTCATGGTCGAGTCTCTCGAGCCTGAGTTTCCTGAACCCCATCAGACGGTGTACGATGCCCCCAGAGGCAAGATCGGGGTATATGCTGCATTCTTTGTTTATGGGAATCTTAGGTTCCCATTGACAAAGTTTGTTTACCGTGTCCTTGAGAGGCACGGTGTGCACCTGACCGAGGTGCATCCGATGGCGATTGCCAAGGTTCGCCACTTCGAGTGGGTGTGCCGGATTCTGGGCATTGAGCCCTATGTTGACCGCCTGATGACCTTCTACACTTGGAGGTGCATCCAGGGGTGGTACACGTTGATAACCCGGATTAAGGGTTTAAAGATTTGCGCAACCGAGCGCAGTCTTCGCTCGTGGAAGCGGGAGTTCTTCTACATTTCCGCTCGCGCCATCCCCCTTGCCATGAAATTCAAGAATGGGCAAGCACTTCCCAGCCTTCACGCCTCCAACTACCAGGAGGCGGAATGGTTTGCGAAGATAACCCGAGTCCAATCTCCGGTTTACCGGTTTGCGGAGTCCGGGATGGTGATGCTGGGGATGAGCCGGGTGTGGAAGGCTGCGGATGCGCAAAAGATCCCAATCGTCCTTGAATACGGTTCGAACTCTGTTCCTTACGGTATGCTCTGTTTCCTTTTGTTGATTTAGAATTTCTTCTAATCTTCTTTCCTGTTTATTTCAGAGGGGAACGACTTGCAGTCGCTCATGTACCCGCGGGAAGCTGACGATCCCGCTCGGATGGGTACTCGCGCTTTAGACGAGAACGAGTTGCCCATCCTAGAACAAACGGCGGATCGGTTCGTGGAGGTCTATCCGCTAGGCCATGAGATCCTTAGCGCCAGGCGGCCAGGTAAGGCGCTATTCGACCCTCGACCCCTCAATGTTGAAACCTCTGCTGGAATTCCTCTAATCGTATGTTCTGATGAGGAATCCGCAGATGGTCCTCCGTTGGTGCGGAAGAAGAAGGCTGCCGGCGGGAAGGGGAGGAGAAGGTGGCCTCCACTGCCGATCCGGTGCCTCGGTCTGACTCGGAGACCGAGAGCGAAGAGGTGGCGGGGAATCCTGGTGGTGATAAGATCACCATTCCGGAGGCTGTGACAACTGTCACCGAAGAGCCCAGGATGACAACGGTGACCGGCGTGAAGAGGCCGGCTCCATCGGGTTCATCCCCGCCTGTCCGCACTTTCAGGCTCAAGAAAACCCGTAAGTACAAACTTCCTTTATCTTTAACTTCATAATTTTCAATCATTAACACTTTTCTTCTTTGTGCAGGCGTGGATGTTGACGCATTCCAGGGTGGAGCGCAGAGTACTCCGCCCATGACGGTAGGCTTGGTCAGCCTACCTGAGGCGACGACCCAGGCGCCTGCGCCTGCTTCCGCTGGTTCAGTTGCTCACTCCTTTGAGCCGACTGTTCCAGCTGTGATGACGTCACCGCCGGCTGTGAGTGCTATTTTTACCGCATCTTTCACCGAGCCGGCGGTTACATTTGCTGCGGATTCCGCGGCGGCGACCGCGGCGGCTTCTACCATGCCTCCGTCATCGGCAACGACGGCCGAACCTTCAGGTATGCATGGGGCTTATCGCCAACCTCTGCCTCCTTCCCATTTGCCTGACCTCTTGGATGGATATCCGTTGGGTTCAGGTGATGGGTTTGGCGGCTATCGGCCTGTTATTGACCCTACAGGTGCGTAGGGTTCTTTTGGCCTATTTTATATATATATATTTTTTTATCATCTTTTCCTAACTGCTTTATGTTTTTTGCAGTGTCGGATTCCAATGAAGTGTATGTTCCACGATGGAACATTCGCCGAGGAACAACCCTTCGCACCCCTGTGGAGTGCGTGGAATGGGCTCGTCACGCTGCTCCCAGTGGTGCGTTGGGGGGAGCCATGGCTAGCTACCAGGAGGGTAGGCTAACCAATGAGCTTCGGGTTCTCCTGGCCCGGATGCAGCCGCGCGTCGAGCTGCTTTGTCGTGAAAACGACAAGTTAAAAGCAGCTCGCATTAAAGAAGTAGCTCAGGCGCGGGCTGTCCGGGAGGAGAACCAAAGGCTTTCCGCAGCTTCTGCGGAAAAGGAGAAGGCCTTCAAGGCCCTCGAGGTTGAAGTTCAGGCCCGGCTCGAGGCCCGTTCCAAGGCTGCCCAAGCTGTTAATGAACAGCTTCGGCTGGCTAAGGAAACTGCAAGGAACGCAACCGAAAGGGCCACCAAGGCTGAAGCTGTTGCTGAGCCTCTACGCGTGGAGAATGAAGAGCTTAAAGCCAAATTAGAGGCTCTCCAGCAGGCTCATGATGCCTTGGCGATGGAAGACGCCAAAAAGCTCCAGGAGATCTTGGACCAGAGGGGGGTGCTTGACCATACTGAGCGGAAGCTAAAGGGCGTCGAAGAGGCTGCGGCTAAAGAAGTGTTGCTTGCCAACCTCAACAAGAGTGAAGCCGAACGCGCCCGTAACGAAGCTCAAGTTGCCCTCCAAGAAGCTCTGGTTGCCAAGGAATGGCTTCTTCGAGAAGCGTTGTCTCAGGTATGCTTTTCATTTCTTTACGCTTTTCTTTGTAGATAGAAAAGGTTTTGATACTTGTATATTTTCTTGTAGGTTGTGCATCGGGTCTTCTCAGAGACGTCTTATGACGATGCTATGAGCGCAGCCCTCAACGCTTCTCACGAGGATGGGGAAAAGGCCGGCTTCCTGCTTGGTCTAGGGTTCGTTGAGAAAGGCATCCCGCCTTCCAACTTCCCTTTGTACAATGTTGATACTGAAGCTGTTTACGACCAAGCAGTGAATCAGTATGCCGCCTTCCCGCATCCGGTGGTGGAGAAGGTGAACCAAGTTGCTGCTGCTGATGATGGGCTAGCTATCCTTAAAGCTTTCCTTGAACTGCCACGATCTACTGATGGTGCTGGTCCAAGTGGAAGTGGCCCTGAAGCCTGATCCTGAAGATCCCTTCCCACTGCTAGGATAGATTTAGCTTGTATAGATTTATTTTCTTGTAGGCGGGTAGTTACCCGGCCATTCTTGTAATGAATCATTGTGAAATATAAATCTTTTTGCGGGTAAGACCGCTACTTTCGTTGGATTCCTTGCTTTGTAAACGTTGTATGACTTGCATACTTTAGTTTAAATTAGCAATTTTCCAAGTGTTTAGAATAAGTTAACCTTTGAACGTGGTAGATAATAGGTGTGAAGTTTTGCTTCCTCTTTCGTGATTGTGCGGGTAGGACCGTCACTTGCACTTAGTAGGATGGCTAAACTTTACCTATATCTGACCTGCGTGTAGGTTTTCCTCATTATTTTTTGAAATTTCTAAGTGTTTAGGATAAGTTAACCTTTGAACGTGGTAGATAATAGGTGTGAAGTTTTGCTTCCTCTTTCGTGATTGTGCGGGTAGGACCGTCACTTGCACTTAGTAGGATGGCTAAACTTTACCTATATCTGACCTGCGTGTAGGTTTTCCTCATCCTTTTGTTAGAAATTCTGTTTTGAACCGTTCGACGCGCGGTTGTCAATAGGTTAGTGTTCAGTTTCCTCTCATGATTCATGCGGATAGACCGGCACTTTCATTTAGTATGATGACTGAACTTTTCCCCTTCAACTAACCTGCGTGAAGGTTTGCCGTTTTTTGGGTTTATGCGGGTTTTGCCGCCTTCCCCACGCAACGACTTTCCACGTAATTATGCGGTGAAGACCAGCATATCCGTGTTGAATAAATTAACCGTTCGACGCGCGGTTGTTAATAGGTTAGTGTTCAGTTTCCTCTATCATGATTCATGCGGATAGACCGGCACTTTCATTTAGTAGGATGACTGAACTTTTCCCCTTCAACTGACCTGCGTGAAGGTTTGTCGTTTTTTGGGTTTATGCGGGTTTTGCCGCCTTCCCCATGCAACGACTTTCACACTTATGTATGCGGTGAAAACCGGCATCAGTGTTGATAGTTCATAAAGTATAAATGTAAAATCATCAGCGTCGATGTTCTAAGGAGAATCATTTCCATTAGAAGTGGCTCTTGGCCTTTTCTTTACAAATTTGGAATTGATCTACATGCAAACTGTGTAATTGAGCTCCCTTCCATGTTGTTGGGATGGGAGTGCCATCGAGCCGATACGCACCTGGTTCGGGATCTCGTTCTTTACGCAGCATGTAGTCTCCACATTGAAGCTGGAATTTTTATTCGTGTTTTCCCCTGCTGGGGTTCTACACGCATCAGCCTGCTCAGCGTTCATTGCGCCACGAGGTGCGCGAGCGTCCCATCTCTGACAAATGCTTCGACCATGTCCTTTACGTCTATGCATTCTTCGGTGTTGTGGCCTTTTGTCCTGTGAAAGTCACAGTATTTGCTCCAATCAGCATTGTGACGATGTCGGATTATTTGAGGCTTTGGCCATGGGAGCTCCTCAGTAGCGAATATCTCGGTGACGCTTTTGGTGAGCGGCGTCCATCTGGAGTTCTTGTTTGACTGTACGTTATCCCTTCCGCCTAACCGATGCTGCAAGCCGGATGAGGTGTCAAAGTTTACCCTTGACTGCCAAATGCCTAGCTTCCGCTTTTTGTTTAATCGGGCGGTAAGGACGTTGTCTTCTCTTGTTTTCTGGGTGTAGAGGTTTGTGCTCTGTGGGAGATCTCTACCCAGTTGCTTCTCCGTTTCCGCAAAGCGTTTAGCTGCTGTCATGATGGCATCCCATGTGGATGGCATGCCATCTTTACCCGTTAAGGTGTGGATGAGCTCTGGGTCGTTCGCGCCCTGAATAAAAGCAGCGCGAACAAGATCTTCGCTAATGTTACCCAGACTTAGCTTCTTCGAGTTGAAGCGAGTGATGAAGTCTAGCAAAGATTCATCTTCCTCTCGAATGCATTTGAGGATTGTCCATTGCTCCTCGGTATACTTTCTTTGCTGGCTGAAGTGTTGGCTAAACTTCTGTTGGAAGTCTGCCCAGTCGTAGATGTGGTTGACCGGTAGACGATCGAACCACGCTCTAGCAGCCCTGACAAGCGTCATTTGGAACATGTAACACCACGTAGGTTCCGTCCAACTACTGACGGTTGCCCCCGCTATGAATCTGTTCAAATGATCATCTGGGTCAGATATACCATCATATGTGCCTATGCTGGACATTTGTTTGGCACTTTTTGGGGCAATTGCTTCCGCAATGTCCCTTGCAAATTTGGACGTTCCCGCATTTGCAACGTTTGGTCTGAATGTTTTGGAGAAGTCACGTGGACTTCCACCTGTGTTTTTTGGTTTGAAGGCTTCTCCAAAATGTCTTCTCGGTTGGGAGTCCGTTTCCTTACGCTTCCCTTTTGCCCTATGGTGAGGGTTCGCGTCGGAGTCGGATTCCTCCGAGTCATCGTCCAAGTATTCTTCGAATTCGTCAGCCTGTTGGACGGAACGCAAGCGTTCGTCCAACTCAGCTTGGAATTCCTTCTGACGTGCCTCCGCCCATGCCTTAACTTCATCGAGTGTTTGGCGGGGGAGTCTTGTTCGTTTCTCTAACCGGGTATCGGTGAATCCCAGTGAGCGATTATTTACTGCACTTGCCCCAGCTGGGGTAGTGTTCGTAAAATTTACTTCACTTGCCCCGGCTTGGGTAACCGGGGTAGTGTTTGTAAAGACTGTGTAGCCGGTATTCCCCCCAGTAGCTGGGGTTGTGGTTACCGGAATTTCTTTAACCATCTTTCCAGAAGTTTGAAAAAACTGAAAAGAAATGAAGTTCTAGCTTTATGCACGGATGGCGCCAATGAAGAAACACTAACCGGACCCCGGACAGATTACGGGTATCACAGATTTTTATCACATATTTTATCACAAATCTCCTAAGATACATCACAAATTTTATCACAGATTTCTATCGTTGTTACTTGTTAGGCTTGGGAGTTGTGGAAACAAGACAAAGCATTGACGATTGTTGACCCATCTTTAGGAGATTCGTTTGATGCCCGTGAAGTTCTTTTATGCATCCAGGTCGGGATCTTGTGTGTTGAAGAATTGGCTAATGATCGGCCTACAATGACTGGCGTGGCTTTTATGTTGAGTAATCATGAAACAATGCTTCCTTCTCCTGAGCAGCCAGCATTCATCTTTAGACACTTGAATTATGGCAGGAACTTACCCTTTACATCACCAAGTGGTGGTGCTAGCTCTGTTGATGATGAGACCATTACCGTCCTTCATGCCCGATAATTTCATAATATCTTATTTATTTATTGAACCGTAAATGAGGCATATAAAGCAATCAATATGTGACATCGACGTCTTCTGAACACCTTGAATGAAGTTGTCTGCAAGTAGCATTTCCAAAAGTTTGAACAATACATATGTAATGGGCTAGAACTTGAAGGTTAATCTTAATGATGGGTTAAAGTCAGCTCATGGAGCTCAGTTCGTGAGTGTTGGTTTAAAGGGTCAAGTTAGTTTATGTTTTAATAAGTTAATGATTGCTTTCAACACAATCTTTTCATTTTGTGTTCTTTAAGCAAGTATCGATTTAATATAGACCCTTTTGAATGTATCTGAAGCTATAAATAAAAGCCAAGAAAAGAGTGATGATATAGTTTTATCACAAATCCTTGGCTTGTAGAATTTGTAGTCTTGATTGTGGACTATTTACCAACATAACTTATTTCATAAAAGGGTATTGTTAATGGTGTGCACTGTGCAATACCTTGACATTTGCACTTATGAAGGACCTTCTCTTTCACAGTAGAAGCAAACAGAAACATACCCAGTATCACTTATTTGGGAATGTGTTGAAAGAATTCAAGTAACAGTCGAACATGTAACCGGTGATGGGCAACGTGCTGACATGTTAATTAACAGCAACTCTCACGAGTATCAAGTTCAAGGAGATGCGGGAACTTCTTGGAGGTGAAGACTGTCTTAGTTCAATTCATAAATCAAGGGGTGAATGTTGTTGGCTAGCTAATCTCGAATAAGTTACAAGGAGGTGGGCATGGTAACTCAAAACAAGTGTGTATCCATGCCCACCTTCAAGTCCCAGATCGATAATCAAACACCAAGTAAACGAATATCTCTCGTTTATATTAATCAGAAAATATAACTCAAAAAACTGATTACAACTCTCAAACCCTAACTCGGTTTGACTCTTAATGAACCCTAACTTGGTTGCACCAACTTCTTATTCTAATGTCTAACCATAACTCGGCTTATATAAACTAACCAAACTTGCTAGTCAAGACATTACCAAATATAATAAACCCTAATAATTCTTGGGCTGGGCTTTACAATTGGGCTAAACAACAATTGTGCCAACACACCTCCATGTGACTTATGATCGTGTTTAACAATTTACCTTAGATTATAAATATATACCAGTTAGGGCATCCATTGTAATCAAGTTTTGAGTTATTTTCTTGGTTAGATTAAAATTTTGGGACTTATTCAATTTACATTTTGTGACATGCCGATTCTAGAATTTGAGAGCACGAAACTAATGTTACTGGTAGCATGTAACCACCTTGGAACGAGGCGTCAATCAAAGTAGGTACTAGTTTGCTAGTGTTATGTTGTGTTGATTTCTATTTATTTTTATCATTGTTTAAGAGGCTTGTAAATTTACATTATTGAAAAGAGAGAAGTAAAACCTTGAACACTTTTTACTTCAATGCATTGTTTACTCCTAAGCAGAACTTAATTTATGTTTTTCGTACATTGTTATATAAATGCCATTAGGCCTCTAGTATGTTGGTAAAGGGGTTTTTCCTTATAGGTTCCTCCTCGGGTGGTCCTGGATTCGATCTTTGAAGCGTCAAACTAATAGTGGAGTGTTAAAATTCCGTCTCGGAGCTTGAACTCAGTTATTGGTGATTGATAGGCCCAATTGCCAGCTTATCACAAAGTTAAAACGTCATTCAAAAAAATTGTTATCTTAATTAGTGACGAGGCTTTTGGATCTTGGATTCGGTACAAATAAAATTAACATACTAAATATACAAATAACTAGAGTAATTATAGTTTTAATATAGCTAGAGTAATAATGTTATAAAAAATAATATAGTGTAATAACAATTAACCTAGTTCAAAAGTTATAGTATAATAATACTTACTCTAGTTACTTGTATACTTCTCATGATAAAAGTTATTTGTATTTGATCTAAACTCTTCAAACATTATGTATCAATCACTCGCTGTGTTCCCGAGTTCATTTATGAAAAGAAAGGGAAGGAAAAGAAATTTTTCTCTTCTTACCTTTTCTTTTGTCATCACCTCTTTCTTTTTAATTTTCTTTCCTTCTTAATTTTTTCAATTTGAAAAGATACATTTTTTTTTATTTTACTCCTTATTTTCACTCCCCTCCCCTCCTTTTCTTTCCTTTAATGAAACTCGGGAACACCTTTTTTATATCTTCCGTCCCTTTCCTTTCTTAAATGTAACTCGAGAACACAGCAAATTTTTTTCATTCCTCAATATCCTTTCTTTTCCTCCTTTAAATGAAACTCGGGAACACAATCTTAAGCCAAAATCATTTTTACACAAAGTCATGAAAGTGATGGCTCCCAGAACCATCTACTTTCTTTGATAATTTATATGTTTATCACTATCCTCATATCTTGCTTCTTTTGAAACTATTAAACACACAAAAAACATCTGATCCGAAAAAAAGAAAACATGTATGAACAAAGAGGTATCATTCTGGTATTTGTGTTAATCGTTTTGGTTTTCCGGTTTTGCACGTGTATCGACACCATCACTCTCACTCGGCCCGTTAAAGACGGGGATATTTTGGTCTCAAATGGAGGAACTTTTGCTCTTGGATTTTTTAGCCCCGCAGGCTCCAACGACAGATACGTGGGTATCTGGTATAACAAGATTTCAGAGCAAACTGTAGTTTGGGTTGCCAACAGAGACAGTCCAATCACCAACACGTCCGGTATCCTATCCATTGATAAAACGGGGAATCTCGTGCTACACGAAAAAGATCAAAGCTTTGTGTTTTGGTCAACCAATGTTTCCGGAGTGATGAATGATGGGTTTGCGGCTAAATTGTTGGATTCGGGGAATTTGGTGTTGTTTCAAGGCCTAAACAAAGAGGTCTATTCATGGCAAAGCTTTAATCACCCTTCAAATACGTATCTTCCGGGTATGAAGTTCGGGTTGGATAGGAAAACGGGTTTGAACCGGGTGTTTACATCTTGGAAGTCTAGTGGGAATCCGGGTGTCGGGGAGTATTCATATAAAATGGAGTTTGTTGGGTCAACTCAGTTGTTCTTGTATAAAAATATGATACGAGTTTGGCGGACAGGGTCATGGACGGGTCACGGATGGAGCGGTGTACCCGAGATGACGCCGAATTTCATCCTTAACGTGACTTACATAAACAACAACGATGAGGTGGAGGTCATTTACCAAATACGCAACTCGTCCATTTTTTCTAGATTAGTGGTTAACGAGTCTGGAATCGTGGAGAGGTTAGCTTGGCATGAGGCGGCTCATAAGTGGATCGGATTCTGGTCGGCTCCAAAAGAACAGTGTGATGGCTATAACCATTGTGGTCCTTTTGGCATTTGTGATCCTTATAGATCAGGCACTTTTGAGTGTGATTGCCTTCCTGGATACGAGCCACAGGCACCGCAGGACTGGTACCTGAGGGACGGTTCCAAAGGGTGTAAGAGAAAGGTTGAGACACATATGTGCGAGGCCGGAGACGGGTTCGTTGAGTTGGCTCGGGTTAAGGTACCGGACACATCTACGGCACGTGTGAACATGAGTTTGGGGTTAGAAGCGTGTAAAGAGTTGTGCTTGAGGAATTGCACGTGCATGGGGTATGCAAGTGGTGATGTTAGTAAAGTAGCCAGTGGTGGAGGTTGTATTACGTGGCATGGGGACATGATCGATGCAAGGACGTTTTCAGACGGGGGCCAATCTTTTTACATCCGGGTAGATGCATCTGAGTTAGGTATGTACTTCATTAACGGGTTTCTCATATCTTATTTTCTCAGTAACTTTTAAGTTTGTTATTCTCATCATCAGTCATCACGTCACGTTAGTTTTTAAATACCAAACAAACTTAACAATGATTATAGTACATTTGTTATTAAATAAAAATAATATAAAAAAGCTGGCAATGAATCAATGGTAAGTAACAGAACACGAAATGTAGTATTTAATTAATCAGTGTAGGTACATTTATTATGAAGGGTTCGTTTCATGGCTATAAAAATATCTTTCTAGTTGAAACACTAACTAGCTTTATTTTCGTGCATTTAATTTAATCCTATTCACATAATAAATATCTAAAATCTATTTGAAAATAAAGTATTCTAGTAAAATTTGATAACTTGATTATTTGTGATTTGAGTTTTATCCTAATTAAGATTGTTGATAAAATAAAATATTAAAAAAAATTTGTTGATAACACGTGATCAATTTCCATTAGCTCCATCTTTAAAATCTTATCTAGATGTTAATTAATCCGACGAACACCGCACCTCCTAAAATTCATCTAATGTTCACTTTGTAGTATTCAAACCACACTAGTTTGATGAAGATAAACCTAATGTCACCGGCCAAAAGGCCTTTGACACTTTTGTATCTTATTCTTGTAATTTAGCTAAGAAAAACACATGCATATATTTATAACTTATTCGATTTAAAAACATTACAAAAATATTTCCCTGTCTTCCATTCGCAAAAAATATGAATCTATGTAATTTGAGAACTACTATAATTTCTCTAAAACTAATTTCTTTCACATAATTATAGGGGACACATAATTATAGTGGATGAGTTAAGAATGCTCTAAATAGAAAAAAAAATTTCCAACCAAATGGGCCAGCAAATGGTTAGCCCAACAAGATGTTGATGAGGTTACTCTAATAAAGCAATCCTACCTTATTCTGTCGGTAAGTTGCTTGTTTAATTAGCTCGGATTAATAATATCTAGGGTGCAAACGAGCGAAGCTGCTCGCGAGCTACTCGAGATCGGCTTATTAAAGAGCTTGATCAAGCCGAACTTAATCGAGTCTGAGCCCAAGCCTATAAGTAAGCTTGTTTAATAAATGAGCCCGAGCCCGAGCTTCACTTACCGAGCTCGAGCCGGCTCGCGAACCTAAACGAGCATGTCAGTTATATAATTTTTTGAAATATATATTTAATAGTTATTAATTAATATATATAATTTTATGAAAAAATAACTAAATTATTTTATACATAAAATTATAATATAAATAATGATAATTATATAAAAATAATTATTAGAAGTAAACGAGCCGAGCTCGATCTTTGAAAATAGAGCTCGAATCTGAGCCTGAGCCAAGCTCGAGCTTTGAAAATAGAGCTTGAATCGAGCCGAACTCGAGCTTGAGCTCTGCGTAAATTAAACGAGCCGAGCTCGAGCCTGGTCGAGCTCGGGCTCGGCTCAACTGGTTTGCACCCCATCTCAGCACTAATTACTACAACAAGAAACTGATCTCATAAAGTTAGCGGGCTTAGCTCTTATTAAATTAGTATGCTCTTTATTTGTGTAGATCTCTATTGCTAAATGCGTATAAAATTTCACTGCTAGAAAACTAGGTTTTGCGACCGCATCTGCCGTCGCAAATGGTAGTGATTGCGCTGTTGGGACTGTTTTGCGACTGAAAATGTGGTGGGAAAAACACACGTTTTGTTTTTATTTTTGCAACCGAATTTTTCAACCATAAAGTTGGTTGCAGATTTGCGAATTGCGACAGCTTCTAGTACTGCGACTAATTTTGTATGCAACCGTTTTGCGACCGTGTTTAGTGACTGCTTTCCTTAGCGATTTGGCAACTGCATATTATATATATCATGATATGAGTCGACTTTGTAAGCTTCTGACTTATAAAATCATAAGTATACGTAATGTCAGACATTTAAATCTGCGGCACAAAACTATATATATAAATAAGCTTATATATTATTTGGCCTAATGTTACTTCTTGTGAATTTATAACAGCCAAGTACTCATCACAGAGATCGCATAAGAACCGATTTCTGGTCATCGGCACACCAGTGATTGCAGCAGGGTTTTTCTTGTTTACTTTAGTCTGTTGTTTCCTATGGCAGAAAAAAGGTATGTCTAAACCAGCTCATTAGGCCTAGACATATGCATATATCCTGAGACTATGTATTGTTGTTTGGTTAGTTAAAGTGCCACCTAGGTGCCACGTGATTGCCACATAGGCAGTCGGCTTCAACAAACCAACTTAAAAAACAAGTGTAGCTAGGAGGCTAGTTAACCAAGACACCCCCCCCCCCCCACCTCCACAACACTTGGTCTAATATTAGATTTCCTTTCTCCGGCATTATTTGACCCTTGGAAAATGTCTTTTCATCTGTTTATTCTTTTTAATATTAGAACTTGCCCGGTATCGTCCCCTTTACCAAAAAGAATGAAGATTGAAGATATATAGGATAAGCAAATAAAGAAACCCATGAAGAATATGTGGAATGAAGAACACTTAGTGGTTTAGTTTGATTAGATTCTGACAAATCAAAAACTAATCCACCTGAGTGTTCATATATTTCTTAGAGGGTATGAATCATGAAAGCGTTGGAACGAAAATCCGAAAATGCTATTCGATTTTGTTTTCCGGTTGAAACCAATTTTCAAACTCTAAACAAATAAGTATTTTTGACTTATGACTAGAACACAACATATTCACAATCTCTTGGATGTTACTCTTTTTTTGTATAAAACTTGAGTAGTAAGAACTCTGCCTGGGAAACATGAATTAAGAAAAACCAGTTCTTTTTGAGTGAATTCGGAACAATTCATGATTCATACTATACCTATAGGCTATAACTACATAAACCAAAATGACATGTTTTTTGTTTGCATTGTTGACTGGATACCGGGCATGGGCCATGGTTTACGCTCCTGGCTAGAAGAAGAATGAAACTAACAGAAATGCATTAGTAAACTAGTCCTTAAGACCTCTTAATTGTTTCAAACAGCCAAACAAAATGAAGACGGAGTTGGGCTCAGTTTCAAGAATAGCTTGAAATCCTTGGAAGGGTCTTTCAGAAAAAACGATATTGGTGAAAATGTTGATCTACATGTGTTTGATTTGAGCATAATAACCACAGCAACAGATAGTTTTTCCTTTTCAAACAAGCTCGGAGAAGGTGGCTTCGGCTCCGTTTATAAGGTAGGAAAATTAACAGACAAATAAAAAAAATGCTCTAAATGCGTAGGAAAACTTTTTTTTAATTTTTTCCTATGAAAGTTTTCCCGACAAGATAGTTTTTTTGTCGGAAAACAGAGTCTCCTATACATTTCCGGCCCATTTTTGCATAAGAAACGTCCAAGTTTTCTAGTAGAGTACTGTCAGTTAATAAAGAACAAATTACTCAGGGCAAGCTACTAAATGGGCAAGAAATTGCAGTCAAAAGACTATCACAAAGTTCAGGACAAGGGATGCAAGAATTCAAGAACGAAGTAACTTTGATAGCGAAACTTCAACACAAGAACCTAGTTCGACTTTTGGGGTATTGTTTCCTTAAGGAAGAAAAGATGTTAGTTTACGAATACTTACCAAACAAAGGCTTGGATTCTTTCATCTTCGGTTAGTTCTTAAATCCAACTACATACTATATTTCCTAAAGTTCCATAAATTCTGAAATATTCAACGAAATGATGTATTAGATAAAGAAAAGGCATCTCTTTTAGACTGGAAGAAAAGGTTTCAGATCATTCAGGGAATTGCTCGCGGACTTCTATATCTTCATCACGATTCTAGGCTCAAGATCATTCATAGGGATCTAAAAGCAAGCAATGTATTGCTAGATACAAATTTAAACCCAAAAATTTCAGATTTTGGAATGGCAAAAATCTTTGGAGGGGATGAAGACGAAGCCAAAACGCGTAGAGTTGTTGGAACATAGTATGGGCCGTTCTTAGCTCTATAACTTAGAACAATCTTAATTTGTTTCACTTATCTAACAATGATGTGATACGATTGCAGTGGATATATGTCTCCAGAGTATGCAATGGAAGGCCTTTTTTCAGTAAAATCCGATGTTTTTAGCTTTGGAATTCTAGTTCTTGAGATAGTCAATGGTAGGAAAAACAGCAGCTACTATAAGGAAAACTCGGTTAATTTGATTGGGCATGTAAGTAGTTAAAGTTTTTTACATCTTTGTTTGTTGATTATTTACCCAACAAACTAAAGTTATCATCATAAATACCATGTTTAGGTTTGGGAGTTGTGGAAACAAGACAAAGCGTTGACGGTTATTGACCCATCTTTAGGAGATTCGTTTGATGCCCGTGAAGTTCTTTTATGTATCCATGTCGGTATGTTGTGTGTTCAAGAATTGGCTAGTGATCGGCCTACAATGACTGGCGTGGCATTTATGTTGAGTAATCATGAAACAATGCTTGCATCTCCTAATCAACCAGCATTCATCTTTAGACAGCTGAATCATAGTAAAGACTCAACATCAGCATCTGCTAGTGGTGATGGTGGCTCCGTTTTCGATGGGACCATCACAATTGTTCATGCTCGGTAGTTTCATACTCTCTTGAACATTAATATGAATGAAGTTATGTAATGTGTAAGTAGTTTTTCTATAAAGTTTAAACATGTATGTAATAGGTTGCAACTTATTATAAAAGTAATGTCACGCTGCTCCATAAATGTCTTTACAATCACACTTGTAAGATACATATTGTCAAGCTCTGGTACCCACTGGCGCAGGTTAGTTGGGGTCTGGGGGTGCCCCGGCCCCCCAGTTTTTCCGGTCGGTAGTGTATATTTTCCGATATTCGACCGAAAATTTTTATAGGTATTGAGCCCGACCCCCCTGGATTGTTTTTATACGTATCGAGCCCGGCCCCCAAAAATAATTTCTCCATAGAATAATCCTGGTTCCCACTGATTTTATTTTATAAAAACCCGACATTTGATTTTATTTTATATAAAGTCTGTTTATTATTATAATTTGCTTTTTGTAAAAGAAATCCCAAACTTTAAGGGCTTGTATTGTAAATATGTTAAAGTTATTAAATCAATAAAATTAACAAATGACGGTTTGAATTAGGGTTCTGCCTTCGCGCCTACGCACAGGTCTCCAGACTCCAGCGGCATTCCAAACGTCCGTCAAAAGGCGAAACGGCAATAGCTGCAGCCTGCAGTGATCGTCCACAGCCGCCAGCGCCCAGCCCCCAGCCGAAGTGCTGTGACATTCGTCAATTTCGGGTCTTGTTTGTATTCGTTTTTTTATTTGTTTATTATGTAAACCGACCCGATTTGTAAACCGAAACTTATGTTATAATCAAAATAATGGATTTATGTTACAATATTGTTTCACACTTGTTGGGTCTTGAAAACATCCTATTTTTATTTTTATTTATTTATTTATTATTTATTTTATTTTTTTGTTGTTTTGTGTTTTTGTCTTGATCCATTTTGCATGAAAACTCTTGTGTCTCACACCCATATTTGACCACCAACATTACCCTATATATACACCACCTTTCCTCTTCATTTTCCCTTGCTACAACTCCAAAAAAAAAAACTCTCTCAAACATCAAAGATTCAAGGTTATCTTCTTAAGTGTTCTTGAAGGATTTTGGTCTTTCATCTTAATTAGTTTATGTAGCCTTATTAATACTTGTTTATGGTTGTGCAAAATATATATAATATACACCCCTTGTTTACCTTTGGTAGTTACTTCTCAGATTCCGGTCGGTGAGGTTTCGGACCCCATAAGGCAAGGCTTCACGGAGGACTTCGTGTCCTTGATATATATACATCTATATAACTTGTTCATACATATTAATCTTGCTTATTTTAGTTTGTTGGTCATGTTTACAAGTTCCATGGTTATGGGTTTTTAAGAGTCTATGCTTCGGTTTAACCGTAAATAGCTCTAAACCGTAAACCGAACTTTGTTACTAGTTTTGTTTGTTTAAACATACTTAGTGTTAGATCTAAGTTTCTAAAATCATTTTTACAAATTCTATGGTTATGGGTTTGTAGAATCTTACCTCGGTCTTAACCCGAAACACGATCCGAACCGAAAACCGAACTTTTGTTTAAAGAATTTATTGTTAACTTTTGGTATTTTTCTATTTGTACATTATTATACAAGTTATTTAGTGTTTGGACATGTGGAAACCATCTATGAACTTGTTGTAAGATGGAAACCGAACCAAACCGATTCTTGCTCGCTTAAGACACACAAGTGTGTTTTTCTTTAGCCATCAAGACTTGTATATTTCTTTAAAAATAGTTACAAATTGATTTTTAAATATTTTCTTAAGTACTTGGAAATGTTGGATCCAACTTGATCTCATAACAAAGTTTGGACCGACAAAACCGAACACTCGCTTAACGTGCGTTGTTAGTTCTAAAACAATGGAACTACATACTTGGTTAAGTCTTATTAAATTTTATTGAGTTATCTCATAACATTCAATATTTTGGAAAGTTGACTTTGGGTTTGACCAATTATCAAGACCCGAACCGACAACCCGAACACTCGATAAAAAAAACCAGTTTTAGTATCTTTATTCCAAAGGGATTTGCATTCTTGCATTTTACCTACCTTATTACTTAACATAGTTTGAGTAAATATTAAGGTTAGATACTTTAACCCGGTTTCGAGCAAACTTACATTTTTAAAGGGTTATTATTATAAATTCTTAAATAGTCACATTTTAAACCTTGAACTTTAATTATTTACATTTCTCAACATTTATTTTGTTTAAAGACCTTCAAGACAACCTTTCTAAATTCAAGACTTCTTTTCTTTTTAGGCATTGTGCGTTAAACTCGTCGTTCCGACAAATCTCCAAATTATCATCTTTCAAGTTTACTACTTGAAGGTGAGTACTTCATACCCCATTTTCCATATTTTATTTTGGGGTGACATTTCATACTTATTCAACAAAATGCTTTATATTTGAATCTTAAACCACAAACGTAGTTGTATACTTTACCTAAATAATTGCTCGATTTGGTGTTCTATGCTTATATGCCTATGTGTTTATCGCTTTTGGTTGGTGGAACTATAAAATCCTAGACTATTTGGCATCCCCTTATAGCAAGGTGTCGTTAACGTAATGCAATTAACGATAACTATAAAATCCTAGACTATTTGGCATCCCCTTATAGCTAGGTATCGCTAATGTGTTTAGCGATATCTATTTATCCAAATTACCACTTTTATTTATCGTTTCGTATGCAAGTTTTGTGGTTATCTTTATTATATACTAATATGATTAAACTTATGAATTGCTCACCGACCTTTGTGTTGACAAACTTTATTTTATGAAATGTTGCAGGTTTGCATCTTGGTTGATTTATGATTGTGAAGAAAACGACATCAAAGACCTTAGGATATTAGTAAAAATGAACAATATCAATTTGCCATATTTTGTGATATCTTGTTCATGGTTATTTTATGAATAATTGTTATGTGACATTTTCGATGTTGTGAAATGAAATGAGTTTATTAAATACTGTCACTTTAATTAGTGTCATGTGCTTATGGACAATCGTTACACCTCGGCATGTTCCGCCGCCTTTGGTCGAGGTGTGACAAGTGCCACCTCTTCTCGCCACTAACGCCGACCAGAATACCAGAGCCCGACCTTCGTAACCGGTGATACTTAATTTGGGTTGAAATTAGAGTTAAATTGGGTTAAAATATGGTCGATTTTGTATGAACTCAGAGTTGAATTGGGTTAAAATTACTAAATTAAGTTCGAATCAACTAACCTGCGCCACTGATCGTACTGTTGCTTTTTTTTTAACTCAAAACTCGATTTGTATGAACTCAGAGCCTGCTTATATGAACTCATAATTACTTAATTAGTATTGTAATTTAATCGAATCGTGTTGTTGCATTTTTATTAGGTAATAGGCATATCATGACCCAACCCAAACCACTGACTCGAAAATTTTTATGTTGTTTGACTTTGACCCGACTCAAACCGAACCGCTGACCCCAAAATTTTTTGATCCATAACTTCGGCCCCACCGACAATTTTTCTCTGTAACGTCCTCTTTTCTAAATAAATAAATAAAGCATTTCGATCATTTTAGTTGACGTGTCGAGAGACGTTAATTAAATTAATTAAATAATATGTAGGGTATGGATAGGATAAGGTTAGCAAGGTTAATGGACTTGAACATAATTATGGGCCTAAAAGCCTTTGAGTTTTGCCTATTTAAACCCCTAGACTTTAATTTCAACCTTATCCTCATTATTTCTTCATCATTCTCACACACCTATACACACACAAATCAATCTTTCCATTTCCATCCTAGATTTAGTCCAATCACCAAAAAGATAAACTTTATATTATTGTCATTCGTTTCTCGTTAAGATTATTAACTCCTAAACCGGGTCAAACCAACGTAACCAAATCTAATACAAATAACATTAAAAATGAGAAATTATAAATAATATAATTAATATACATATAAGGAAATAGTGATTATGCAGATGCTTGTATATCTGTATGTACACCAATATATACATACAAAGATATATACATGTATATGTATATAGATATATTCGGTCTCGAGGAATCAACGGGTTGAAGGTCCGGCGAGATCCAAGAATACACGAAGCTCGAGGTGCCAAACAGATCCAAACCCGTATAAGACCCGAACCCAAATAAACAACCCGAGCTCAGATCTGAGCCATATGAGAAACCGAAACCAAACCGACCCGTTCCGACCACCGTTAAGCACCCAAACGGCCAGAAGAGGATCTGTCAGAACTCCACGCAAAAGTCCGGCAAGCGAAATGATTCCACGCGAAAGTCCGGCAAGCGAAATGAAACTAAGCGAAAAAGCTTATGCGAAAGGACTAGAGGTTGCCGTTCCAAGCTTTCTGTGTACACCACGGTGGCCGGTGTATGGTGTCGCCGGAAGGAGTGAATGGAGGCAGCGGTGTGTGGCCGGAAAGCTTATAGGGCAGTGGCGGTGAGGAGGGAGGTCGCCGGAATCCGGTAACGCCGGCGGTGGTGGTGGCTTTGATTATAAAGAAAGAAGAAGAAAGAAAAGTAAGAGAAAAGAAAAAAAAAAGAGGTGAGGGGGGGTGTACGGTTCTTGGGTTTAGGGTTGGGGGAGAGTTGGTATGTGTGTGTATATAATAATAATAATAATAATAATAATAATAATAAAAGTAAAACTAATAATAATAATAATAATAATAATAATAAAACTATAGTATTAATCATAAAATGCATAAGGATAATAAGGAAAGTGTGAATTGGTTAACGAAACCTGAACTCAAGACCTGCCCCAAATAAAGAAATAGGAGTAAAAGGAGAACCAAGCAACTAACTCGCTAAGAAAGAAACTCATTGACAAGTATTAATCTATAAATATATACATATACATATAAATATACATATGACAAATGTAGAAATGAATATGAGAACTTAAAATAAGCAAGAGCCAAATATGAACCCGAACTCGCTCTTAAAGAAACGTTAACTCTTAGACGCATTGAGAACGTAAACTAATAATAATGCAAAGAGTATATATATATATATATATATATATATATATATATATATATATATAAAGATCCTTAAGAATGCAAATTAATGAAGTCAGTTCGTTAATAAAATAAGGATAAGCATATTAGATTAATAAGAACAGTTAAAGATGAATATATGTCGATTCGGTTAATTTAACGGTTAACCCTGTTAACTCAAGAATATAAATAATAAACAAATATAGAGGATTAATACGTGTACATTATTAACAGTTAGTCGAGCTCAGTTGAAGAAAGGAATTACTATTAACGGTGAACACAACAGGATCCAGGTGAGTTCTAGCCCCTTTCTCTGCGTTTTTCGGGGCTGTATGCATACTCCTATGTGATAGTTGAAATACTTATCCTAAGTGATAGGTATAGGATACGTGTATGATTGTGCATTGACTGCTATTATTACATAATATTTATATGATAGAATGTGTATATGTATATATGTATATTATATATACATGAGACAGGTAAAGTATGCATGTACGATAATGAAAGTATAAAATGAGCGTATGGAAATATATATGTGTATATTGTGTATATACATGAAGCAGGTAAAGTATGCACGTACGATAATAAAAGTATGGAATGAACGTATGGATAGTTGACGGGACATGTATGGTCGTATGGTTAAACGAGACAAAGGGACCAGACCCTAATAATATCTGAGATTGTGATATAAGGGACCAGACCCTAATAATATCTGAGATAGTAGGGACCAGACCCTCATAATATCTGAGATTAGAGGGACCGGACCCTATTAATATCTGGGATAGAAGGGACCAGACCCTTGCAAATATCTGAGATTGAGGGACCAGACCCTAATAATATCCGAGATAATAGAAGTAGGATAGTATACGGTATACCTTAGGAAAGTAGTAAGGAAGGTGTGTAAATACGTACGTATGTACGTAAAGTATATATATGAATGGGTAATAGTAAGTAAAGTACAAAATACGTATCTTCGGAAGCGTATAAGTATGGACGTGAATGTATTGTATGTTAAATTGATTAACTAGAACTCACTAAGCGGAACTGACTTTTAGTATACACGCAGGTGAGCAGGATGAGACAGGTGGCTTGAGGGAGACACGTGGCGAATAAAGGAAGATTGGCATCGAAAGAAAGAAGAGACATGTGTTATTATATTCTATGTTTAAGACTTATGTTTTGTTATTTTAAGACAAGTACTTATGTTATGTAAGAATGCTTGACGTTTATGTTCCGCGAAATGTTTTAATTAACTCTGATTTTACGAATTATGTGAATGAGTAAATCCAACTAACAAGAAAGTAGGGCACCCGGATCGGGGGCTTTACAGGTTGGGGCACCCGGGTCGGGGGCCTTACATTCTCAAGCTTTGTCCCTGCTGGTACCATCACAATACAAATAGGTAAACTTGATGGTGGTAGTTTTAATTAGACGTGTAAAGTTATGTTTGAATACTATTACTTGTATTGGATTAATTGGGCCCTTTTCTAATTTAATGTTTAAGTTTCACCACTGCTTCACCAATGACTAGAAAAAGAAATTTTGCATCAAAAAATTACCTATAAGCAAGTAGCACAATCTAAATTGGTGATCGATGCATGATTTATAATGTTCTGATTGAGATAAAATCAGCTTAAACATACATTGGAGCTAATTTACTTTTCCATTAAATTAGGATTTTGTTGAGAAAATTAAACGTCATGACTATGCAATTGGCCTCTGGCTTAATGGCATAAGTTTTTTTTTATGGTGTTTTTGAGTGTGTTAGACATGGAGTATCAAAATCAGCATGAACGGTTGGCATCTCATCTCAAAAAACTCACTCAGATATTAGTGATGGATCCAAACAATATTTAAAAAAAGTAATGATTTTCATTAGTCCAATTACTACTATAAATTATTATATATCATGAAATTTATTCAGTTTCAAATATTACAATTAAAAAATTTGATCCATGATATGATAAAAGTTGGAAACAAATATCTACATGACACATAAATCCTCGACCACCAAATTGTAACAAAATATTCCAGAAACTATTTAATAGCATCACCCGTCCCTTATGATCGTTAACTTTACGAATTAGTCTTTCTAACTACTCTCTTTCTGAAGGTACATTTTCTCCTCCAACCTCTTGTTGTTTTGCAATTGTTTTCTTCATAAAAGAAACAACAAATACAAGAGAATACATATGGCTGCATGTGGAACCCTTCAGCAAATCTTTGATAACCCATTAGCCGCTTCACCATGCAAGCACAATATCCCCATGAGCCTGCTCGATGATTCACCCGTCGATGTGTTGTCAGGATTCAATCTTAACGAGATAACCAATTCGAATATTATTCTCTCCCCGGATCATACTTTCGAGACAGAAAGACACGAAAGTATCATAAAACAAGCAAGAACCAAGATCCCGGTGAAACCGAAGATCAAGTCTAGGAATATTAATGGGAAGGAAATGCCGCCACCAATGTCTTCTTTCGGGAAGCGGGTATGTTTTAAATCGTATCGGCATAATGGGAGGCTTGTTATTAAAGCAGAAAAGATCCTAACACAGAATATATTGCATGCGTATATAGAGGACGGGCGATTGATGTTGCGGTTTGTTCGGTTTGATGACGACATGGAGGCCTAGCAGGATGATAAAATTCGGTAACGGTAAGGTTATGGTGTTCATTAGAGTGTTAATGAGGATGATGAAAATAGGAAAGAAAATGTGATTAGGAAAGAAACACCAAAAAAGCAGCCAATTTGTAAAGTTCGGTATATTTCTCTTGGAAATAATAAATGTTGATTTCAATTTTGGGTTTGTGTTATTTTCCATACTTAGGTAGCCTGTATTTTCTCTTTTAAAATTGTGAGGAATTTTGTAGAATATGTAGTGATTATATAGGAAAAATAATTGAATTTTTTTAATATAAAATAGTCACCATCAGCTAGGTGGACCAAGTCAAACCTCACCCCGGCACTGTGTGGGAACAGTCCCCCCCCCCCTCCTTCTCCCAAAGCGCCCAGGGGGCGGTGTTCCCCGACGCTTTGGGGGAGCCCAAAGTGCCCCATTACGAGGGGGTTCTAAGACAATGACATCTTATCATCTCATCATATGCTTTTCATAACAAAATGGGATTTTTACATATTTCATGTTGGTAACTCCAACAATTACATATTCAAATCTAAAAATTAATTACATATTTCCCTTTTTCGTATATAATTACTCATTTACCCTTATTCATTTCACCTCTTTTGGTAAAGACACAGACCAAAAATCTAACTTATTATTGAAACATATAACGGCTAATTGATTTCATTTTCTTTCAACTTAGATTCACGTGACTTCTTTACCCTTTGAATTACTAGAATCCATTATAATTATAGTACCACCCAAACACATATCTTACTAAGTTTCAAGTACACATTTGTAATTTGCATTGTATCTTATCAATGTATATAGAGTTTTTAAAATAACGATGTTTAGAATTTCTTCATCTCAATATCAACATCATGTCACAACTCACAAGATTCAAAATCCTTATTGCTACCAAGAGAATCTAAAGAACAAATTCGCGAACCGTTCATAAGTTTAGATCACACATGAAACTTAGTAAAGATCACCTTCTTTGTGTGTGTGAACAACACAATCAGAAGTCGGGTATGAAATGCAAGTCAACAAGTAACCCTCTTTCATTTGGTTATCATCAAGAAACGACCCATCCGATTGGTCAACACCACCAGAGACCAGCTTTCCTGCACATGTTGAGCACGCGCCCGCCCTGCAAGAGTATGGCAACTCGACTCCAGCACTCTCAGCTGAGTCAAGAATGTAACAATCATCGGCTGCATCAAACTCGTGTTCTTCACCTCCGGGTCCCACAAGTTTAACCTTGTATGTAGCCATTGCGGTTGTTCTATATGAAGAACCGGTCTTTAAGCCAAAGGTTTTTGAAATGCTCTTAACTGTTGGAAGAGTGGATGGGTACTTTAGAAAAGAGCTGACCGTGGTTTGGGGAGCGGTTTTGACCATGGTTTGGGGTGCTGTTCGGAGCATGGTTTGAGTTGGAAGTGTGAAGGACGACATGCTGACCTGGATATAAATGAAAATAAAGAATTAGTAATCAGAATGAACCTTCTGAATGACTGATAACTAATTTCTACACCAAACGAATTGATGTGATAGACTAATACAGTAATAATGTTGTTCAAAATTAAAAACATGAATATGAAGATGATACCTAAAATAGAGGTGGGTAGGTGTTTCTATAAAATTGGGACATTTGCATATGATATGTCTTTTCTTTACAATTAAAGATTTATGGTTATGATCAAACAAGTAAAATGTCCAGAATATCAACATCAAAAACCATAAATCGTATTTGGCAGCCACATTATAAAGAGTATAAAACAACTCTTACCAAAAAACCAGCCAGAATAAAAATTAAGGCAGTAGTTTAATAATTGTGAGCAAATCCATATTCATAATTGAAATTCATAAATCCAAAGTGCAGCAATCGCAGGGCCATGAGATATTTGTGTACATACATTGCAAAGATCTTAAACTGAAAAGAACCTAACAATCTAATTAACATGAAAATCAGCCATTATACTCACCAAAATGAATTAAGACCGCTTAATTAGTGTGTGAATTCTTAATTGTGAAGTTCAGTAGCACACTTTCTTTTCACAGGCTATAACTTTTAATTTTAGTTTTAATTTCTTCTCTGCGGATGTTAATTTTCAACATTCTATATAAGTATTCCTAAATAAAACTCAGTCTCTCACTTTACAAAGTGTAAAATCGGTCAACATCGGTTAACAGGAGGATCAGCCAACACTCTTGACCTTGTATACAAATAATTTGCCTTTAATTATATTATCTCCACAATACATCACAAAGCCATTTCAAAACACTTACTCTACACCAAAATCTTCTGTTATACCTAAAAATCATGAAATCAATCTGAATACATCACACAGATTATCCATGTGAATTTTGCAATTACTTTCACATGCATGTAAGCATCTACGGCAGCAAAACAAAATAATACTCCTCAATTTCACAGATCTAACCTAAAAACGCATACCTCGACTAATCATAACGAGATCAATTTCGTCATAACAAAACCTAATAAAAATTGCATCTAAAACTCAAACTGTCAATCAGCGATCGATAGATTGAAACACAAGTAGTGTAATAGCGTTAGATTACAAGAAAACATAAAATTGAAGGATCTGGACGAACTTACGGTTACGGAGGTGAAATGCAACAAGCGGAGTAACCGAGGGGTGAGCAAATTGGAGTGTGGTGGGTTTATTATTTATTTATATTTATAAACAAGAGAGTTGGGGTGGTTGGGAAGGTGGCGTTTGGAATCTGGAAAAGTGTGTGAGCCAAATGATATCCTGAGGGGGTGTTTGGTAGAGGGAATTGAGGGGTGAGAAATGGAATTGGAAAAAATTATCTTGTTTGTTTATGAAAGAAAGAGGTGAGAAATGAAAATAAACCATTTCTATTTCTCTGATTTTGTTTCTCTAAAAAAAGCGGAGAATTGATTTCTAGGGTTTCATTTCTCCCATTTTCCTCTTTTTCATTTCTCCCATTTTCCTCCTTCAGCAAGGATAGCATCGCAACCCAATTGCCTCCTGTTAATCGTTATCTCGACAGTCACTCACCAATCGGTTGCAACATTCACCTATTCCTTCAATAACCTTTATAATTGCTAATCGATTAGCTGGTGATGTAGTCTATTGGGTTTCGACTATTTTCATTGATGCCTCTTCGAAATACGATCAGGTACTAATCAATATATCCCTTGATAATTAGGTCTAAATCCCGCTATTTTTTCGATTTCTACTTGAATATCGCCTTGCCTATAATTGGGCGAATTTGCGTCAGCATTCGATAATGCCCTCAACTTTTGATATATACAACTGATACATGGGTATGTTTGGATTAGTTAGATATCAGTTTAGAAATGTTTATTTAGGATGAAGATTTTGGATTTTTTCTTTTTGGACAATATATAAGTTTGGTTCCTCTGAACATGGTGCTCTTATTATAAACTATCGTGAGGTCTAGTTTAGTGTATAATAGGAACTATGAACTCTTTTGATTTGTTATATATATGAAGTTTAGATTTAACAGACACAAAGCAAACTGATATACTTTTTTTTCATCAGCATCGGCAGTCACCTGACATCCATCAGCATCGCCGCCGTACCTGGAATCAGCTTCTATCAATCATTTAATCATCAGCAAACCTAACCTGTGAGTTCTCCTTTAATTCAACACTTTGTTTTCATTATACATCTTATTCTATTAGCTTTGTACAAATCAATAATTATTAAGTGGTAGAACATGAATTAAGTTTATGTTGTTGATTAAATTAGCAACTGCTTCAATATTCTTAGCTAAATGAAGTTTAGATTTAACAGACACAAAGCAAACTAATATTTGGATTATATTTTGGAGTTATTTGTTTTTCTTGAATTTTCTTATATTTTTATGTGTAGATGGCAAGATCACCTTCCAGACAAAGAATAGTTGCCATAGGTGCATTTTATGTCATTTATGTTACGATTCGTTGGTGGATGTTGTGTACTTATCATTTGCGTCGGTCGATTGAGTCAATGACTTTACGTACAAAATATTTAATGAGTTACCATAATAGGCGTGAAAACATGGTGAGGATGGTTTATGAAAGTGATGTTACGAGTGTTGTTAACATAAGAATGAATATACATGCATTTACAACACTTTGTGATATGCTAGAAACTAGAGGGGGACTAAAGAATAGTAAAAACATGCTAGTCGATGAGCAAGTTGCTATGTTTTTACATACCCTTGCTCATAATGCAAAGAATAGGATACTAGTCAACAGATTTCATCGGTCCGGGGAAACTGTAAGTCGGTATTTCAAGTTAGTCTTAAATGCTATATGTCGATTACACAAAGAACTCTACAAGTCACCCGTGCCAGTGCCTGATAATGAAACTGATGAAAGATGGGAATGGTTTAAGGTTAGTCAAACACATTTTTTATTAAAGATATTTTTTGCTAACATACATTAGTAAGTAATGATTTCTTTTAACTCAGGGTTGCTTAGGAGCATTAGATGGAACATACATTAAAGTTAAAGTCCCTGCTATTGATAGAAAACCTTATAGGACAAGAAAAGGGCAGATTTGTACTAATGTACTCGGAGTATGTACGAGAGACCTTTTATTTACGTATGTCTTAGCGGGATGGGAGGGTTCTGCAGCTGATAGTAGAGTTTTGCGTGATGCAATCAGTAGACCCAATGGTCTTAAAATAACTCCGGGTATGTGATAGACAATTTTCAAAGAATATACATAGATTTAAGTATGATAATTAACATAGAGTTTATGGTTAATTGTAGGAACATACTACCTTTGTGATGTCGGTTATACAAATGGTGAAGGATTTTTAACTCCATATCGAGGTCAACGTTATCATCTTAATGATTGGTCTCGTCCTCCTACGAATGCTAAGGAGTTCTTTAATATGAGACATTCATCGGCCAGGAATGTTATAGAAAGATGTTTCGTAATGATTAAAGATAGATGGGCTATTTTGCGTGATAACTCATATCATCCCATAGAGTCCATGCCACGTATCATCATTGCTTGTTGTTTATTGCACAATTTCATACGAACAACAATGAGTGAAGACCCTCTTGATAACGAAATCCCAGTAAATCACACACAACCTGCAAATGACCATGACAATGTTATTTCTATGATCGAGCCCTCACAAGAATGGACCGATCGTAGAGACCTTCTTGCTAATGAAATGTTTAATAGTTGGACTGCGATGCGTGCGCAGCGTGCCAACAATGTTTCTTAATTATGTATTTTTTATTTGTAGAACCAAGGATGTTTCTTATTAATGTTTATTTATGCACTTTATTTGTTTCTTATTAATGTTTCTTGTTATATTTGTATTTGTAGTTACATGAATTATGATTTTTAATTGTATAATTATGCATTTGTACATAGACATGGCAGATTCAAATATAGTGAGAGGAGTTACTCGGAGCAAGCATACCTGGACAAATGATGAAGATGCAAATCTAATTGATGCATTAATGGAGATACATGCATCCGGAAAGTATGCTGGTGCTGACAATGGATTCAAACCAGGTTATTTAAATGGTGTTCAACAATTGCTAGATGTAAGTCTTCCTAACTCTGGCCTCAAAGCAGAACCACATATAAAGTCTAGGATGAAGACATGGAAGACACACTTTAGCATTGTATATGATATGGTGCATACAAGTGGGTTTGGTTGGGATGAACAAAAATGTTGTATTATTGCCGATGATAGTGTTTGGAATGAATACGTGAAGGTATATTCTAAAAAATATGTTTTTTAGATTTTAAAATTTTAGTCTAATTTATTTGTAATTGTCTTGTAGTCTCACAAAGGTGTTGTGAATTTTCGTGACAAGTCATTTCCTTTCTATGACAAATTGTGTACCATATTCGGTAAGGATAGAGCTACTGGTAGTAAAGCAGTTGACCTTGGAGAAGAAGATGTTGTTCAAGAGACGCAAAAAAGCTCACCTGTTGATATTGAAGACTTTGATTTTGTTGATGAAGCCGTTCCAAATATTGATAGATCTGAAGGACAAACAGGAAGTGTAACAAGCAAGCGCAAAAGAGGTAGAAGCACGGATGCAGATGAGATATATCGAGAGTCTTGCAAAGATATCAAGGAAGTTTTGCTTCGATTTGGGGAGATGGTGGGTGAACAACTTAGCAAAGAAGGTATGGAGGCTCGTGAAATCTATGAAAAGGTTAGTGATGAGTTGAAAGCTTTACCAGGTATCACTACGAAAAAATGGTTCAAAGCAGCTCATTTGATTGGTAAAGATGTGGATCTAAGACGTTCTTTTCTTGCGTTGACAATAGAAGAGAAAATTGAGATGGTCGAGTGTATACCGATGGTTCAATGGGATAGTTGTGTATGGTTGAAGTATGTTTTGTATGTGAATTGGTTTTAACTATGGTTGATGTTTTTTGCTTAAAAACTATGTTTTGTATGTGAATTGGTTTGATCAATGCATATTTTGGTTGGAATTTATGCATCTTTTTATATGTTTTTTATTTTTTAATAAATATTTGTTATGAAAAAAATACTTGTGCTAATGATAAAGTTGATATAATTCTCTGTTTATTTTCTATGTACCAAACAAGAGAAATGATTCTCATCTATATTTCTCTATTGAAATCTCTGTACTACCAAACAGAACAGTCAATTCTCATTCTCCAGACTAATTCCCTTTCTCTGCAATTCCATTTCTCTATTCCATTTCTCTACAATTCCATTCTCTGTACCAAACACCCCCTAACTCTAAAGACAAACTCAATCTTTCTTTCTTTTTCCTTTTCTAAATAAAACTTAAATAAATTCGAAGCCAGTCATCGGTAAAAGAAGTTCAGTGTTAAATAAAAACTTAAATACTCTCAAACACGTCTAGTCAACTGTCAATAATATAAAGTTTCACCACTAAACTTTCTTACGTTTTCGTATCATCACACACTATTACATTCGTATTTCATAATCAAATTTCATCATCATCGTACTCAGTAAATCCCACCAATAACGAAGCTATGGTAGAGTCTAAGGAGGGTAAGACCTAGACATTCTTATCTCTACTCCATAGAAATAGAGAGGCTGCTTCTAATGAGACCCCCGGTTCGATAGTGGTTTTGCATCAAGCCTGTGACATAAGGCACGTAATACTCAACCATTGAGACACAGGCTGATTGGTGCATATATCCTTGTCTTTCGGCTATTGGCGCCACCACATGATGTCTGATTAACTTTCCATCATTTTTAACGCTATTTTCACAAAATTATTAAAATAACGTTAAAGTTAATGCAATTTTACTTTTGCCCAGCCAATGGCCCACGCGGTATATACACACACCGCAAACAGGGCTTTTTCATAATAAAATTTGTTAATACCAAATAATATGTATAATTAGCTTATATTAGAAAAAATGCATTTTTAAGCAAATTAATTTATATAAACAAGTCTCCGGTCTAAGTGGTTGTGTAAGATATCCAAAGACTGATTTCATTAAAAGAGGGATGTTTTTGGCTCAATTATCACATGTGACAAAATATGGGTTTCAATTAGTGTATATGTTTTCTCACCTGTGATAAGTTTTCTTCATGTGGTCTCTGGGGTTGAGATTGATGTACGAGCTTCCCTTCAAACAGGTGGCATCCAAGACCTTAAGGTTCCGTGCTCAGAGAATGCAAATGATCTAGTGAGCTAATGGTTCATCAATGATACAAATTAATTTTTAAAAAAACAGATAATAAAGCGATCAAGCAATAGACGTTGCTCATAAGTAAATTGTTAATATTCAATGATCCTTCACAATAAGCTTGTGATTACAATTGGAACCGTATAAGATAATCTTTCAACATTCTGGTGCTTATTATAATAAATGAATAAGCATTTATATCTTTGTTTGTATATTTTTAATCTAGCAGAAAGTACTTTTTCTAATAAATGCAACCATTTTTTGTTTTTTTTTTCCCACTAAAACAATTTTATATTTAATAAAAAATAGTTAAAAGTGGTGATTGAAAATTGAAATGCAAACCAAAAACCATTTATTTTAGATCCAAAAGTCTGAATAATATCACTACAAATGATTAAGTGCCTCTTAACCGTGACCAATAGTTATGTCTCTATTCAATAAAGTCGTCAAATTTGCTTTGCGATCGTTGCTAGTGTTTTGCAAGTGGGTCAAATAATCGACCAAATCAAATTGCTATTTATTAGGTTCAATAAAGTTGTTAAAGTGCTTTCTTAGGATCCTTCTTACTTTTCGATACGATTTATTAGGTTCGAGAAAAAGCTAGTTAATTAAACCAAATCAAATTAACCGAGAGGAACAAAAAAAAACAAAATAACCAACGTAAATTGGTAAACGATGATTTGATTTTGTTTTTTCTGAAAGTTACGATTCGTTGGATTTTGTTTTTATAGATCAACATCACTGTTTTGAGCCAAAAATTGTAGACAAATTTATTAATAACAAAAAAAAAATTGTAACACCTAACCCGGAATAAGCTGACGTGTCACTATTAAAGATATCATAAGCCAAACACAATCCAATTAAAAGAAAAGGAAACAAAGACAACCAACGGGTTCAAACAAACCGAAAGAAAATCTTAAGTCATATTTATTAAAGGTATATTAGTTTTTAATGATCATGACTATTGCCTCTTGGTCACTGCTGGTCCCAACTAATGAATTGGTTACTAATGGTCCCAACTTTAAACGTATTTGTTTCTAACGGTCCGCGACTAACAGAATCCTAACGTCGTTAGTTTCAGGTCGCCGAAAAAACGGTTTTGGTCGGAAAACTCAATTTTTTTCCCGAAAACTCAACCATTTTCGTCCAAAACATCTTGGTAACTTCGTATCGGACCTTTAGGAACATTTTTCTAGTAAAAACCCCAATTATTGAGGTCGCCGGAAACCTTAGAACCATCGTCGGAATCGGTTGATGGTGTTCAAGTGGTGGTAGTTGGTTAACGGTGAGTCAATCGGAGGTGGTTGCGGTGTTCAGGTGGTGTTTTCCGGCAACAAATTTGAATTTTCCAGCCAAAAACGTTTTCCCGACGACCTGAAACTAACGGCGTTAGGATTCTATTAGTCGCGGACCATTAGGAGCAAATACTTTAAAAGTTGGGACCATCAGTAGCCAATTCATTAGTTGGGACTAGCAATGACCAAAAGGCAATAGTTGGGACCATCAAAAACCAATATACCTTTATTAAATGCTAAAACAAAAGAAAATATAATAAAATTCTTTATTACTGAACTTCATTTTACTCTCATCACTGATTTTCCTGATTTCTTGGATTACCTGTAAACAAATAAGAAAAACATAGACAAAGAAACACGGCTGAGCCAAAATTTACCCAGTAACGAAAAGAATGATACAATAGGTCGAGATCCACAAACTCGAGATCCACACCGAAACAGAAACAGATGCTTAACATAATCAAAACCATAATCCAACACACGAGCAGAACATAATCAGATGCATATATATAAACAAATTAAAACATATCAGAACTACAACAGAAGCATATACATATACCAAACTACACGACTGTGATGTAATAATAATACAATAGGTCGTGTAACACATAATCACCCAGATCCAGAAACAGAGGGGTACACAGCTAGCTAGTCCATGCACCTATGAGATGGTACGTGTTGCGTAAACGCATTGTTCCATCCCCCAAAAAATAGAAGTCAGAAATCATAACAGAACTAGGATCGATCCATACGCTCCTAAGTGGCCCTAATACTACACAAAAACTAGTTAGAAACGTCGTGAACTTTAATTACGCACTGTCACGACAAGTATCATGCCATTGACGCCCCAACGACAAGTCATAAAATGCTCGAGTAACAGAGTACTAAGCTAAAACCATATAACAAAACATATTCAAATGTGAACATGAAACAAAGAGTACAAAATATATAATTTATTGCATGATACAAAAATATATTATATAGCGTATCTGAACTCAAAATGTAAATAACGCATAACAAAAATCTGTACTACAAAGTAACGGAATAGAGTAAATACAATAAGTAAACGAGAAAAGAAACCATACCTTAATCAATGAGCCAAATAACAAGCAATCAAACCCGTCCATATATAACCACAAGAAGTTATAATCCCATTACTTTTACATATTAGAGTATATATATATATATATATATATATATATATATATATATATGGGGAGATTTCAATTAAGAACCCCTTTGAGTTTTAAGAACTCGAAAGAACTCAGTGTAACGTTTTTTTTTTTCGAATTTTTTTTTACACATGCGTAATATATGTAAGTTACATACACGTAAAAAAATTATAGAATTTTTACGCACCGAGTCGACTTTTTACACATGTGTAACGGACGTAAAAGTTAGTATAACCACTTACATATTTATTCTCTCTCATACTTTGACTTTTTTGCCAGATTTAATCTCAACCACATATTCCAATCCATTTAATTAAATGTGTGGCCTAGAATTAAGTTCTTAAAACTCAACATGATTCTCAAAATATCCCTCCTCTATATATCTATATATATATGTAGTTCAATCATGTTTTAAATTGGTCCACATAAATTGGTTGTATACACTAGGTTTTATACAATCCGTTTCATGATTTGATAATTAATTTATTCAATATATTATAACAATTATTAGATATTGATTTTTTTTTTGAACGACCAACAAAAGCAAATATATAAAATAAAAAACGACAAGTACAAACCAAATATACTAGCAAGACACTAGTCAACACAACCCTCAATAACAATTACACTTTAAACCTACACCAATCCTCCCATAACAAAAGAAGTCTTCCGGATCTATTTTTAACCCAAAGATAACTTAAACCTTTAATATCACTCACAACACCACCCGCAGTGGCCGCCAAACCGTTGAACACTATTAAAAATAAATAGTGAAAATAAATTTTTCCTTGAACCTTTAAAATGCTCATATTTATGTAACTTGTACAGATTCTTTTACAAAAGCCCTGGTTTACTTGTAAACATTGGAAACTACCAAAAATAATATAATAGAAAACATGATTTACTTTATACGTGGAATGTGAAAGTTGCAAGATGATGAACAAATAGCAAATGGTCTATTATTTCATCTTCTTCCTAGTCATCCAATAAAAATTCAATTGACAAATCAGTAGTTTCTTTCTATTTAACAAATTAATAATTTGGATAGCAATTATGACGTAACATAATTAATTGAATATTTCATTACGTTTTGCTTGAAAAGCCATAATCAACAAAAGCTTTCTTTACCGTTAGGTTAGGCGAATATAAGAATTTAGGATGTTACCTGGTTGCCGATCAAATTTACGTCTAACAAAACAGGTTACAGAAATAGACGGTCGCAATTCCGGGTGGCGGCTAATATTGTTTCTGGCAACAAGCGATAGCAGTGGCGGCGGCTTACGGCAAGTTGCTTTTAAGTCGGTCACAAACAAAGCCTGAAGTTTCAGCGGTGCAAGGGAACTGAAGAAGAATAGCGATTTTGATGAAGGCAGAATTGGTTACAGTTTTATGAGAGGAAAGGCTGAGTATAAATGGCCGAAATAATACGTTTGAGAAGAGTTTCATCCCGATGAATACGTTATTGTAGCTTTTAATACCGACTGATCCTACTAATGAACCCGAACAGCAACCAGTTTCCGACTCAGTATGGCTTTCAAAATATAGAATTTTGGTTTGCAAAAACCTCTTTAAAGCATGTATTTACTAAAAAGAGCAGCAAACATGAAAAATCCCGGTAACCATTAAACATAAAGTTCATAACATCAACTAATACGAGAAGATAACAAACCACCATAAATCAAAACCGACAACCCATGTCAAAGAAAAATGCTTCCAAGAACCGATCTCACAACAAATTTAAAACAGACAACACCTAAAAGATGCGAACCGGCTTTCCCATTGTTGTCTTCAAGTACAAGCATCTCACCTGAAAACAGAATATAAACACAAACATCAATCCATGATGCTGTTTCAAAAAAAATTAAACCAAATTTGATCAAAATATAACTCACATTCTGCCAGTTCTTCTTCAACAATGAAACAAGAAAATTAACGCTCATCTGCACGTTTTGGAAAATCTGTTTCTCCTCCATGCTGCAGTTACCAACGGCAACTCCCATGCACAAAACCTTTTTCAGTTGAAACTTAACGGTCGCCTTGGTTTCATTCACCTTAGCCTCAAGGGATTCCTGGTGAGTAACAAGTGTCGGGAACTTTCCTACAATGTGACATGAATAAAACAATTAAAATCACATTCTAATGAAATAAGTTATAGAAACATGTAATTATATTAACTCAGTCAGACTTTGGTTTAATGAATAAATCAATGCATGGACTTGTAGACAAACCAAACATTGAACGAACAGTTCAGCGGGATGTTCGTTTATACTACGTTTATTTAGCAAAAGAACAAACATGAACAACTTTGTTCATATAGTTAAACAATCAAACATGAACACATGGCTCGTCCTTTCATTTAGGCTCATGAACATTCATTTACGTTCGTTCATTTAAATTCGTTAACGTTTGCTTTAGTTAGTTTGTTTACATTTGTTATTATATTCATTCAATTTTTTTTCGACCCATTACAACTCAGTCTAATTTTAGAACTTTATAGGCCCAACACACTGTTCTTCCCATTACTTTTAACTTGTTTAGCTAGGTTATGTTCTTTCATAAATGTCCAATTACGTTCGTTGTTTTGTTTGTAAACTGAGGGCCGGGTTGAACTCGGCGATTGTGCGCGAGAAGCCGAATGTTAAGTGGAGTGATGTGGCGGGTTTGGAGAGTGCGAAGCAGGCGCTGCAGGAGGCCGTGATTCTGCCCGTTAAGTTTCCACAGTTTTTTACTGGTATGGTACTGTGTTTTTAGGGGGTTTCGGGTTATGGAGATTAGTGATTGGTTTATGATTGTTGTTTAGGGATTTAATTGGTTTAAAGGTGTTGTCTTTTTAGTATTGCATAGCATAATCATACCATTTTTTGAGGTTTTAGACATGTTTTAGGCTTTTTTTTAGGGCTAGGTTAGGCTGGTTCCAACCTTCTAGGCAATTTGTGAATGTTTCAGACTTCAATCAGTGTTGCAGAACATGATAGGCGCTAGTTGGCAGGAGGGGTACCGCCTAGCGATTAATCAGATTGGAGTTTTATATGTAATTATACAAATATACATACATATACCAAAACTTGTATATAAATTTTCAATTTTGACTAAATAGCGGTGGCTAATTCATGATTTATCTGCTAGTTTATTAGAATTAGAAATAATTGGTTCAAAGGGCCCATGATTAGCAAAGGCGCATAGCATGTTTTAGGCTGATTCCAGGCCATTTTAGAATATTTCAGACAAGTTTGCCTGAAATTTGCGGAATTTTTAGGATTTGGTCGGAACCTGACTCGCTTGAAGGTTCTTGCTTCTGACAACATAGATTATTATTGTCCTATTTGTTCTCATAATCCTAAATATGTGAGCTGAATGACTTATGATCATTATGCTTTTAAGCTTGTGATACTAGTAAAAGCTTCATTACCATAATCCTCAGTTCTTACCAAGTTTTAATGGTGTTGTTGAACAATGTTTTTATATTATTATTTAAAATCACATGAAATGTACCATTTATATTGGATCTTTTGGATTGACAGAATGAAGATATAAATGAAAAATGTGTTCAGAACTTGTAAGAATGTTCTATGAGTTGAAATAACTCATCACCTAAGTAATACATGGTTCTTCTTAATTTTATTTCTCATGGAAAAGCTCTTTATTTGGTATCGTGGATTAGTGGTTAAGCTGTAGGGAGGATAATTAGATGCAGATGGCTTATTATCATTGGTTTCAGTTTTAACATAAGTTGTCAAGTGATGCTTGATGATATATGCATGTTTTGTAGAGATGCATTATGATTTTGTCAACAGCATGATAGTTTGTTTTTGTGGTAGGTAAAAGGCGGCCTTGGAGAGCTTTTCTTTTGTATGGTCCACCCGGGACAGGAAAGTCATACTTGGCAAAGGCTGTTGCTACTGAAGCAGACTCTACATTTTTCAGGTGTTAAATCTAAATAAACATAGATTAATTCTGTGTTTTCTTATTTTAATCCTATATACAATGGAACTCTCTTTATTAGGTTTGTTTACTTTGTAGTTTGTAGTTTTTACATACGAAATGCTGACAACTGTGGTTAATGATATCAAACTTTAGTTAGTTTACATAGATACATATGTGTGTGGTATGTATGGATAATTATATATGTGTGTGTGTGTGTGCATACATGCATGAATATATCTGTATGTATGTAATATGTTTGCATGGATGCTCCTAAAGAAATTAACCAAAGTTGATGCATGTCAAATGGGTTGAAAGTTATTTGAATTTTAAAGTTTATTAAAAGGCAAAATACCTCCACTACCGATTCATTAGAAAAGTTAGATAATTATCATTATGTTAATTTTTTACAATCATATCTATATCTTTAGCTATATATAAAAATAACAATGGATTACAAAGTTTTTGGGCCAGTCAGTCTGGCTCATTTTGACCCACACATAAAATCACTGTTTTGACACTAGTAAACTTGTTGTAACTTTAATCTTTTTTTATAACATGATCTTCTTAATGGAAATTCAACATTGGTCAGGGATCTAGACAATATAGGTGGGGTGGTTCAGTCCACACCGGAGCTAGACCTAACAATGGCTTGGAGAGGGTGCAAATAGGGACACTGAGAAGAGTGTCTTTATATGCACTCTCTGTGAGCCTTGTTGTGTCTAGGTTCGGTGTGGGTTGAACCACCACCACCTGTCTTGGCCAGGTCCTCAACTAATGGTGCATCTCTATTAAGGTCCTCTTCTTTAAAAAAAAAGTTGAAGCTGCAATAAGTTTGTTGTGTTTCAACTGATTTCATGGTTGCACTGATTGGCATTGACACTTGCATACATACATCACACTGTGGAATGTGGACTAGTCACTTATGTATAAAAGTTAAATGTCGATTTTTAGCCCATCTACTCATGAATGGACTGATTTGGGTTGTGATTTATCCAAATCATATATTTTTGAACGCGTCAAATAGGTGTCAAATATATGATTAATATTATAATGGTTTTTTCGTAATTAAAATTAATTTATTAAATATTTAAATAAACTTTTACACAACCTGTCTGACTCCGATCTTTCATCCTCTAATGAAAGGAACTTCCAATATTCAAGCTGACAATATATATATTTCTGACTAAAAAGAACTTTTGGTTATGGTTTCTGTATATTTTGGGTTCTTTTTCTTTTTTTTTTTTGCATTCATGAACTTATGCCAATGAGTTGGCAAGTGCCAACTGGTGGTTTGGTGCAGTGTTTCTTCTTCAGACCTTGTTTCGAAGTGGATGGGTGAAAGTGAAAAACTGGTGTCAAATCTGTTTCAAATGGCTCGTGAAAGCGCACCCTCTATTATTTTTATTGATGAGATTGACTCTCTGAGTGGTCAACGTGGCGAAGGCAACGAGAGTGAAGCTTCAAGGCGTATTAAAACCGAAATTCTTGTTCAGATGCAGGTGATTATTAAAATTTAAAACCACAAAAAGATAAGTGATAAATTGATAGTAATCAGCCAGCACCGATATGACCAGTTTTTGTACATGAACCGAACGAGGCATGTTCACGTTTGTTTGTTTTACTTTAACTGAACAATCGAAAACGAAGAATTAACGAACAGGGTTTTCTTGTTCATGTTCATTCATTAAGAAAATGAACGTGCTCATGTTCGTTTGTAGATATTATAAACGAACGGTTCACGAACGCAAACAAGCATAGTTGAACATAGATGAACAAACATAATAGCGGAACACCAGTTAAGTAAACGCTAAATCAATCTGTTGGGCCTTATAAAATAAAACCAGACTGAACAGCAGCAGGCGATATAAGCGATCCTTTAATTTCATAAACCTACAGTAAAATGTAATGGGCCAAAAAGAATAAAGTAAATGGGTTATATAAACGAACGAACTTAAGAAACTTAATCGATGTACATAAATAAACGTAAACAAACACATAAACGAGCGTAATATAAATGAACGAACAAGATGCGTGCTCATGCTCGTTCAGTTAACTAAATGAACAAAGTATTTTATTCATGTTTGCTTATTTGTTGAATAAACGATCTTTTAGCCGAACGGTTCACTAAACGTTCGGTTCGTTTACAGGTCTATGACCACTTGCCAACTTTTTATTCTTTCAGGGTGTAGGACACAATGATGATAAAGTTCTTGTACTTGCAGCAACAAATACACCCTACTCTTTGGATCAGGTTTTTTAGAAAGTTAATAATACCTGTTAAATATTAATATTGAAGTCACCTAAGTTATCATTTTTAAAATAATTGGTGCAGGCTATCCGTCGGCGTTTTGACAAGCGTATATACATTCCACTTCCAGATTTGAAGGCGCGACAACACATGTTCAAAGTAAGGATGACTCTCCAAATATTCAATATCTTTGCTGCTATTTCTATTCAGTTGTTGTCTGATATAAAATATGTTGTTTCTTGAAATTTGGATTTTAATATTTTCAATTCACTGCAAGTAAGGGTCTCATATTGAGCTGGACGATTGGGTACAAGTCAGCATGGGTTTGTGTCTAATGAGTGATTTTAATTAACTTTTAACTTTTCCGTTTCTTTTTATAAAATAATTAGTGTGTAGTATGATTACCACAAATGTGATTTTTATATGCATTAAGAATAAACTTTTGTGAGTTTTTCGACTCGTTCAACCCAGTTGATTTGTTTCCTATGTAGCTTAACCTTTTTCTTTGTCTTATGTCTTTACCCATATGACCCGTTAAGAGGCAGAACATAAAAATCTACCCATTTATTAATAATAGGCCAAAGTGCCTCATGTATTTGCAAATTTATTAAAATGGTGTATAACATGTGGGTTATTATACAGGTGCATTTAGGAGATAACCCTAACAACTTAACTGAAAGTGACTTTGAAGCCTTGGCATGCAAGACAGAAGGATTTTCTGGTTCTGATATTGCTGTCTGTGTAAGTTCAGTTCTTACATTTACTGCAAGTATTCATAAATAACATTAAGGGTTCTGCTATACGAACCAACCCCCCCCCCAAAAAAAAGTATACTCCGGATTGCTTGTCACATCATACGGGCTGTATGATTGGATGAAAAATGGTCATACGGGTTTTATGACTTTCGGGGGGCCACATCGGCCATTTCTTTGTTGGTCAAGAACATCATAGGCGCCATATGATTTGCCCCTCGTACAACCCATATAATCATTTTCTTCCTGTCAATCGGCCCATATGGCCATTTTGTCACTGTCATACACTCATACGGCCCGCATGATCTGTCAGTGGTGTCTCGATGGTGTGTGGTGCTTCTTTAGCTCTGCCCTTTTGAGTATGTATCATATATGCTAATTAAGTCTAATATTTTTTACTTATATAGGTTAAGGATGTTTTATATGAACCCGTACGTAAGACTCAGGATGCCATGTTTTTCGTTAACACGAATGACGGTCTGTGGGTCCCGTGTGGTCCGAAACAACCCGGGGCTGTCCAAACCACCATGCAGGAGCTTGCAGCAAAAGGGCTGGCAGCAAAGGTAATGACATTTTTTCAGGATCAAATTGTTGACCTTTTTCATCGAACGGTTAATTCAAGTTATGTTATTGATAAAGTCACATTATAAGCATTCTGATTATTTGGACATGATATTTTATTGCAGATAAGTCCACCACCAATCATGCGAGCAGATTTTGACAAGGTTCTTGCGAGACAGAGGCCGACTGTAAGCAAAAGTGACCTTGAGGTTCATGAGCGGTTCACAAAAGAGTTTGGGGAAGAAGGTTAAAAGAATGGTGAGTCGCACCGGTTCTTGTTAAATGTACCATGCTACTTTGTGTTTATGGATTACTGTTATTATTATACAAGTTTATCTACATGCTTTTCTTCTGAATTAATGAAAAATGGTGTGATTAACTTTTTAAATTGTTTGTGTTGTCCATGTAATACGATTTTTGTGAAAATGCCGGAGTCACTGACTGTTGGCGTTGGTGTATTTTGCTTTCACTTTCTCATCTTTGTAATAAGATAAATCTAATTTATTAAGTTAAAGTGAAAACATGATATATAATTAAAGTTAGCAATTACTTTAACATGCTATATAATACATCTTATGATAATTATTAGTATAAGCATGTAAGTATGCAACAAATAAAATTTAACTTTTCACATTGCTGCATACGCTACATATACATTTTCAGTGTGTATACATTGTTGATTACATCATATGTGTTACTAATGAAGCTTTAGTGTGTGCAAGGTTATTTACATTGTTGCATATACTTCTCGTATATTTATAATATAATGTATGCACTATTGTCTACATGTAATAAGGTTTGATGGATCAGATGTTGACTTTGTTCTCAGTTATTTGATTTAGAAGGAACTAAATAAATAAAATTTAGAAAACCAGAAACTTCAATCCGGTTCAACTGACCGGCACCATAACCAGCCGGCTCAAATGAAGGTAGTTTGAGAGTACAAAACCGGAGCGGTTGGGCAAATAATTTATGCAGTCCAGTTTGTTTCGGACCTTCGGTAACGCTTGTTCAAACACATCCTAACCAAGATTACCCAATTTGGTCTCACCCACTCATTTTAAGCTATTGTCAATCAATCTAACAAGATTTTAAGCCATGAGCTAAACATCACATCACATCACATTACAAAACTGTTGATGATCATGTATTAGTGAACAAATTTCTATCTAAAAACCCTATTCCCTTGTACATTCTATCTCCTACCATCAACTCCTATCCAGGTACCAAATTTCTTGGCAATGGAAAACTCAACTTACTTTCGGGTTTTCCAAACCGTGAAAACCGTCTACTCGCGTGCAATCTCCTCTTTATAACCGGAACCTTTTTCGCTACCGACCGCCATATCATCTCCACCGCATCACCCTTCTTAGAAGGATACTGAAACTCGAAAAAATGCTCAACTTCTTTAAGCCTTTCCCATTTCCGAGTCCACTCGGTTTTACTGACATTCCTCATAAAGTTTATAAGAAACTTGTCCTTTAACGCGTCAGATGTTTTAACAAAGATACAAAACTCAGAGTAATCAAGAACATCTTCAAAGGGTAGTTCAATATCATCACTAATAATAACAGGAACACAGTGGCTAGCAATTGCATCAAACAACCGATTTGAAGACGGTGTATCACCGGCTATATTAAGACAAAACTTTGATGATTGCATCCCTTTAGTAGCAGAAGGTATACCTTGCTTTTGAACACTACCAAATGCAAAACGAACGTCTTTTTCTTTCTGTAAAAGATAAAAGATCTCTTGACGAACAAAGCCTCCGTCTTTTCTGTATATTGCTCCTTGAAAAAACAGCAAGTTCTGGCGCGAATCGAACCCAGACGAGTCGTTAACATAGCTTTTGATTATATGCTTGTAAGGTGCAATAACATCTTTGTCAATGTTTGCTATTGTTGGTGGATACCTACCAAAATCCGAAAGTATAAACATTGCAGGCCATAGCCGCATTCGTGCATCGAGTAAACTGTTTGGATGGTGAGCCACAATAACATGGTCTATCCCACCGGACCGGTTCCATTCAGGCTGACGCGTTAAGTACTTGACTACCTTCTTTTGCAGCTCTTTGTTTTTGTTCGTTTTTTGCTGCGGGTTTAGTCTTGAAAACCGGTTGAAACATAATGAAGAGAAAAAGGGGACGAATATTACATCGGCTTCACTCGAGTTGTGAACCCGTATAGCGGTTTGACCACCGGTTTGACCGTTAATTTCCGAGGCTAAAAGGTCTAAGGTAAGCCAGTATGCTACACTATGCTGCAAGTTTAACCCACCGGGGTATTCAGGCACTTTTAACCGAAGGTCTGGCCACGGAGTGTACCCGTCAGGCTCCCAATCCAAGAGCTCAAAATGAAACTCGGACGGTAAATCATACATAAACACTTTAAGAGTTGGTTCTTGTTGTTGTTTATGATCGGTTAAATACGGGCTGCAATGTTTCGAATGCGGGAAGAGGTTTTGATCAATGAATTGAGACCGGGTACCCGAGTTCAGGAGTAAGGATAAAGATAAGATGAACAATGTTAATGCAAGTGAGAGCAAGGCGATTAATGATTTCCAGGAAAGTAAGGCAATTGAATAATATGAAGCCCCATTTCTGTCAGCCATTTCGTCGAACAGGTGGTGGGCAATGCTATTTCATGGTGGGAAAAGATTAAACCTTGGAATGATGTTGAAGGGTAATTGAAATGAAGATAAACCCTGATTGGAATTGGATTGAAGATCTTGAAATCAAGCAAAATCCGGATGAATGGCAGGAAGAAAAGAAAAGAATCAAATCAATGGAGGTGTGTTTATGTATGTGTTTGATGAATGTGAGTGTTTCTTTGGGTTCTCACCCTCCAAACAAAACTGGCAAAGATTTAACAAGCCTCAAATTGGGGGGATCCATTGCTTTACAATTTGCCTTTTATTTTATTTTATTTTCCATGTGAATCTGGTAGAAATATATATAAAGCACATGCATGCTGACATGTTAACTTCAAATGATTTTTATATACAAAATTTTAGGAGGTGATTTTAGGATAGAAGGAATACAATATCGATTTTTTTTAAAGATTCTTTCGTATAACAGTAACTAAGTTTCAATTTTGTTCTAATCAGTTTACTGATATAAAGTTTCAGTTTATTTTCAAATATTTTGGCAAAAATGCGTAAAAATAATTTTAAAATTGCGAAAATGTGTATAGCATCCAAAAAAATTTATAGTTTTATAAATAACATTGGTATTTTTTTATAAAAAAAACATATTTTTATAAGGAAATTGGTGAATTATTTTTCATCATTTCAAATTCTTTTTTTTTTCACATTTTCTCAATTTTAAAATTATTTTTTACATTTTTTTACTATTTTTTTGCAAATTTTAAAAAATATTATGCAAGTCAAAATATTTGAAAATAAAAAAAAGCTAGATAACTTGCTATCTAGTTCAAATATGTAGGACAAATAAAACAAAACTATACACCAGTAATCTGATTGGAACAAAACTAAAACTTGATTACTATTTTATGAAGTAAACTTTTTTTTTATATGGCCACACTGATGTAAATTTTGGGTGTGCCCATAATCACCTATACGCATTGTTGTAATTAGTTTAGAACTGTAGATGCTCTATTGTAACTAGTTTAGACACAGTGTTGTAACTTCATTTTTAATGGGACAACGAACCTGTCACCTCAGCTTGAAACACCCCAATGCCGTTAAAGGGGTTGGTGAACATGGGTTGTTGTTTGCCCACTTGAGGCCACCTCTCTTCATATAATTGTGATAGCCTATATGATCCAATCGCATCACTACTTGTTTCAGTTTTTTGTTTATTAATTTTATTTAGCCAATGACCACCATACACATCTTCGTGTTTTCCGATGGTTTGTTGCGGATGGTGCTTGTGGTCTTCCCATTTCTTTTTCATGACAAAACTAATACAACTCATGGTCTAGTTAAAACATGCAGTAATACAATTCCTCTAAGTCAATTAGTTTGAAAATGGTAACTGTTAGGTCAGGCCTATGCATACTCCTTTTAAGTGACCATTGATTGTTAGTCTATTTCTTATTCCTGAAGTTACAAGGAGTTGGTGATTATCTATTGATTTGGAATACTCATGCACCTGTATAGAAGAACACAAAGGACTTAAAAACTTATGTTATCTAACATTGTGTAGTGGACCACTTGGCACATTCAATCAAATGTGTGGTGGATGATACTACAACTTTTGATATGAAAAGATTGAAAACAAAATAAAGAGAAAATAAAGAGGCAATAAAGCATGTAGCTACTTTTAATTTAAAAAGTATAGGGCACCTTGTAAAGGTGGCTTGTCATGGAGCTGTTTGAACAAACCTGTTTTTAATTATGCCTTTCCAATTGCAAGTCATTTAATAAGTTCATCCTCTGGAATCGAAATGTTTAGTGCATAAAATGATGAATAATTTATCTAGTATTTTTGTGTGATTGAAAAAAATATAAATTCCATGGTTCTTAAACAGGAAGTAAGACAACTCGACGCCAATGAACAAATCAACGTGATGAACATATCAAAAACAAGGGAAAATTTCGACGAACAATTACAGACCTAACAAGAATCGACGAACTTATCGAAGACGAAGGACAACCGACTCATAGGTAGTGTCATGTAAAAGAATTGGGGAAGAATATACAGGTTACACCGAATATTCATACTTCACATATGAGATGACCATCATCAATTTTGGGAATACCATCATCAATTTTGGGAATGGTTAGATGTTTGGTTGGTTGGTAAACATTTTTGTCAAAGAAAATCAAAAGGGAGAACTTTAGAAGGAAGATAAAGGAATAACTCATTAGGTGTTATATACAATCTATTTTGATAATCATATGTACATTTTTTGGTTGCACTTATTTGTTTTACAAAATGTTTTTCTTTTTAAGAAATTAAGCTTTGAAGGGGCTAAATTTAGAACTGGAATTCAAAGGAATTCAACTTGAAAAAGAGAAAAAAAACAACTGAATATTGAATCTAAAGGAACCACGATCTATCAAAGAAATTTTAATTTTGCAATAATATATTGAACTAACAAAAGTATTTATATAGGAATTAGAACCTATCATTGAACGTCATCCCACCCTCACCACATCGTTGTCATCATCGAACGCCTCCTTGCCACCATTGGACCCCCCAGTAGTGGTCGGAGTGGGCGACAATAGCGGTGGTCATGGGTAGAGGTGAAAAAGCCATAACCTGGAACCGGGTCTTTTTATACCCGGGTTTTTACTACCCGAATCTGTACCTGACCCTACCCGTAGGGTACAGATAGAGTGTCACACCCTGGCTCAGGGCCTGGGCGTGACACCCAACGTTGGTACCTGTTTTGTAAATATATTAGAGTTTAAGGTTGTAAAGCGGAAGACTTTAATAAAATATTATTATATTTAAAAGACGGGATTTTAAAACACCCGTTAATTTGGACATAAGTGTTTGGATTACAAAACCATGTTTCACATTATTTTATTTATAAAATATCCATTAAGCCATCAGATCGACTAACGGCTACCCTTCTTCTCCAAACACCTATTATTCGTTACCTGTAAAACAATTATAAAAATACGTTAGCAACACATGCTAGTGAACACGCTGACACAAAAACATTTAAGTTACTTAGTTATCCCCTTGGGTATCTTATGACCCGGCCCATCGTGGCTTAGGAAACAACCAAGTTAAATATACTATTATAAACCTCCGGTTATACTTGAAACCTCTCAGCGATACCGTAGCATCGAGGTCTTAGCAACTATTCAATATACACGAGATAATTTGGGTTGAGTACGTTGTGCGGAACGACATGTGTTATTTAGATGGCCAAAACGGTTACAAATGGTGCCATGGCGACAAGGTAAGTGAGATGGGTGATGAAGTTGACAATTGTTACACAGTAGAAAAGTACCGGTATAGGGTTTTCGATTTTGTAGGGGAGCTTGGTGTTGTTGTTGCGGTTGGGTAACGACATAGTTTCGGTGGTTTTGTTTGGGTTTCTTTTTGTTGTTGTGGCAGGAAGAGTTTGAGTAGTTGATGGCTTGAGGTGGTGGGTCAACTTTAGCTTGAGGTGCGGGTTTGGTTTTGCTTTTATCACTTTTTTTCTTGATGGTTAGGGTACCCGCCTTAACATGGTTCTCCGATAGCGCACCGGCTAGAGCAATTGCATCCTCAAGGTTCTCGGGTTTACTACTCATGACTGAGTCCCGAATTAGCATGGGTAAACCCCCGATGTATTTGTCGATTTTACGTTCGAGCGGGGTAACCAAATGAGGTACAAGGGTGCTCAATTCATGAAAACGGAGCGAGTAAGTGGCATTATCACCACTTTCTTGTTTCAATTCCCAAAATTCGGCTTCAAGCTTTTGGAGCTCGTGTTTGGGACAAAACTTCTTCATCATGAGTTCCTTAAGTTCGGTCCATGGAAGCGCCATGGCAATTTCCGCCCCTTGGAGATGCATAACACTACCCCACCACGTAAGAGCAGTTTCCTCAAACATGCTCGAAGCGAAATTAGTTTTCTTCGCTTCGGGGCACTCGCTGTGTCGGAACACACTTTCCATCTTTTCAAACCATTGCAACAAGGTAGTCGCACAGTTCGTACCAAGGAATTTGGTTGGGTTAGCACCTGTAAATTGTTTATACAAGTAGGGAGCGGGTGTGGGTTCAACGGGTGCTACAACGGGTGGAGGTTGGTTTGCTTGCAAGTGAATTAGGAGTTTGGGAATCACAGCGACAAATTGTTCGGCTACTAAAGCGGCTATCTTGCGTCTGGAGTCCTTGCGGTAGTGGCGTCGTAGCGGAGGCATTCTAAAAATTATAAAGAATTGTAGTGAGTTTGAGGGCATTGAGTTTAAAATAGAAGATATATGTAACCATTTTTTTTACGTGAATCCTAGTGTCATAAGGATGAGAATGTTAGTAGAAATAAAGTTTATACATAAACCAAATGATAAAAACGTATATATAAGTATATGTTTCAAAGTTTCGAGAATTTAAAATTTGGACGTTTTGAAGTGTTGAAATTTGTATATAGTCGGAAAAATCGTACATGAACCACCATGATTTGATATTCCGAAAAAAAAACAACAAAATTTCTTGTAAACATATATATAGTTGGGAAAATCGTACATGAACCACCATGATTTGATATCCCAGCAATAAAAACTTATGTAAAAGTAATATATATGGAGTCGAACATGTGCACGTATCACCGCATCTTTCATGTTGTTGACTCAAATCATGATAATAACATACAATAAAACGGAGATACAACGAGATGTTAAAAACACTTGTCCACGTATCACCGTGGCTTTTATGTTTTCAACACCAAAAATAAGGAGGCGACCGGAACGCTCGCATACGACAACTTAAAGTGTCGGCTCATATAACTCGAGTTGCTTGACCTAGAAACCAACACTAAACCCAATCATCCCAGGTAAGTAAATCACCTTCGATTCTTGGAATTTTTTTGTCAAATGATCGAATCAAGTGTTTCGTTCCCTACGGTCGTCACAAAACAAATTATAGAACCTAGCTTTAAGGAGATTGTAAACAACGAGATCCAAGTTAAGCTTGTGATCCATAAAACACAATATAAAAACTAATGTTTTGTTTTAAGGTAAGAATACCTTAGAATACTATTGAAAGTGTGTGTATGTGTACATTTATGATGAGATAGATTTTTAAACAAGTTTATAAATAATTAATTAATGCAATAAACAATCAAGTAGGGTAAACACGTATGAGCACACGTATAGGGACCCTAGAGCATAAACTATACTAGGCTGTTACGTCTAACCGCCTATCCTATAGTCGATGGCTCTGATACCAATCTGTCACACCCCGACCAATGAAGGCGGAAACGTCGAGGCGCGACATGATTGCTCATTGCACAATGACACTATAAAGTTACAATATTTAAACAACTCATTTAAATCCATATCATCATAAATAACACAACAATTGTTCATACAAAATACCAAATAGATAGATAAACAAATAACTTGTTCTTTTATTTTCTAATATCCTAAAGCCAAGATAATAAGTTTCTTCAAGTAATCCAATCAAGCTAATATCAAACCTGTAACATTGCATAAAATAGAGTTTGTCAACACGAAGGTTGGTGAGCGATTTTCATAGTTTTGGACAATAAGTATATAGTATGAAATCCACAACTAGTATATGAAAACAATAAATAATAGCAACAATTTAGATAATAAAACCGTCAATAAGAATACATTGACGACAATAATGAAATCGTCAATAAGAATACATTGACGGCACCTTTCTATATGGGGATACCATACATACTCGGAATTAACGTATGATCATACTTTGATGAGGCTACCCGCCTTAGCATTCAAGAGGCTACCTGCCTTAGCATTCAAGAATTTGCACATAATCATGTAAAGCATATAACACCAAATCGAGCATTTATTTAAGTAAACATATACAATACGTGTCGTGGTTTAAGACTCAAGTATAAATCATTTGAATTTGAATAAGTATGCAATGCACCCCCAAAATGAAAGATGGAAAACGGGGGATGAAAAAGTACTCACATTAACAAGTAACTTGAAAGATAGTGTCGTGAATAATCGGAGAGATCGGTTTAACGAGCAAGACCTATATTAAACGGGTCTTGTGTTAGTAGGTAGTCTTGGAAGGGTTTAAAATAAAATACATGACAAATAAAGTAAATAAATAAAGTTTAGGATTTAAAATGTAAATATTTGAGAAATTAAAGAAACGAGTTTTGTAAAATAAGTTTACTCGAAACCGGGTCTCGGTATTCTATTCATTAGTTTTTTTCTTTTTTTCTTTTTACTCAACCTATGTTAAGTAATAATGTGGGTTAAAATGCGATATTGCAAAACCCTTGGTTATAAGAATACCAAGACGAGGTTTAAACGAGTGTTCAGGTTTGTCGGTTCGAGACTTGATAATTGACCAAGCTCACAGTTAACTTCCCAAAATAATAAATGTTATGAGATAACTCAATAAAATCAAAATATACTTAACCAAGTATGTAGTTCTATTGTGAAGAACCTTAACGTTCGTTAAGCGAGTATACGACCTTATCGGTTCGAACTTGTTATAAGATCAAGTTGGTTACCGACATGCCAAGTATGTTTAGTAATTAACTAAAATTGATTTAAAATATAATCTTGAAGAAAAATATGAGTTTTGGTGGCTAAAAACACACTTATGTGTCTTAAGCGAGTGAACTCGGTTTAGTTCGGTTTTTGGTTCGGTCCTTGACTCGGAATAAGACCGAGGATGGTTACCACATACCCAATTACCATGGAACTTGTAAAATAACTTATAAATAATAATACTCAAGTTTTACATTCAAAAATTTAACGATAAAGCTTTTAAACAAAAGTTCGGTTTTTGGTTCGGTCCTTGACTCGGAATAAGACCGAGGATGGTTACCACATACCCAATTACCATGGAACTTGTAAAATAACTTATAAATAATAATACTCAAGTTTTACATTCAAAAAGTTAACAATAATGCTTTTAAACAAAAGTTCGGTTTTTGGTTCGGTTCTCAACTCGGGATGAAACCGAAGCTAGTCACCACATACCCAATACCATGGAACTTGAAAAATATGAACAATAAACTAAAATATGTAGAAGTTAAGCAAGTATAACAAGTTATATGGTTAGATTTGTTAAATATATAAACAAGGACTACAAAGTCCTCTATGTAACCTTGCCTTACTAGCCCGACATTTCAACCGGCCGAGACCGGAGAAATGAAAAACCGAAGGTAAACAAGAAGTTTATATTATATATATGTTGTAACATCAAGCTTTAAGTATTGAGAAGTTAGTTAAAATGAAAGATTAGCTTATGAAGAACAACCTTAGAATTTAAGAATTTGAGAGAGAAATGAAGAAATGAGCAAGCACAAATGAAGAAGATGGGTGTGTATATATAGGGTAAGTTGAATGGGTCTTTCATAAAGGGTGTTTCATGAAAATGGGTTGGTTATAGACCCAAGAAAGCACAAACTACAAATGAGTCCTTCAAGTCTCCATTTTGGTAGTTTTAGTCACTGGAGTTCGTGTTGAGCGTTTTCGGGGAATTTTAAGAACCGAAAAAGGTGTTTTTTTTATCCAACAACTATAAAACAAATATTTAACATATAATTCATCATTTTGATAATATCGAAAGGTTCGGGATACAAAACGGGTCGGGTTTACATTAAGAATACAAGTATAAAATAACCCTAAATTGACAAATGTCACATTATAAGTACTAGATCAACGATCTAGCTTCAGACCTTTAGTTTGATTGCATAACCTTTACCTTGACATTTTATCTCTTTATAAATATAAGGACCTTTAGTCCTTTCTTGTTAATCACTTATAAACCTGTGTTTCTTCTTCGTTGAAGAAACATATATTTCAACTTTCTTTTATTATAAGAAATACTTAATAAAATCTTTATATATAATAAAGAAGTATTATTTTATCTATAATCTCGACTTTATGGAATCTTATTTCCACTTTATAAAATCAAGGTACAGGCTATATCCCTAACTAGGGTCTAAGCCATTTATAATATAATAATCGGGCAAAATCCCTACCGTGAATGGCTTATTACTCGAAACGCCTATGCTCTATTTGGACCGCACTTCTACTTGGAGAGAGGTCGAGAGAGAGTAACTAGGTAGAGTTATGGCACGCATTTCGAGGTAAGACTTGTCGGGATATCGCCATATCGGGGTCGTGGCATGCTTATCGAGGTAATGTGTGATTGGGAGTGTGAATTGGATGAGTGAGGACCACCCCCATGGCCGGCCTATCGCGAAGATGCACTAGCTTCGCTGAGTCGCCGCATAGGCTTGCCACGTGTCGCTACGGTATCGCCACGTGTCCTGCATCTTCGCGTATCGCGAAGATGTAAAACGTGGATTCTTCGCGTATCGCGAAGATGCAAAACTTTGAATCTGTTCATTTTTGGTCCCTGATCTTTTGCTAACTTGCCATATCTTGATTTCGTCTCATCATTCAAAAATACAAAGGCGGCTCTTAAGCGACGATGCGAGCGTGCGCCATCAAAGCGCCACATTGCGCCCATTGCCCTTCACCCGAGCCCGTGCGCGTCGGGTGCTTCGCACCCCCGCTAGAACTATGTAGAGTGGTTGACCACATAAGAACATTTTCATGGAATGTTCTCTTCTTATAAAGTGCTTAATTTTTCTTTCTTTCTCCGATGTGGGATGGAGTCTCCTTACTCTATTCCTTAACATAAGCTACTTTCATTCTTTGTCTTATTTTTCTCTTACTTTTGCCATGTATATTTTTAGTCCTTAAGTTTTATTAGTTTGTCAAATTTTGACCAAAATTTTCATGATGTTACATAGAGTATGCATTTCAGTACCAAAAAATGTCACCGGAACCGGACCCGATATGTATCCGATAATACCCAAAAACCGGAACATGGTTTTTCCAATACCCAATCTATACCTGAAATTACCTGAAAAATACTTGAAAGTTGAAAATACCCGAAAACACCCAAAAAAAAGTGCAACCCTTAAAAACCCAATATATACCTGAAAACTGAAAATAGAGTTTTTTCAATACCTGAAAATAGGGTATTTAAATACTCGGTGTTAGAATACTCATTTTTATACCTGAACCAAACCCGTTGTATAGGGTACGATTTTTAGAGACAATGCCCGGACCCAAAACCGACCCAAGTATTTCCAATACTGGTCATACCCGAACGCGGTTCCATACCTAAAACCAGGTGTTAGAAAAACCTGATTTGTGTACCTCTAGTCATGGGTAGGGATGAGCTCGGTACCGTACCGGTACCGAAAATACCAATCCCAAAAATCACAAAATCTTGGTACCAGTACCGGTACCGAAATATTCTATTCGGTATTGGTACAATACCGGTATTGAAGGTAAAAAATAGGGAAATACCGGCACCGGTACCGTACCGATCCTGAAACTCAAACTTTGGTACCAATTCGGTACCGACGGTACGAAATCAGTACTGCTTTTGGTAACGGTACCAATCAATACCGGTACCGAATTTGCTCAATGGTGACATGGGCTGTCTAAAAACGTGGATTATAAGACAAGTCCATTGATCTAAAAATAGAATATACCGGGCTGGCCTGTTATCTGTGAAAGCCCACTAACAGTCGGATAAATAAAACTAGGGTTACCAAAAACACAACACAACACAACACAACACATAGAGATCGATCGTCTTCAACAGAAGACAGGTATCACCGTCTTATTCAATCCATTGCTCACTAGACCCAGCTTAATTGAATGTTTGCTGCAGAATGAAGGTTATTGCTGCGTATTTGTTGGCTCTTTTGGGCGGTAACACCTCTCCATCCGCAGAGGATTTGAAGAGCATTCTCGCTTCAGGTATGATCCATATATTCGATGCTTATCAAATTGTTACTGTTTTCATACTTATTTTGAGGTTACTTTAATTGACATTTTTATTAACTTCACTGCTGTTGATTGTGACGACTGTATATATATGTGTGTGTGTGTATATATATTATTGATCTTTAATCGTCTCAAATGTGCTTTATATGCAATTGACTGCCCAGCTAAAAGCGTTCACGAGATTTTCTAAGAACTAAGAGACTAAATCATGATGGATTTATACGATCTTTACGCTTGACTACAAGTCGTAATAGTTAATGAAATAATGTGCGTGTGTATAAATGTTTTATAATATTTTACTCAGTGCAATAGCTTTTTTGTATTACATATAACTAAACAATTTACTTCACTAAATCTGTGTGTTTTATTTATTCAAAATTTGAAGTAACCTTTATGTTATAAATTGCAGTTGGAGCCGATGCAGATGAAGATAAGATTGAATTGCTACTGAAGGAAGTTAAGGGTAAAGACATCACAGAACTAATTGCTTCCGGAAGGGAGAAGCTTGCTTCAGTTCCATCTGGTGGTGGTGGTGTTGCAGTGGCGGCTGCAACTGGCGGTGGTACTGCACCTGCAGCTGCTGCAGCTGAGACAAAGAAAGAAGAGAAGGTTGAAGAGAAAGAGGAATCTGATGATGTAAGATACTTTTTATTATGATTTTATGATACAATTCTTAGTTTGCTATGATTACTTGCTTACGTTTATTTTTTTGTATCTTTTTCAGGACATGGGATTCAGTTTATTCGACTAAGGCGGGTTTTGTGAGAAGCATTATGTATTTTTCACTTTGTTTTGTCATCAATTATCTTTAAGACAATGCAGAAATTATGGAGTTTTAAGTTTTATTAGTTATATATGATGAAAACACATACTTTTCGTGTGCTATAGCAGCTTTTCTGGTGTTTTATTACATTTCAAGATATGACCCCTTTAAAATGCATAGTATTTTTGTCTTTAAATTTTGGTGTATCTTCATATGGAGCTCTAATTAACGGTGCCCAGATTTAATGAAATTATTTGATTATGATTTTTACATGTTTTGATAATCACACTTTCAAATACCTTTTAAGCTGGATTTGATAGCCCCAAAGAAAGAGAGCATAATAACAAAGGTATTAACATTGTGTAGCTGATGCGTTGTTGCTAAATAAGATTAAAAAAAGTCTGATATAAAATATAAATGACAGGCCATTCATTCGACAAGTTGTTTGATTTTATAATAAAAGTTTTATTTTTTTAAAAATTAAAATGACTTCAGTAGGTTTATATATGGTGGTGGTGTGGCTGTTTGGTGTATTTGCCGCTGTCAATGAACAATGATAAAGACATGCGTAGAAGCAGAAAGGCACTCTAGGCCAGCGGCGATTGAGGACAAAAAACACCATTGAAGTTGAAGAACCATCGTCGCTCTTTTGACGGAGATCTGCAATTAAAGTTGAATTTTCGATGACTCATCTGAGATACGTGACTATGTGTCGCAGTGTGGGCATCAGAGGCTTTGCCTTGGTATGAACCCTAATTCTTTTTTTCTTTTTTTTTAAATCGATTAGGTTTTAGAATTTCTTTCGTTTGTACATTTTGGTTTGTTCTCTGACTGACTTTTGGGTTTTTTTTGTGTGTGTTGTTGCATTGTTGACTTTAATAGTTTAATTTGATTGTCACCAAATTTTGATAATGTTTGGCATCGGTTTAGATGTGTTGTCGGTTACTACATTTTTTACTTTAATTTGTTTCAACCTAATATCCATAGTGATTGGCACTGGTTCGTTGTCGTATGTTTGTGATGATTTGGCTGGTGCAGCAGCTTCAGGAATTGTCTTTTTTGTGGCCTGAAACGAGTCACTAAGTATGCATATGAGATTATGAGTCGTTTGATAGGCTGCTTGAACTAAAACCACTTCGGTTGTTGCCTATCAAGTAATACATTTATGAGAGAGTATTACATATTAAAAGGTTCAATTATTTTGTCCCTTGGATTAGCAATTTAGTATTAAACCCATGCGCAATTGCTATTTCAACTTATGCTTCATTAGTATATAGCATAACTTATGTTGTGTTATAGGTAATTTTGGAACGGATCAAATAAATAAATAAATAAATAGAAATAATAACCGGTAATTTTGAAACATGTAAAATGGATTTGCATCAAAATAGTAATTTTGAAACGGGTCAAGCAAAAACTAGGTACCTTTGAAACATGTCAGGAAAAAAAAACATTATGGAAATTATCAATGAAGAGTATGGTGATAAGCAATGAGGATAGGGATATAAGTTGCATATATTCTTTTTTGTTGTATGTAGGTGATATAATTTGATCATGGTGATAGAAAGGTTCTAATCGAAAATTAAGAAGTGTGATAGAGGAGAAAAAGAAGACCAGTGGGGATGCGAACGGTGAAGGATTGTTAATCAATGTCAAATGTCCAAATTAATGGCACATGACAACCCAGTCTGCATACAACTAAGAGAAAAAACAACATAAATAGAATTTCTATTGTTGGCTCCTTTGTAATCTCAATCCCCTTCAAACGAACCCTAATTTTTCTAATATCTACTCCAAAACAACACGCAAATGTCAAACATCATCCATGTTATGATCGTTGTCGTTGTCTCCTTCATAGTATTCATCATCACGTTGAATTTGCTTGTCCCTTGTGTGCTCTGTTAGAAAGAAAAGGAACTATATGAACAAACAGCTATTATGGGTAAATGCGCGAATTTGGGTTGTATTATTTCTCTGTGTGTTAATAGGCGAACCTAGAAAATTTAGCATTAATGAAACTACCCGAAAGCCACGAATATTGAATACAAAGCGTATAAAACCATAAAAAATCATTGTATCAAAACAATTATTATTGTATTGCTGTTATAAGGATTTGTGTACTTACGATGGATTCGTTCATCAGGGTTCTTCTCATCTTCATCAAAATCAGGAATATAGAAATCAGGTGGGACCTGCAATATTTAGAGAATTAAGGAAAGATTCATTTCAATCTTTAATGCGAATCCAAATAAGTCACATTGGTGAAGAAATGCTTGAGTATTGGTCAACATTCCAAAACACCCTTTAGACAAAGATAATTATAGAAAAACTACAATTAAGTTTTTCTTAAGTACTTAAATAGTTAGTTTTTAATAATATTCTTATTTACCTCTTGCATTTGTACACTTGGAGCATGTTGAATGCATCGAAGATTTTCTAGAACTTGCATCTTTATAGTGCCCAAGTATGACTTGCTATTAAAATTTTCCTGTCAAACCAACAAAATTTTTTTTGATTTGGCTCAGTAACCCAAAAATAAGTAAACGGGTTGAAATGACCACTTCTAGCTAAAACCAAAACGACCAAAAAAAAAAATAGAGAAGAAATGACATACAATATGAGCCGTTGGAATCCTTAACGAACACTCTGGAGCAAAATACTTGATATAATCATTATCTGGAATCTCTGCATTCATTCACACATTTATAAAAATTTTAAACATAATATTAAGTTTTAAAAATATGTAAAACAAACAAAAAAGATGTCCGTCAAGAGAATCAAACATCAGTTTCCACAAAATAGCACCTAAAGATGATGCAGATAAGCATTTAATCACTTAACTGGATTCAGACAATTATAAAAAATAATGTGTAAGTTTTAGAAATATGTAATGCAAACAAAATATGTGACTGACAAGAGAAACAAACATCAGTTTCCACAAAATACCACCTAAAAATAATGCAAATAAGCACTTAATCACTTAATTGGATTCAGGCAATTACCAATTTGCATAATGTGTATATTTAACAAGAGGGATAGTGTAAAAAAACGCCCTTTAAAAGTGTTCAATTTCAGTCATTTTTTATTAAAAATGACCATCACATCCCTAATTCTCTTGAGATGATACTTACAATGGCCTTTTTTATTGAGACATTATTACATTTAAGCCTTTTTAATCAAGCAAGCAACTTTGCAATATATATATATATATATATATATATATATATATATATAGGGGAGCTTTCAAATGAGAACCCATTTGAGTTTTAAGAACTCGAAAGAACTCATTGTAACGATTTTTTTTTTCGAATTTTTTTTACACATGCGTAATATATGTAGGTTAAATATACGTAAAAAAATTACAGAATTTTTTACACACCGAGTCGACTTTTTACATATGTGTAACGGACGTAAAAGTTAGTGTAACCACTTACATCTTTATTCTCTCTCCTACTTTGACTTTTTGGTCAGATTTAATCTCAACCACATATTCAAATCCATTTAATCAAATGTGTGGCCAAGAATTGAGTTCTTAAGTTCTTAAAACTCAATATGGTTCTCAAAATATCCCTCCCCTATATATATATATAAATATAACTTAATATGATTCTAATCTGAGAAAATAATATACGAGTTGAAAAAAAAAGTATATACCATCAGGAAGCTCTGTATCTAAAAGAACTCCCGTTTCAACAGTCCAACACCGAGCAACATTCTCTTTTGTATATCCTCCACCACCAGTTACCTTCACAAAACCCTAAATATTAGTTTATAATTAACACTATTCAAACAAAAACTATTTAAAATAATAAAATAGACCTACCAGCAGGGGCAAACCAAATCTTTTTACAATTCTAACACATTCAGCATGTCCTGTAGGACATTCAGAAATAACAGAAGCAAGTATTGCAGCATTAGTCAATTATCTGTTATTTACAAATTTAGAATTTTAAACAATAATCAAGTGGGTTTTGATTACAATAAGATTAGCACCATCTATTGAGAGATTGAAACAGCCTAAGCGGTCCCCAGCAAGCGAATCGGCCCCACACTGGAGAACTATTACACCCGGTTGGTATGTTTCAACAACCTTTGATATTATCTGCAAAATGAAATTTTAAATAGAAGTATATAACTAGCTCCCCCACCATAAATATATCAAAAAGACAAAATATTTAGCTTTAATAAACATACCGTTTTAAACAATCGGGTAAAGCTGGTGTCGTCTATACCGTCCTTTAAAGGGACGTTAATTGCATAAAACTTTCCTTCTCGTTCCCCAATTTCCTACAAAATCAAAAGTATCAAATAAATATATGAGTATCGTTCTAATTAGGCTTGTAAACAAACCAAACATTCAGTCAACCATTCCATGAGAAGTTCGTTTATTTAAAAAATGAATGAACATCAACAAAACTTTCCATTCATTTAGTTAAACGAATGACCATTAACACATGTCTCGTTCATTCATTTCTGGTAGTTTAAGTTAGCTAGTTTACGTTTGTTCGCTTATGTATTCATTTAAAGGGTTTGGATCAGATACAAATTAAATTAACGTACTAACAGTGCGAATCAAGTAGTGTAATTACACTACTTGATTCGCACAGTTAGCACGCATTTTTAGTTTGTACGTTAACTTTCCCCTTCATTTAAATTGTTAGGGCTCATTACAATAGAGTTTATCAATATTTAAGGCCCAACAGATTGATATTCGCGTTTACTTTTAATTAGTGCTTGTTCAGTTACTCGCTCATATTGTTCATCTATGTTCAGTTATATTGATTCGTTCTATCAACGAACGAACATGACCACACTCAGTTTCTTCACGAACGAAAACGAACAAGAAAACCCCGTTCGTTTAACTGTTTATAATTTAAAAATATCAACCATACAGATAAACAGAGAAGTGCTGGATGTAAAATACCTTAACATCACCTGATCCAGGAAAGAACAGATTTCCATATTTGTGAAAACTAACTGTCATCACCCTGACACGTTAAAGCATCATATGGTCAAAATGAGTGCAAAATATGTTTGATAGTAATTACATAGCATATGATCAGTCATCTAAACTTCCAATATGTTTCTAATGTAGACCAATTAAATTTGTTACCTGTCGGTGAAGTAAAAGGCTTCTTCAACACCATCACCATGATGCACATCAATATCAATATATAAAACCCGTGCATGATATTTAAGAAGCTCCAAAATGCCCAAAACCAAATCATTGATATAACAAAATCCAGAAGCCTCACACTTTTTAGCATGATGTAATCCACCAGCCCAATTTATGGCAACGTCACAAAGCTGATTATTTAATCTTCGTGCAGCATCTATTAGCAATCATAAATAGTTAAACACGGTATATGTATAAAACCAGAATTCTAAATAAATTAATAAAATGTAGCTAATTATTTAAGATAAAGCTTACCAATTGTTCCACCAGCATATATTTGGCAAAACTCAAACATGTCATCAAATACAGGGCAATCTTCTCCAAGCTTAACTAAACATAAATTAAGTGTTAGAATTTAAATCAGTCATAAGTGTCATCAAACAAGGTACTTACACTTTGCCATTTCTTCTGGAAACAAATGCTGCGTGTCGGGGTTAATCCGCTGCAAGAACTCCACATAATCTGCTGAGTGAAACTGTGCTAGCTCAACTGGATAAGCCTTGTGAGGTCTCTGAATTAAACATCACAGATTATATTATATGCTATTAACAAAGGGTATCAGCCATATGACTAAAAACTAGGGGTGTACACGAGCCGAACCACTCGTGAGCTACTCGAGACTGGCTCATTAAAAACTCAAATCGAACCGAGCTTAAATTAGCTCGATCCCAGGCTCAAGCTTTTAACGAAACTCATTTAACAAACGAGATCCGCTCGATTCAAGTTTTAGTTATCCTATCTCGAATAGCTCACGAGCGGCTCGGCTCGCTTACACCCCTATTAAAAAGCAAGTGAAAAGCCATAAAAGTATAAAACTAACATAAATTTCCATCTTTTTGTGAAGATCATACGAGAGCACCAGATGATGAGTCATACATAACCGGTGCGGCTTCATCGGATGGTTCGGCCCGAAGTAAACATTGCCAACATCTCCTGCACAAGTCAATTACCCTAATAATTTTGACAATCAATTCTCAATTTTATAACCAGTTTTAGCCACGAAATGTAAACCTATCACAACAGTCAACAGTAGATAATTTCTAGGGTTTGATATTCTTAGGCAAAAACTAATCTAAAAGGATGGATCTTGTATAATTAAATTAGGATATTGCGAGATGTTTCGTAAACATTAGTGTGCGCATATACAGATATATACGTACCATCGTAAAAGTATGAAATTCGATCTTTTGAACGCATGTTATCCCAAATTACAGATATAAATCAGTAAGATATCAATAATGGAGCTTAAAACCAGAACTGATGTTCGTAGCTGAGCTGAGGTCTGTTGCTGTTTAACAATGGCGGTCGTTCAGGGAGTTATATCTTTCGGTATGTTGGCCTTTTGGTCCTTATAATTTTGCATCTTTCTAAACTCTAAAGCTAGTTGTGAAGTACCAAATGTTCGAAGATCACCGCTACTTAAAAGTGTGTTGAGTTGACCGGGTACTTATGAGAATCTTTGGAGTAGTGACGGGTGGATTGTAGAGCCACCCTAAAGTGTCATAATTCTAGTTAAAACGTGTGTGTTTATGTATAAATTCAAGGATTTGGATTACTACACTATGTTGTGTAATGCAGGTACAAATTAGGAGAAAATATTGCTCGAGTGTGTTCAGATGAAAAGGAACAAGAGAGTCAATGCGGGAAGTCAACAGCCAAGAATTGATAAAGAAAAATGGAATTTTTTAGGGTCTACCGTAGCTTACGGTAGCCACCGTAAGCTACGCTAGGGGTCTGCCGTAAAAAGCCACCGTAAACAGACACTTTCCACCGTAGGAACTTCAGGGCTACCGTAGCTTACGGTAGCCACCATAGCTTACTGTAGCCTCAACATTTTGATGTCGGTTACAACTCGAAAAATGGGTTTTAAAGGACTTTTGGGTTCCATTCTTGGGGATTCCGAACTAGACAATTGGTGTGGGTGATTTTGGTGCCTTGGAACAATATTTTGGGTGTTTCTTATTGAAGATTAACATCATAATCTTTGATTGAATTGGATTAAACATTGGATTGATGAAACCAATCATGTGTGGCTAAACCCTTTGGTGTTTCTCTTAGATGTAAGGTTATTCACAATACATTTATGTTTATTGTCCTTGAATTTGGATTGGTTATCTAATTGTTGAGGTTAGTATAACTATGATGTTTGTTTGATTGTTTGTAATTTGTCCATATCGTTTTAAACCTAGTTTCGTTCTATACGTTCTTGGTGTTGTTGACAATTGAGATTTAGTAGAAGGAATTAGGGTTAAGACTATATTGAGTGATTACCAAGTAACGACCTCGCGTTCTAGGAATCCGAGTACTTAGTTCTTGATTAATCACAAACAATTACACTTACACAAAATCAAGATATTATGATTTATCCATTGAACTTTAATAAAAGTGTTGAGTAATAACCCGAATTCCAAGAGGAATACTTGCTTAAGCAATTGTTTACAACTTTCGTTTAGTTTATTTAGTTTATAAAATCAAATCAAAACCAACTTGAGAATTACTTTTTCGTCATTTACGTTTATATTAGTTTAATTGTTGAGTTACTTAGTAACACATATTCCACAAACTCCACGTGTTCGACACCCACTAACCGCTATCTAGTTAGTTGTATTTGGTTTATTTTTGTACGAGTCTTCGACCTCGTGTCAAATTTTGGCGCCGTTGCCGGGGAGTAATGCGCAACGTGTGTTATTTTTGTAGTTTTTGTTTAAATTGTTACTGTCAGTTTTACGCGGGTTGTTCTAGTGTGCAGGTACTTACAGGTATATGCATACACGACGCTTGCGGTCTTCATCACCGTTAGCTTTTGATCCGGAAATCGAGAGAACTTTTCGCCAGAATCGGATTCTTCAAAGGGAGAACAAGATTATTGGGTCACCAAGCACACAAAGTCGAACAACTGACACCATAATCATGACTTTGGAACAAACTTTACCGCCAATGCCACCACCCATCAATCCATAGAGCCCACCATCCACTGAACCCATTACCACCATAAATCCTACAAGCGAGCCTACTTCAACCGTGTTTAGCTTTCAACCACTAGCTAACCTTCCACCCTTGCCCAACTTCATGCCTATTCAAGGACAATCATCGACTTCATCACAACAATCACCTTTTCACTCTCAACAGCATCCATTCTACCATCGACAACCGTACACATTTCCCCAAGACCCACCCATAATCCATATTTCACCGGGTCCTAGATCGGGCCCGCATTTGTTTGGTAGGCCACATTATGGAGATAACAATGAAGGGTATGAAGAATTTGAAGAAGGATATGTAAGTGGAGTTGATGGGAGTCAATTGAGGGTGCAAGGGCAATTCGGGTATGGACCCGAACAACAACCGCAGAAACTAGTGCAAAAATGGGGTAGGCCGAATATCAATCAAATACAACAACCACAACCATTGCAACAAGTTCCACAACAACCGCAATATCAACAACCTCAACAACCAAATCCTCAACCACAATCCAACAATATGCCCAACAAAGGCCCGCTTACCGGCAAATGGGCCAACCAAGAGTACCATTGGGGGTACCAAGAAGGCATGCAAGGGAGATGGTTAGTGGAATTGAAGCTCATTTTAGACCAGTCATCACCAATAACCCATCTCCGGTAGTTATTCCTCAAAACCAAAATGGAAGAACATTTGAGGTGAGAACCAATGCGCTCCAAAGTTTACCAAAGTATAAGGGTCTAGCAACGAAAGAACCTTATTTTCATTTGGAGGCATATGACTCTATTTGAAACACGATTGGGGGTCAAGGTTTTTCACTGGATGAAGTTAAGTTGGTTTTATTCCAATTCTCGTTAGAAGATAAGGCAAAGAGATGGTTCTACACTTTGCCTTCCGCATCAATTTATACTTGGGCCGAGATGCAACAAAGGTTCTTGGAAGAGTTTTACACGGCCCAAAAGACTAATGATGCGAGACGAAGTTTGAGAAGCTTCCAACAACAATCGGGTGAGATGTTTCATGAAACATTCGAGAGGTTTAATATGATGATAAAAAATTGTCCTCACCATGGTATAGCTCTTTGGGAATTGTTGAATACTTTTCATGAGGGGTTAAATGCGGAAGATGAGAGGGACTTAATGTCAATCACAAATGGTACATTCGGTACCAATTATGAACAAGATGATTGGGAATTCTTGGAGCAAATGTCGGTCACATCGAAGAGAAAGGCTCAAACCGCAAGAAGAGCAAGGCCGGCAATTGGAAGACCGCAAGTCCATGCCGTAGAAGATGTAGGAGTACAAGCCACTAACCAAAGAATTGATGTTTGTACAAATTGAAATGAGTTGGGTCATGCGGCGGATGTGTGTACGGTGGGACAAGCACAATTAGAGAACGTGAGTGCACTTCAAGGTCAAGGGGGAGGTGGTCGAAATTATAACATGAATTCAAACACTTACCACCCCGGGTTGAAAAATCATCTCAATTTTCGTTATGGGAATCCGGCTACTCAATCTAATCCGAATTTCCAAGGGAATCAAGGAAATTATGTTCCACGCCAACAATACAACAATCAAAGCTTTCAAAGTCAATTTCAACAAACGGGCAGTGGTCAAAGTGGGTGTTCGGGTCAAAGTTATTCAAGTGGGAACGAAGTCATGGATATGCTTAGGATGATACAACAAGATATGCAACGGAGAAATCAACTTGATGAAGTGCGCATGCAAAAGGGTGAAGTCCGTGACAAAGTCATTCAATCGTTGACCACTCAAATGGGTCAACTTGCAACCGATGTTGAGAATTTGAAGAAACACAGCTCGAGCTTAAAGAAGGGGAACAATGTGCATATCAATGCGGTAAGTCTTTTACCTAATTTTGGAATTTCAAGTGTTCAAATTGATCCAACACCACAGTTTATTGAGGAGGTGGTGGAAGATATTAGTGATGAGACTGAAAATGTGAGTAATTATGAAACAATTTTCAAAACAACTCTGAATTACAACCGAATGAAATATTTTTTTGTGAAAATTGTTCTTGTGATAAATGTTTAAATGACAAATTAACTAAAATAAGGGATGAGAGGGTTGATAATAATATTATCCCGAGTAAACTTCAAGACCCAGGAGTGCCCCTTTTATCAATCCAAATTGGTGAATTTAAAACTGATCGGGCACTGCTAGATCTTGGAGCTTGTGTTAGTATAATGCTCGGTAGTTTATATGATCAGTATGAGTTTGGTCCGCTACAAAAAGTAAACACCACCGTGGTTTTAGCGGATCAAACCCATACACTTCCCCGAGGCATGATATATAATGTGATGGTACATGTGGAGGATTTATGTTACTCAGTTGACTTTTTAGTACTTGATTATGCTAAAAATGTAACTAATACGCAACCCACAGTCATATTGGGTAGACCCTTCCTCGCCACTTCACTTGCAGTAATTGATTGTGCTAAGGGGACACTGGGAGTAAAATGAGGGAATCGTGATAAACGGTTATTATTATTTGAAAATACTACTGACCCTTTTATTGAAAAGGAAAGCCTGAAGGCGGATTTTGTTAAGAAGTGTGCATCCTTGAACAAGGATCACACGAAAATGGAGTGTCTTGTGATTGACAGGTCAGTTGAGAAGAAAGAAACTGAGCATCAACATAGTGAGAAGGTGGCAGAAAAAGGTGGCCGACCAAGGAAGACAAAAGTGAGACATCCACCTAACCTAAATGATCTAGGGTGGAGGATGAGGATGTTCGGGCCCGACCCTGGTGTCACACCCCGACCAATGAAGGCGGAAACGTCGAGGCGCGACATGATTGCTCATTGCACAATAACACTATAAAGTTACAATATTTAAACAACTCATTTAAATCCATATCATCATAAATAACACAACAATTGTTCATACAAAATACCAAATAGATAGATAAACAAATAACTTGTTCTTTTATTTTCTAATATCCTAAAGCCAAGATAATAAGTTTCATCAAGTAATCCAATCAAGCTAATATCAAACCTGTAACATTGCATAAAATAGAGTTTGTCAACACGAAGGTTGGTGAGCGATTTTCATAGTTTTGGACAATAAGTATATAGTATGAAATCCACAACTAGTATATGAAAACAATAAATAATAGCAACAATTTAGATAATAAAACCGTCAATAAGAATACATTGACGACAATAATGAAATCGTCAATAAGAATACATTGACGACACCTTTCTATATGGGGATACCATACATACTCGGAATTAACGTATGATCATACTTTGATGAGGCTACCCGCCTTAGCATTCAAGAGGCTACCCACCTTAGCATCCAAGAATTTGCACATAATCATGTAAAGCATATAACACCAAATCGAGCATTTATTTAAGTAAACATATACAATACGTGTTGTGGTTTAAGACTCAAGTATAAATCATTTGAATTTGAATAAGTATGCAATGCCACCCCCAAAATGAAAGATGGAAAACGGGGGATGAAAAAGTACTCACATTAACAAGTAACTTGAAAGATAGTGTCGTGAATAATCGTAGAGATCGGTTGAACGAGCAAGACCTATATTAAACGGGTCTTGTGTTAGTAGGTAGTCTTGGAAGGGTTTAAAATAAAATACATGACAAATAAAGTAAATAAATAAAGTTTAGGATTTAAAATGTAAATATTTGAGAAATTAAAGAAACGAGTTTTGTAAAATAAGTTTACTCGAAACCGGGTCTCGGTATTCTATTCATTAGTTTTTTTCTTTTTTTCTTTTTACTCAACCTATGTTAAGTAATAATGTGGGTTAAAATGCGATATTGCAAAACCCTTGGTTATAAGAATACCAAGACGAGGTTTAATACCAAGACGAGGTTTAAACGAGTGTTCGGGTTTGTCGGTTCGAGACTTGATAATTGACCAAGCTCACAGTTAACTTCCCAAAATAATAAATGTTATGAGATAACTCAATAAAATCAAAATAGACTTAACCAAGTATGTAGTTCTATTGTGAAGAACCTTAACGTTCGTTAAGCGAGTATACGACCTTATCGGTTCGAACTTGTTATAAGATCAAGTTGGTTACCGACATGCCAAGTATGTTTAGAAACTAACTAAAATTGATTTAAAATATAATCTTGAAGAAAAATATGAGTTTTGGTGGCTAAAAACACACTTGTGTGTCTTAAGCGAGTGAACTCGGTTTAGTTCGGTTTTTGGTTCGGTCCTTGACTCGGAATAAGACCGAGGATGGTTACCACATACCCAATTACCATGGAACTTGTAAAATAACTTATAAATAATAATACTCAAGTTTTACATTCAAAAAGTTAACAATAAAGCTTTTAAACAAAAGTTCGGTTTTTGGTTCGGTCCTTGACTCGGAATAAGACCGAGGATGATTACCACATACCCAATTACCATGGAACTTGTAAAATAACTTATAAATAATAATACTCAAGTTTTACATTCAAAAAGTTTACAATAATGCTTTTAAACAAAAGTTCGGTTTTTGGTTCGGTTCTCAACTCGGGATGAAACCGAGGCTAGTCACCACATACCCAATACCATGGAACTTGACAAATATGAACAATAAACTAAAATATGTAGAAGTTAAGCAAGTATAACAAGTTATATGGTTAGATTTGTTAAATATATAAACAAGGACTACAAAGTCCTCCATGTAACCTTGCCTTACTAGCCTGACATTTCAACCAGCCAAGACCGGAGAAATGAAAGACCGAAGGTAAACAAGGAGTGTATATTATATATATGTTGTAACATCAAGCTTTAAGTATTGAGAAGTTAGTTAAAATGAAAGATTAGCTTATGAAGAACAACCTTAGAATAAATGAAGAAATGAGCAAGCACAAATGAAGAAGATGGGTGTGTATATATAGGGTAAGTTGAATGGGTCTTTCATAAAGGGTGTTTCATGAAAATGGGTTGGTTATAGACCCAAGAAAACACAAACTACAAATGGGTCCTTTAAATCTCCATTTTGGTAGTTTTAGTCCCTGGAGTTCGTTTTGAGCGTTTTCGGGGAATTTTAAGAACCGAAAAGGGTGTGTTTTTTTTATCCAACAACTATAAAACAAATATTTAACATACAATTTATCGTTTTGATAATATCGAAAGGTTCGGGATACAAAACGGGTCGGGTTTACATTAAGAATACAAGTATAAAATAACCCGAAATTGACAAATGTCACACCTGGTTTGCCGGAAGACTGGCAAAAGTTGCTTGAAAAAGAGCGTGCTTATAACGAGAAGGCTGCACGAGAGTGGGCCAGTCACCCACCTTGTGTAACACCCCGACCAAAGGCGGATTATACATCGGGGCGCCACATATTGTTTCATTACTCGTGACACTATTGGGTGTCAATATTTAATAAATATATTCATTCACGCATGCGCAACGTATACATAAGATATAAACCAACTTAAATCTATATATATTATAAATCAAAATATTCGAACAGCAATAACTTGTCTTGATACATTTTAATCTAGGTCCAAAATAAAGAAAACTTCCTACGTGTCCACAAGCTCCAAAACAGCTACTGCAAACCTGAACATGTGTTAAAATAAACGTCAAACACTTGCGTGTTGGTGAGAAATCAAGTTTAATACAATACATAGATAACAATAAATCTGCGCGCAACATGTGTATGTCTGGTTTTCAACAAGGGTGTAATCTGATCGGGACCAACTCTAAGAGACAAGACTGCCAGTGCTCACAATTGAGCTCACAAACAAGACTAACTGTGCATGTGTAAACAAAAGAGAAAATCATAAACGAATGTTCTCCCGTGTTCATCTAATGGTACCATGAAAACTGCGGAATAGACCGACAAGACGGTTAATGATCCACACATACAAATAAACAGCCAAGTCTACGTCCTCAACACATGGGATACTGCGCGACTAAAGTTCATAAACAAGTTTAAGACTCTAAGTTTGTATGAACACATGAACATCCCAAAACATTAAAAGCAAAAAGGGATTAGGTACGAGATTACTCACTTGATAAACGATGCGGTGTAAGATATGCAAGAATCAACTTTTAAACAAGCACAAGTTAACCTATAATTAAAGATTATTGTTTTAACGATTGGTTTTAAGTCTTGATTATAAGTTAGCATAATTAATAAGTAAACTATTATATATAATATATATATATTACCGGAAAAGCAAGGCAGGACGGAGAGGAAGACGGAGGCAGAGAGGAGGCGGCAGAGAGAGCAAGGAGAACAGGAGAGATTAAGTGTTTGTGTGTGTAGTGTTAAGAAAATAATACTATTATTTATAGGAAAACCCTAGGAAACATAAATCCAGAAAAAGGGGAAAAGGTTCCAAGACAAACAGAACAAGACAAAACAAAAGATAACAAAAGATATCAAAAGATATGGCAGCTGCAGGGGGCAAGATAAAGCTGTCAGGGAACAGTAAAAAGGCATGGGCAGTTCAGAAAAAAGGTACTGGTCAAGCATGGCAAAGGCAGATCTCAAAAGATTATGGCAGTCACTTTTTCTACCAACCAATGGGGCTGGTACGCATGCTGCGCCGAAAGTAACTATTCAGACATTAGATAGGTTAGGTCAACAGCTCAGAAGATAAGACAACACAAAAGCAAACGGCTAGATTAAACAGAAGAAAACTCAAAGGGTTCAGCGCGAGAAGGCTAAGGCGCTAAGGCAAAAGTGCGCGAGCGCGAAGGCGGACAGAACCAACCTTAACGCGTCGCGGAAAAAACTACATTTCCATGCGCACCGCGGGAAGAACCACATTTCTTAGCGCGCCGCGGGAGGAACTAAGATTCCTAGCGCGCCGCGGGAAGAACTATAATTCTTCGCGCGTCGAGGGAACTACAAGTCCTTAGCGCGTCGCGGGAAGCGTTCGTCTCGCGTATCGCAGGAACAGATTGTCTTCACGCAGGATTTCTTGTAAGGGAGTCTGGCGCGTGAGCTGCGCAGACAACCTTAGGCGGGAAGGAACAAAGGACAAGCAAAGAGGGAAACAAGGCTTAAGGGCGGGACGGCGACAAGAGGGAAAAGAAGGCGGAAAGAGAAAAGGAGAGGGACGGGACAGCGGGAAGGAAACGAAAGGCGGGAAGGAAAATATATATTATTATAAAAAAATAAAGTATAAGTATAAATAAATATTAAATCATAAAAGAAAGAGATTGGGTCAGAGAAACGGGTACCTGGGTCGGGTCGGATCGGGTCAGATGTCACAGTCTCCCCTACTTTAAGAAATTTCGTCCCGAAATTTATCTCGAAGTAGGTTGCGCAGAGAACAGGTGCGGGTACTTGATCTTCATTTGATCTTCCCTTTCCCATGTAAACTCGGCTCCGCGCTTGGACTCCCAACGAACTTTCACGATAGGGATACGACTGCGCTTGGTTTGCTTAACCTCGCGATCCATAATCTCAACAGGCTTCTCAACAAAATGCATAGTTTCATCAACTTGAACTTCATCAAGTGGAATGTGAAGGTTCTCGTCAGCTAAACACTTCTTGAGATTGGATACATGGAACGTTGGATGCACATTACTGAGCGCGGGCGGCAGGTCAAGTCTGTAGGCAACTTTTCCCACACGCGCGAGAATCTTGAATGGACCAACATAACGAGGAGCAAGCTTACCCTTCTTCCCAAAGCGGACAACACCTTTCCAAGGCGACACTTTGAGGAGAACAAGATCACCAACTTGAAATTCGAGAGGCTTTCGTCTACGATCTGCGTAACTCTTCTGTCGGCTTCTGGCAGTCAGCAGATGATCACGGATCTTGGCGATTTTATCGGTTGTCTCTTGAACAAGTTCGGGTCCTGTGATTTGAGTTTCACCCACTTCGCTCCAACAGATCGGGGAGCGGCACTTACGACCGTAAAGTGCTTCAAATGGGGCCATACCGATACTGGAATGATAGCTGTTATTATAAGAGAACTCGATCAAAGGCAGGTGCGAATCCCAATTACCTCCAAAATCAAGAACACAAGATCGGAGCATATCCTCAAGAGTTTGAATAGTTCGCTCAGACTGTCCGTCAGTCTGGGGATGATATGCCGTACTCATGTCCAAGCGAGTTCCTAGCGCAGATTGGAGAGATTTCCAAAAGCGAGATATAAAACGGCCATCGCGATCGGATATGATGCTCAAAGGAGTACCATGGCGGCAGACAATTTCCTTGACATAAAGCTGCGCGAGATGCTCAACACGGTAGTTTTCACGAATGGGCAGAAAGTGAGCAGACTTAGTCAAACGATCCACTATTACCCAAATGCTATCATGTTTGCTTGCTGTCAAAGGTAACTTGGTAATAAAGTCCATCGCTACACATTCCCATTTCCACGTAGGAATTTCTGGTTGTTCGAGCAAACCAGATGGGCGTTGGTGTTCAGCTTTTACTTTAGAACAAGTCAGGCATTTAGCTACGAACACAGCAATATCCTTCTTCATACCGGGCCACCAATAAGTAATGCGCAAATCCTTGTACATCTTATCGGTGCCAGGATGAATAGAATACCGAGATTTATGCGCTTCACACAGGATATCAGCGCGAAGATTCTCATCGAAGGGAATCCAGATGCGATTGAGATAGCAGAGAATTCCACTCAGATTAGAAACAAAATGCGCTTCCGCGCCACACGCTAACTCGGCGCGAAGGTTACCATTTCTGATGGATGCGCGCTGCGCGTCACGAATACGCGATTCAAGGTTGCTCTGAATCGGTGCGAAGTGAAGCTGCGTGCGCGGCAAAATACAGTTAAGCTGGCAGGGTTTTCGGCTGAGCGCGTCGGCTACCACATTAGCCTTACCAGGATGATACCGGATCTCACAATCGTAATCGCTGATGAGTTCGTTCCATCGGCGTTGTCTCATGTTAAGTTCCTTTTGATCAAAGATATGCTGAAGGCTTTTATGGTCAGTGTAAAGGATACACTTAGTGCCATAAAGGTAGTGTCTCCAGATCTTCAAGGCAAAAACAACTGCACCAAGTTCGAGATCGTGAGTTGTATAATTCTTTTCATGAACCTTAAGTTGCCTCGATGCATAAGCGATAACCTTGCCTCGTTGCATAAGAACACAACCGAGACCTTGGTTGGATGCATCGCAATACACGACAAAATCATCATTACCCTCAGGTAGCGCAAGAACAGGAGCTTCACACAACAAACGCTTGAGCGTTAGAAAGGCTTCTTCTTGCTTCGAGCCCCAAATATATGGTTTACCTTTGTGCGTTAGAGCTGTTAAAGGCAAAGCGATCTTCGAGAAGTTCGAAATGAAGCACCGGTAATAACCAGCTAAGCCCAGAAAGGAACGGATCTCAGAAGGAGAGGATGGCGTAATCCAGTTCTTGATTGCTTCAATTTTGGATGGGTCGACATGAATACCCATCTTGTTTACAACATGACCAAGAAACTGTACTTCATCAGACCAGAATTCACACTTGGAAAGCTTAGCATAGAGTTGCTCAGCTCTAAGCTTTTGCAGCACCAACCGAAGATGTTGCTCGTGCTCGGCCTTGGTCTTAGAATACACCAGAACATCATCGATAAACACAATCACGAATTTATCCAAGAAAGGCCTACACACCCGATTCATTAGATCCATGAAAACGGCGGGTGCGTTGGTTAAACCGAAGGACATGACCAAGAATTCAAAATGGCCATAACGAGTTCGAAAAGCAGTCTTCGGAACATCTTCATCGCGGATGCGCAACTGGTGATAGCCAGAGCGGAGATCAATCTTCGAGAAACAAGAGGCACCTTGGAGTTGATCAAAGAGGTCGTCAATACGTGGTAAGGGATACCGGTTCTTAATGGTGAGTTTGTTCAACTCGCGGTAATCGATACACATGCGAAACGATCCATCTTTCTTTTTAACGAACAACACCGGAGCACCCCAGGGCGAAGAGCTAGGGCGAATGAATCCTTTAGCAGTCAACTCTTGAAGTTGGCTTGCCAATTCTTGCATCTCAGCGGGCGCAAGACGGTAAGGAGATTTAGCTACGGGGGAAGCACCAGGGACAAGATCAATACGGAACTCGACTTCACGAGCGGGAGGGATACCAGGAAGATCATCAGGAAAAACTTCAGGGAAATCACGCACGACGGGGATATCGCGAAGCTTCTTTTCTTCATCGGGTTTAACCACATGGGCTAAGAATGCAACACACTTCTTCCGCATGAGTCTTTGGGCTTCGGCGCAAGACATAAGTTTAAGACCACTGGAGGGTTTTTCTCCGTAAATATGAAGATCACCATCTTCTCGAGGAATGCGAATCAACTTCTTGGCGCAAATAACTTCGGCGCGATTCTTCGAAAGCCAGTCCATACCAATGATAACATCAAAGCTTCCAAGAGGCATGGGGATGAGGTCGATCAGAAAATCGTTTTCGTTAAGGTTAAGTGTGCAATCTTTAATCACTGAGTTAATTAAAACAGTTTCACCATTAGCCAATTCAACTGAAAAATCTTCTTTTAGATTGCTGCGCGGTCGCGCAAGCTTCTGCTCGAAGGCGCGAGAGATAAAACTTCGATCGGCGCCAGTATCAAAAAGTACAGAGGCATAAAATCCGTTAAGCAAAAATGTACCATTAACTACGTCATTATTCGCTTGCGCTTGGTGCGCGGTTATGTTAAAAGCTCGTCCACGCGTCACTTGGTTCGAAATCTGGTTCACCGGATTCGCTTGTGTGATTTGCACTTGTAGTCTCGGGCACGCGTTCCGGAAATGACTGGGATCACCGCAGTTAAAGCACGATCTGGGTCGTGGGTTTTGGTAGGTTGGTTGTGGGTTCTGCGGGTAGACTGGTGGTGTTGGCGCAATTGGATTGGCGAGAAGGACTCTACAGTTTTCAGCAGTGTGACCAGCGCGGCCACATCGGCTGCAAAGTCGACACGGGGTTTGGGTTGGGTGGTGAAATCTACAGGTTGGGCAAAAGGGTTGATTTCCTGTGTAAGGTTTCTTAGTTGGCGGGGCAGGGAGTGTGGGATTGGTTAAGGCATAGTTGTGGACTACAGGAGGTGTTGGGTAGGCTGTCAGTGGGTTAGGCGCATAAACTGGAGGTTGGTATGCGGGTTGCTGGACAATGGGCGGGTTGGTAAGCGCATAGGCCTTGCGCCTGCGCTTGAGGTTATTACGGTTTGAGGGTTCTGGTTTGGTTTCTGTTGGTTCAGGGACAGTCTTGGTGGGTTTGGTCTTTTCTGTTCCCCGCAGGAACAGGGTTCCTGCTCTGACATGGTTGTCGCTGAGCACAGCGGCCAACTCAATGGCGTCAGAGAGGGTTACTGGGTTTCTGGCCCATACAGAATCTTGAATTTCCATGGGGAGACCCCCAAGGAATTTCTCGATTGCTCGGCGTGAAGGGGTAACAAGGTGAGGGACCAGTAAGCTTAGCTCGTGGAAGCGCGTCGCGTACTCGCGCGCTTCACCGCTGTACTGCTTAAGATTCCAAAATTCCTCCTCCAGGCGCTTAACTTCGTTGGGAGGGCAGAATTCTCGCGTAAGAATTTCCTTGAATTCCTCCCAAAGCATGCTGGAAGCAGCTTCTGCGCCACGCGCATGAGCTACTCCATTCCACCATGTAAGCGCTCTAGATTCCAGGACACTGGAAGCATACAGGGTTCGTCTGTCTGAGGGGCATTGGGTATGGAGGAAAGTGTTTTCTATCTTCTCGAGCCATTGGAGCATCACGGTGGCTCCTTCAAGACCTGTGAACTTTGGAGGGTTACCCGCAATGAAGGATTTAATGTTGTAACCAGAGGTGTTGGTATTGTTTTGGCTCAAGGCTTGGGCTATCGCGGCGGCCATTTCCTGGGAACGTTGCTGTCTACGCATGCGTGAGGCTTCTCTTCTCTGAAATCGGCGAGATAGCGGAGGCATTCTATAAAAATTTTAATTTTAGTTAATATCTTGGTTTTAGCACAAAGTATAACCTCGAAAAGCTTGGTTTCACGGAGTTAGATACTATCAAAAGTTAAAAGTAAAATAAATGACCCTAAATGCAGACTTAATAAGGGTAACAAATTCGAATCAAGAATCGACAATTCATGTATCACCATGACTTTCCGAATTCCCAATTTAAAATATACGAGCAAACGAGTATTGGAGATTGACGATTCATGTATCACCATGACTTTTCAATCTTCAATATAAAACATACAAGAAAATGAGTATTGGAGGTTGACAATTCATGTATCACCATGACTTTTCAAGTCTCCAACCTCAGAACATAATCGTAAATGGAAAATGAAAATCAACTATTCATGTATCACCATGACTTTTCGGATTTTCAATCCCAATAAACGAATATGTAAGAAAAATCAATAAAAATCGAAATTCAACAAAAATCGAAATATCGCGAAATAAAACATAAAATCATATACTGCGCAAGTGCGAGCATATTCATAAATAACGAGTAATTAACAATAAGCGCGCGAACATGAGATTTCTCTCATGCGCGAGAAGGGACTCTTAGGTATTCTAGGCCGTTACGTCTAACCACCTATCCTAAAGTCAACGAGCTCTGATACCAATCTGTAACACCCCGACCAAAGGCGGATTATACATCGGGGCGCCACATATTGTTTCATTACTCGTGACACTATTGGGTGTCAATATTTAATAAATATATTCATTCACGCATGCGCAACGTATACATAAGATATAAACCAACTTAAATCTATATATATTATAAATCAAAATATTCGAACAGCAATAACTTGTCTTGATACATTTTAATCTAGGTCCAAAATAAAGAAAACTTCCTACGTGTCCACAAGCTCCAAAACAGCTACTGCAAACCTGAACATGTGTTAAAATAAACGTCAAACACTTGCGTGTTGGTGAGAAATCAAGTTTAATACAATACATAGATAACAATAAATCTGCGCGCAACATGTGTATGTCTGGTTTTCAACAAGGGTGTAATCTGATCGGGACCAACTCTAAGAGACAAGACTGCCAGTGCTCACAATTGAGCTCACAAACAAGACTAACTGTGCATGTGTAAACAAAAGAGAAAATCATAAACGAATGTTCTCCCGTGTTCATCTAATGGTACCATGAAAACTGCGGAATAGACCGACAAGACGGTTAATGATCCACACATACAAATAAACAGCCAAGTCTACGTCCTCAACACATGGGATACTGCGCGACTAAAGTTCATAAACAAGTTTAAGACTCTAAGTTTGTATGAACACATGAACATCCCAAAACATTAAAAGCAAAAAGGGATTAGGTACGAGATTACTCACTTGATAAACGATGCGGTGTAAGATATGCAAGAATCAACTTTTAAACAAGCACAAGTTAACCTATAATTAAAGATTATTGTTTTAACGATTGGTTTTAAGTCTTGATTATAAGTTAGCATAATTAATAAGTAAACTATTATATATAATATATATATATTACCGGAAAAGCAAGGCAGGACGGAGAGGAAGACGGAGGCAGAGAGGAGGCGGCAGAGAGAGCAAGGAGAACAGGAGAGATTAAGTGTTTGTGTGTGTAGTGTTAAGAAAATAATACTATTATTTATAGGAAAACCCTAGGAAACATAAATCCAGAAAAAGGGGAAAAGGTTCCAAGACAAACAGAACAAGACAAAACAAAAGATAACAAAAGATATCAAAAGATATGGCAGCTGCAGGGGGCAAGATAAAGCTGTCAGGGAACAGTAAAAAGGCATGGGCAGTTCAGAAAAAAGGTACTGGTCAAGCATGGCAAAGGCAGATCTCAAAAGATTATGGCAGTCACTTTTTCTACCAACCAATGGGGCTGGTACGCATGCTGCGCCGAAAGTAACTATTCAGACATTAGATAGGTTAGGTCAACAGCTCAGAAGATAAGACAACACAAAAGCAAACGGCTAGATTAAACAGAAGAAAACTCAAAGGGTTCAGCGCGAGAAGGCTAAGGCGCTAAGGCAAAAGTGCGCGAGCGCGAAGGCGGACAGAACCAACCTTAACGCGTCGCGGAAAGAACTACATTTCCATGCGCACCGCGGGAAGAACCACATTTCTTAGCGCGCCGCGGGAGGAACTAAGATTCCTAGCGCGCCGCGGGAAGAACTATAATTCTTCGCGCGTCGAGGGAACTACAAGTCCTTAGCGCGTCGCGGGAAGCGTTCGTCTCGCGTATCGCAGGAACAGATTGTCTTCACGCAGGATTTCTTGTAAGGGAGTCTGGCGCGTGAGCTGCGCAGACAACCTTAGGCGGGAAGGAACAAAGGACAAGCAAAGAGGGAAACAAGGCTTAAGGGCGGGACGGCGACAAGAGGGAAAAGAAGGCGGAAAGAGAAAAGGAGAGGGACGGGACAGCGGGAAGGAAACGAAAGGCGGGAAGGAAAATATATATTATTATAAAAAAATAAAGTATAAGTATAAATAAATATTAAATCATAAAAGAAAGAGATTGGGTCAGAGAAACGGGTACCTGGGTCGGGTCGGATCGGGTCAGATGTCACACCTTGAATGTCATAAAAGTTTCAAAAAGGTGGTAATTGTACATTTTGTATATTTTTATTTTGCTCTATAATTTCTAATTTGTTTGTTATTAATGGTATTTTAACTTACCATCTTAGCAAAAACCAAGTATGGGGAAATTCTCATGGATTTCTCTTTGACACTATGTTGGGGACAACACGGGTTTTTCATGAATGGAAGTTGATTTTTTTAATTTCTCAAAACCATAGACAACGTATCCCAAGTCTGTGGATGGGGGAATTTTTTGTTTTTAAAAATTTTTCATAAAAAAACAGAAAAAGAAAAGAGAAAAAAATAAAAAAATAAAAATAAAAAATTTAAAGAAAGTCGGAAAGTGGTAAAATGGCAGGGTAAGGTTGTGGTCCCTTTTCATGGTCACAATTCCCTAAAGGTCAAGTTTGCTTAGTTGTTTTAAAAAAAACGAGGTTGTGTAGTATTTTAGTCAATGTTATCATGCTTTCGGTATAATAACCTTCATAACATGTCCATATCTACTTGTTTATTGGGAAAGTGAAGAGCGGTGATGGATTGGTTATTCTCCGTTAGAACTTGTGCTATCAATGCATTTTGAGACCTTAGCTTGGCATAAGTGCAAAAGTGATAGAGGCAATTCGGTTTAAACCTTGTCTGGATGAGCGTGAGTGTGGGTTTTGGGGGGTTGGGCCTCATACATTACACATATGAGCGTGGGCAATGAGAGGGGCGGGGTGTTTGTTCCCTTAGAAAACTTTATTAGACTTATTCTTTTTATTTAATCAACCCCGATGTTTGATGTTATGTTGCGAGATGATCCGGCTTAGTAGGTATTTCTTTATATTTGTAATTGTTATAGTACTAATCAATAGGAAGTATTGAGTATAATGTTTACTAAAAAAATGAAAAAAAAATGAAAAAAAAAGAAAGAAAAAGTTGAGAGTCAATGTTCGAAGTATGGTGTAGTGAGTGTTGAGATGCAAGTTAGTAATGTTTATTGTTGTTTATATTATTGTTTAATTAGTTTTGATGTAATAAGCTGGATCGGATCGCCTGAGCTACTTTCAGTATTCCATTCCATACCCGTACACCTAACCCCGTTATAACCCGTTTTAAGTCCTCTTGATTTGTATTTGTGTCAAAGCATATATAGGTGGAGATTTGATGGTAGTACAAGCGTATGCGAGGAGAACTGAGTATTATTGGAATATATAGAACGATCACCGATAAGAGGGTTAATGAGTGACGGTGTGTTATGTGTGAGTAAAAGCCGAAAGCATGTTAAGGTTGACTAGAATTCTATGTTTTAAATATAATATTGAGTGATTCTAATGCAAACCTCTAATAATGAGGGAATAGGGTCTGATTGGGGACCTTGACTGAGCCGGGCTTTGTGGTATGTTTGGTGGTTATGTTTTAAAAACAAGAAATTGTTTGAGTTGCTTAAGGGCAAGCCACGTATAAGTGTGGGGATGTGACGGGTGGATTGTAGAGCCACCCCTAAGTGTCGTAATTCTAGTTAAAACGTGTGCGTTTATATATAAATTCAAGGATTTGGATTACTACACTATGTTGTGTAATGCAGGTACAAATGAGGAGAAAAGCTTGCTCGAGTGTGTTCAGATGAAAAAGAACAAGAGAGTCAATGCGGGAAATCAACAGCCAAGAATTGATAAAGAAAAATGGAATTTTTTTAGGGTCTACCGTAGCTTACGGTGGCCACCGTAAGCTACGCTAGGGGTCTGCCGTAAAAAGCCACCGTAAACAGACACTTTCCACCGTAGGAACTTCAGGGCTACCGTAGCTTACTGTAGCCACCGTAGCTTACTGTAGCCTCAACATTTTGATGTCGGTTACAACTCGAAAAATGGGTTTTAAAGAACTTTTGGGTTCCATTCTTGGGGATTCCGAACTAGACAATTGGTGTGGGTGATTTTGGTGCCTTGGAACAATATTTTGGGTGTTTCTTATTGAAGATTAACATCATAATCTTTGATTGAATTGGATTAAACATTGGATTGATGAAACCAATCATGTGTGGCTAAACCCTTTGGTGTTTCTCTTAGATGTAAGGTTATTCATAATACATTTATGTTTATTGTTCTTGAATTTGGATTGGTTATCTAATTGTTGAGGTTAGTATAACTATGATGTTTGTTTGATTGTTTGTAATTTGTCCATATCGTTTTAAACCTAGTTTCGTTCTATACGTTCTTGGTGTTGTTGACAATTGAGATTTAGTAGAAGGAATTAGGGTTAAGACTATATTGAGTGATTATCAAGTAACGACCTCGCGTTCTAGGAATCCGAGTACTTAGTTCTTGATTAATCACAAACAATTACACTTACACAAAATCAAGATATTATGATTTATCCATTGAACTTTAATAAAAGTGTTGAGTAATAACCCGAATTCCAAGAGGAATACTTGCTTAAGCAATTGTTTACAACTTTCGTTTAGTTTATTTAGTTTATAAAATCAAATCAAAACCAACTTGAGAATTACTTTTTCGTCATTTACATTTATATTAGTTTAATTGTTGAGTTACTTAGTAACACATATTCCACAAACTCCACGTGTTCGACACCCACTTACCGCTATCTAGTTAGCTGTATTTGGTTTATTTTTGCACGAGTCTTCGACTTCGTGTCAAGTAGTTTTAAGGATTAAAAAAATTCGTGCAACGGAAATGCTTGTGCTTCTTACGTACTATTGATGGAAGTTGGGATCAGTCCTTAGATGATTACATGGCAAGACAAACACTAGTGACTCATATCAATAAGCAAGATGAAATGGCTTGTTTTATGGTACATGAGAGAATCAAGGGGCTTGATAGATGGGCTGTGCAACAAATGGTATAATAGCGAATTAGAGCCTTTGGAGAATTGTCAAGTTAGAGTCAAAACTCATAAGCCAAAGGGTTTTGAAAGGAGCATGATGGCTGGAGAAAAATATCAACATGGAGCCCATTTAGTTGACGAAGTAACCGTGACAAGTAGAAAAGATCTTTGCTCCCGGTAGTTTCAAGTTGACATCTAGGCGTAAAATAAACGTATGCTTCGCTCAAGTTGATTACCAAAATCCAAGAGGGAGACCAAGCTATCGCATTCAAACTAGTTGTCAAAGCCATAAGTTCAACCACTATGTTAATGTCGTAATTTCAACATGGTTGGTGGAAGCCGGGATAAATTTAGATACAAAGGGAACGATGTAAGTTATGTTACACAAGTGTAGACGACTTAATTAAGCAATTTAAGAAAAAACGATAACCGAATGTTTTAAAAGTGTTTGAATGTAATAAAGTAAAACTTTAGGGGGATTTTGAAATTGGAGGCTCCTGTTTTAATTATATCGTTGTATTCATCTCCGGCCACCGCATCGGAAGAGATGGAAACTGCGAGTAGTAGTCTCATAAACCCTTCGAATACTTCAAAGTCAAAGCCAACAGTAGTGGTGATAATGGGAGCAACCGGTTCCGGCAAATCACGTCTCGCCATTGACCTTGCAGCAGCTTCACAATTACCACTCCCTATTGAAATCATCAACGCCGATTCTATGCAGGTTTATTTATTTATTTATTATTATTATTATTATTTATACACAAAACAGTTTAAATCTTCATTTGTTGTCGTGAATTTTGAATCAATCAATCAGGTGTATCAAGGATTGGATGTTCTCACTAATAAAGTTCCAGTTCATGATCAGAAAGGTTTATTTCACCTAAGTTTTATTAATAATATTAACATTATGTCCATTTTGTTACTTCCTGATATTGATTTTTGGATTATATGCCTGAGTAGGAGTGCCACATCATCTTTTGGGCACAATTAGCCCTAAAGTCGAGTTTACTGCAAAGGATTTTAGGGATTACGCCATTCTTGTGAGTAATTTTCTCCTCTGTATATGATTTGAACCTGTTTTGAAATGTATACTGAGGGATTTTAATCTTCAGATACAACATTCTTTATTAGTTTAAGAATAATAATAATAATAATAATAATAATAATAATAATAAAAGCATTTCTTAAAATGATTTTCAGCTTATCAATGATATAATATCCAGGAATCGCTTACCAGTCATTGTTGGAGGCACAAATTACTACATTCAGGTAAACTGTATTTATTATTTTTCAACTTCAGTTTATGAGTTTGCTTGATTTGCTTTTATGTTGTTTTTAATATTAGTGTAACTTGTAAATTTGTAATTTTGTTACTTGTTTCTTGCTGTTCAGGCACTTGTGAGCCGATTTCTTTTGGATGAATCACTTGGAGATATAGATGACAGTTGCTTAGAAGATGAAATGAATGGTAAACAGTATTTAGTGGCTATAAATATTTATGCTTGCTTTTAACAGGTAGACATGAATTGATGATTACCCTTTTTGTGAACAGGAGATAAAGAACCGCATACGCAACTTATGTTAGATCAAGAGAATTTTAGTTATAGTTATGGAAGTCTCAAGGCTATTGATCCAGTTGCTGCAAATAGAATTCATCCAAATGACCATAGAAAGGTGAGTAGATAAGTTTCTAAGAATGCTTTAATCTCACATCATTGATTTTGCAAATTAGACATACACATTAATTGTTTATTACCTTCTATAGATAAGTCAATACCTTCGGTTATATACTTCGTGCGGTGTTCTTCCTAGCAAATATCTTCAGGAGAAAACTATGGAGGTATAATTTTATAGCTGGCAAAAGGAGTTGGTCGGTTGGGATGGGTAATGGGTCAAAATGGGGTCGGATCGAAAGGATTTTGTACAGGGTCAGGTTGAGTTGAAACACTTTTTGTCAGATTTTTTTATATTTTTCAAATAGTTAGTTAGTTATATCAATAACAAAATGATTTCAGAGGTTTATGCATTAGAAGCACACTCTTGGTGACTTTTAACCCGTTTGACCCATGTTTTATAACTTTTTTTTTCTTTATACGCATTTGACCTGACAGATAAAATATAATCTAAATCGATCCATATTTAAGTAGATGGGTCAAAATTGGCAGCTCTACACACCGTGAATAATTGGAGTAAGGGGTGTAAACGAGCCAGGCCACTCATAAGCTACTCGATATTGGCTATTTGACTCACTAAAAGCTCAAATCGGTCCAAGCTTAAACGAGCTTGAGCTGGCTCGTGAGCCTAAACAAGCCTATTATTTATATAATTTTTATATAATATACTAAATACTGAATATATATTTACAATAATAATAATAATTATCATACACAAATCTATGATAAGATAACTAATTATTATATATTATGGTATATCTAAACATTATAGTTAAAATATATAAAATAAAAAATAGGTAAATGTTTATAAGTTAGTTAAGAAAAAACAAGCGAGCTGAGCTCAAGCTTGAAAAACTATTCACAAGTAGAGCTCGATATTTATAAATAGAGCTCTCAGTCGGCTCGGCTTGTTTACACCCGCTCTGGAATTGGCTTCTTTGACTGAACTAGAAAAATAGCATTTTTTTTCATGTAAAATTAATCTTAACTATTTCACTGAGCAGAATTGGGGAGATGGTGATAATTTACGATACAATTGTTGTTTTATATGCGTGGACGCTTCACTCCCTGTTATTGACACATATGTGGATCAAAGGGTAGATCAGATGGTCAACTCAGGTTTACTTCAGGAAGTTTATGACATTTTTAACCCTGATGCTGTTTACACTCGAGGTTTAAGGCAAGCCATTGGTGTCAGGGAGTTTGAGGATTTTTTAAAAGTTTATTATTCTCAAGAGTTGCCAATTACATCTGTTGAAAAGTTAAAAGAGAACATGGACACAATATTGTGTTCGTCTAGCGAGAACCCGCTCAAACAGCTTCTTGAAGATGCTATTGATAAAGTTAAATTGAATACCAGAAGGCTTGTTCGTCGACAGGTGAATAATATTCAAATGATTTATATATTTTGTTTTACTCTTGCAATCGTTGTGTATAATTTAGAAATACTAATAATTATTTACCAGAAAAGAAGGCTTAATCGGCTACAGACATTGTTTGGGTGGAACATACATTATGTTGATGCAACCGAATGTCTCTCATGTATGTCCTTTCGCTTTTCAATAAAAGGGTAAAATAGTCATTTCATATCCGTTTAACAGTTATATTAACGTATGCTAGTGATAAAGACCAAACGCGCTACAAAGTGGCAAACAGTTGGGACCAAAACCGATTTTTTCAAGAATATCGATCTTTTGATGTAGGAGTGAATGTGTTGACTTAAATAACACTGTGTTTATTTTATTTTCAGGTTTCACTGAAGAGTCATGGACTGAAAATGTGGTTAAACCATCAATCCAAATAATCCAATCTCATTTTGAGAAAGATATAAAGTGTGATTTTGATGCAAGTAATGTTAGTAAAGGAGTAAAATTGATGGAAAGGGATTTATGGACACAACACATATGCAAGGTTAGTTTCATGCCTTCATTAGCTGTTTATTTTCTTTAAAATGAACTCGTTTAAATGGATTAAAATCAGAGTGGTGACGGTTTGCAATTGATAAATAATACTACATAAGAACCATATTTACTTGTAGGCATGCGGGGATAAGGTGCTTAGAGGAGCGTATGAGTGGGAACAACATAAACAAGGGAGGAGTCATCGCAAAAGAGTTTGCCGGCTAAGAAAGTCTGGGGTCTCCGGGTTGGATGAGTAACCGTCTAAACCGAAGCGTAAGCACTCCTAGATATAACAACGTATTTGGTAAAAGAAAAAGAAGCAAAGTTAAGGTGTTAAAAGAAAATGAAAGTGTGTTATTATGGGTAAATTTTAGAGGTGGTATTTATTGTTTGTAAAAATTTAAGGATATGTTATTTTGTACAAGTAACTATAGTTTATTAGAATTATATAATTTTTGAAGGGTCACCCTATAATATCTGGTCCGGCAATTACACTCATGAACGAAAATCATTATCTTGAATAAGCGAACACCTGATGGACTGGAGTTGCTGTTTCTGGCGTTCATCTTCTGATAAATTAGCAAACGCACCTCAACCCCATTACGAGGGAGGAGAGGCAGCTGCCGCCTTTCGCCTCTTATATGTTTCGGCAAGAAAGCTGGGGTTTGGGTTTGATAACATTGCCAACGACTATATGGTAGTAGTCGGGAGGAGACACATGTATAAGACTATGTTTTACAAATTCAGTTTACGTGATGATGGATTCTTTAAGCCAATTGGCACTTGGTCTGCAAAGTCGATCTAACGTCCGACGTTTTATGCAACAATGCAGTCCACTGGTATAAAAATGAGCTGTCAAACTCACCAAAAAGATTTTAAATTTGATCTTAAGAAAATCAAAAAATGAGTTTTTATCTCGCCAAAAAGATTTTATGTTGCTTTTAAGAAAATCAGAAGACGTTTCAAAAAGAAAGTTCTTGGTTTTAGAGGGTGTACAAGTATTTCAAGTTTTTGAGAAATTGATTCAACCTTTGAGAAATGATAATAGATCGATTGAATGCTTCTAGGTCATGGATAAATTAGGCTAAAAAGAGCAATGAGCTCAGAATTTGATGTGTCCGGTAGGCTTTACGTGTTTAGTAAGAACCAAAGTGATATAAACTAAAATCTGTTAGATTTAGTGGTTTTATTCTTTGAAGGGGTATGTATGTCTCAAGACACATCTTTCCGAATGATAGGCAGAAATGTGATTATTCAGTCATTCACGAGCCCGTTAGTGGTTGGTCACCATGAAAAGACAAAATATTTACTGTTTTATGCTCAAATGTTGGAAATTCAAAGAAGATGAAGAATTAAAATGCAAAAGAGCTCAAATGTCAAAATCAACAAAAAAAATGTTAATAGTTAATAATATGCCAAAATAAAGGGGTATATGAGAACTACTTGAAGTGAGGCAGTAAGGTTGACAACGGTAAGATCTAACAATTTGTTCAGATTAATCCGTATAACTAGTAAGCGGAAATCATTATAAATACTCGGATCTCGGATTGAGTCTTGCAAAACCGAAGAAATAAAGATTAAGTTTTAAAGAGAGAAAGTTGCCAAAGATGTCCAAGAAGACTATGGAGAATAGTGTCCCTTTTCTAGGGAGCTCCAAGCCTCATAGGTTTTTCATTAATGGGCCTAAATGGCTTGCCCATCGAGCTTGTTACAACCAAAAGGGCCTCATACCCATAGAATGATTAAACGAAAGCTAAACGAAACGACAATCACATTGAAATACTATCTAATGCTTAAGCCTCTTATATTTAGCCCTATGATCGCCCTTAGGCTTTTTGTACAGATCGGTGCTTTCGTCTCTAACCATGCTTGGTCAACCATTCATTAATATCTGTCATCTCGAACTCTGAAAGTGCTTCAAAGTTCAATGGATCCAAACTCTTATTGGACTCAGATGATTCTTTAATTTCCATTCTTGGAGACTTGATTCTCAATCTTATTTTCTTTCTATTTTCCGAGGATTGGCAACAATAGATTTAGGAACATCATATACGAGGCTCGACATCTAATTCCTTTTTGTTGATTTTCTTGAGCCGAATGGTGGCATTCCTTTGCGTCTTGACGAATCTTAAGACATGATCAAATCATCTTTAGATTCAACCATAAACCTTTCGAGTTCTAGATTTATTTTGCGCGCTTCACCATCTGCAACTTCAATCTTTTCAAACGCACTAATCTTTCTTGTTTCTAAACCAGCAGGCTTGTTCTTGATCTGACTATTTATTGTCAACCACACAAATCTAGAAAAAGAATAAGATGCGCTCCCACTCAGACCCTTCTTTTCAGGGTCAAATAAATGTTGAGTTTTCAAAACACACCCTCGGATTAAAAAATTTGTACTTTAGGTTTATGAACTTTGTAAATTTAACTCACTGACCTCTCAAGCTTATAAAGTCTTTAAAATCCTAAAAGTGTTAATGTTTAAAATTAAAACTAAAAATAAATAAAATTACAAATAAATAAGATCGAATTAATCAAAAACAATCTTAATGGCAAATTAATCAAAAAATTACAATTCATTTATATATGATCTCCACCTTATTTTCACCTTTATTTGGTTCATAATCATCATTGTGTGTGGAATCAAGTCAAAACCAGATGTAGTTCAATAACGATTAATCGATTATACTATTGAAATTGCCCATAGTAACAAAAGTTCAAGTTAAGACTATTGTAGACAAATTAATGTTATTAAAATTCTTTTTTTCTTTTTTATAATAAGAAAAAATAATTATGCAAACAAAATCTTTTTCTTTTCAGAGTTGCAATAATATTATATTTTGGGACCTGCAATACGTAAACGAAAAGAAGAAAAGATTGATAAGAACACCTTCCCATGTTAGCTGCCTCATTCACTGAATATTATGGTCCAAATTATTGTTTTCTTAATAAAAATATAAAAAAAGATGTTGTGCAATATTAAATACTGTAATAAATATAAAGCTTATGATAGAAAAAAACTATAAGTATTTAACCCTAACTAAAATTCTAAAAACCTAAAAGACAATATTTCTCTTCAGGGCTTTTACGTATTCTAAATTACATCCATTTATAACAACTTTATGTATTTCAACCGTTTTCATTATCAAAATTTAAATATCAGACTAGATTTAAATAGTAACTATCTAAAATATCAATTCTTACAAAGTTAGTGTAAAAGAATATCGGAGTTCATTTAATTTGGTGTAACAATTATAATTATAATTATAATTATAAATATATATAATTTAGAAGTTTGTTGCCGCAAGCGCCCAAATAGGGTACTTCACGGCACCATATTAGTCCATGTTTTTTTCTTTTTTGAGTGTGTTTTGTTTAGTTCAGTTACTATAACGAAAGTAAGGGAAGCCGAGCAAATGTCAATTTTTTTTGTTATTTTAGTTCCGATACCATAATGAGGTTGACGGAAACCGACCAAATACGAGTAGGCTCGCCGCCTCAACGCCTGTGACTAACAACGCTCGGGTTTTACCAACGCGCAAGTTTATCGTCCAACACATCCCCCCCCCCAAACCCATTGGCCCACCTTCATATATTTTTTTTTTCATGTTTAGCTCCAGTATCGTTACGAGCGTAATAAAAACCTGGCCGAATTCGTGTCGAATTACTTCCACGATGCTCGAGACCGACAACGATTGTATTTTACACCGCCCGGGTTTGCCGACCAAATAAACATCGTTTAAATATTTTGTTTTTTTATATGCTAATATTTTATATGTTAATTTGATGAATTAATTTTTTGTGCGTACGCTCAAACTTTACCAACGATGTCTATACCCTAACGAACGTAATCGATACTGACGGAATTCGCTTCGACTCATCGTCGTAACCCTCGGGTTTTACCAACGCCTAGGTTTAAACGCCGCCCCGACGCAACGCGCCAGGTAGAAGAACTAGTTCAATAATAAACAAACACTATACACCTACAAAAAGACTATCTGAGTTCATTTCATTTAGAACCTAAAACCGTCAATTTGAGACAAAAGACTCTACCAGGTGAGTTAGCATCGCATAATTAGATATTTTAATAAATTTAATTGGGTGTAGATTGAAAGTGAATAATAATAAATTTTCATCTAAAATAGTTAGGGTAGACTCATTAGGGGGCCATTTCACATATTTATAACAATGATCAAAAGGTTCTCTCCAACAATCAATGTAACAACCTTCATACATACATACATACACGGTATGTGAAAACGAGATAGTGTATTTGTCAATGTAGACACATCTTTAATAGTCAGAACAATAAAATTTGATGATTTCTTCGATAGAGTAAAAAACCTACTTATTAACGTGTACATTACTTGAAAACCCACATTATCATCACTCATCTTGAAGGATCAAACTTGTGATAACATGGAGATTCTTTAGACGATAAAGTTGGTTGTCAAACAATAACCCGTGCTTCGGTTGCTCTATTGTTTGGCCATTGATTTTTCACCTAAAAAATCCACGTGACACGTTTCCAGGATGTCCACATAACCGACGGAATTCACAGTCTTGTTTACTTTACAATTTTATTTATTATTATTAGAATCTTTGATGTTTATTATTATTATTATTATTATTATTATTATTATTATTTTATTTTTTTTTTGAGTTTTTCACATCTTTATTCGTCTAAATATAAAGCGTCTATATCAAAACAGAGGATAAACGGGTAACAAGCTACGCCGCAAGACCTTTTTAAATAACAAAACCTAATCTTTTAAATACTGCATTGACAGATTTTAGAGTCATAACATTACTCAAAAATTTATTTTATTAAACTTTAAACATTTTAATTACCAGATCCAATAAAAGATTTTCCACCTTGAAAGCAGACAGTGGTGTCGGTGGGTTTGAGTGTGGGGACGCAGCGACTGAAGTGCTGACTTCTTACATTGCATTGGGTGTTGGTACACAAAGAATAATTCAACATACAAAAGTGTGTGTCAGTGTGTCACATGTTATATTATAAGGACCCTAATGAGTTTCTATATATACACACACACACTTAAGGTTAGGTTGCTGGTGGTGGTCATTGGTGGCAGATGGCGGAGTTCACACACTTGGTGGTGGTCAAGTTTAAAGAGGAGGTGGTGGTGGAGGATATTATTAAAGGTTTGGAAAAACTTGTTTCTGAAGTTGACACTGTCAAGTCCTTTGGTTGGTAAGTCTAATGTAGTAATGTAAATGCATGAACTATATATAAGTTTACATATTATATTGTTCATGAGTTCCAAAGGTTTTATGTTTTCAAAACATGTAGAGTACAACTGTTGGTGCTACTGTTACAAGTTACCATAGCGTTCATTTTTAAGATTAGTGTTATTTATTTCAATGTTTTTGAGACTCGAATGGGTCGGATGGTCACGGGTTCTACCGGGATTCAGTCACATGATCGTCCGGTTCTACATGGTTTGCTCGTTGTTTATAAAACCGGCCGGTTCGAACCGGTTGACCGGAGAACCGGACCGGTTAAACCGGTTTACTATGGGTAAAAAATTATTTTTTGTATTTAGCATTTTTTCAATCTTAACCGTCATTTTAGATGAAATTTGTTCAACTGGTCGAACTGGTTCAACCCTTCCGCTTAGCTGTCCGATCCGTTGAATAAATTTTATTTCATAAGTACAAGTAACTAATGCAAAAATAACATGTGTGGCAGGGGGAAGGATATTGAAAGCATGGAGATGCTAAGGCAAGGTTTCACTCATGCTTTATGATGACATTTGGTTCCAAAGATGATTTCAGTGCTTTCCAAGCCCACCCTAACCATGTCGAGTACTCGGCAACGTTCTCTGCCGCGATTGAAAAGGTCGTGCTTCTTGATTTCCCGGTTGTTGCAATCAAGCCTCCGCCTACTTGACATGTGGGTGCGTATTGAATACGAGTTAAAAAAGACCTGAATGTCACCTCAGGATATCAATATGTGAAGTCTATGTTTCTTGTTTTGTGCTTTTACTAAATTCGATGTTGTACGAAGAGCCTTGTCAATTGTCGAAAAAACTAAGTTGTTGGACGAATAATGTTCTCGTTGTCATGTACGATTAGTTTACTTTTACAGCATCTCTCACTTTGGGTAAAAACTAAAAAATGAGTATGAGGGAGATTAATAACAATTCACAATCACATTGGATAAAAATGTTTTTCTTTTGACATTCTTCATCTTTCATAAATTGACATCCAAACGACTATGATTATGAAAAAGAATAATCAAATCAATAAAATGAAAAACTATACATTAGAAACCAATCAATACATGAATGATGAACCCCTTCATCACCAATGCAAAAAACAGGCCCTACACATTAAATAGTTCATGGGTATTGTCTTTATTATTTAACTAAGTTACGCGTACTACACGGGTTGAATAATTTAAATTATATAAATCATAAACTCTACAGTGAGTTAGTGACAACAACGGCAATTAAATCGATCTCTTGTTCAAATTATTTAACAATCGATCTCTTGTTCAATTTTTCCGTACAAGTTTTTAATTCACTTCAAATGGTTTCAACTTTGTTAATAATTTTCTCAAATAACATGAATATTAATATTCAGTTTTAAAGTTGAAAAATATCCCTTTGAACTCAAAGTCAAACTAAAAATGAAAATGTAATCGAGTTTAGACGTAACAACATCCTAAATTCAAGAGGAAATCTTAAAAAAAAAGACATTTACAAAATATGTCAATGTCCTGTCTCACATATCAGCTCTTCCTTTGTTTGTTTTTATTAGATTAGATAAAAAAAGCATTGACTTTTGAGGTCCAAACTTTGAGTCAATCAAAATGATGTTCATTTGTTACTAATCCAACAAGGTCGTACTTTTAATTGTAACATACTTCAAATTGTTCGGTTTTGCTACCAACTTTGTATAAAATACATAAAATATATCAACAATTTCAAAGTTGAAAAGTAATAAATTTGACCTTACAAAAGTCAAACTACGCCATTTAGTTTCTGCATTACACTTCAAATGCTATAAAACCAATAGATGCAGAGAACTATCTTGCACGTCATACACCCTAAGCCCTAAGGTAATGAGAAAAATCTGTTTATAACTATACATCCACATACACCACGCCAAACACAAGGTCATATCTAGGGGTCCTCTGCCAACTAATCCATAGTCAACATTTTTTGAGAGCCCCTGATTGCTAAGCCGTAAAATGTTAATTGTATAAAAAGAAGTAAACATGATAAAAAAAAATAGTGTCAAATCATTAATTTTGACTTGTCATATATAGCGTCTTGAGACCAAGAAATTGTATGACAAAATATCATTTTCCTAAATAACAAAGAGCCCATATAAAAGAAAAGATCATAACCAACATTCTAACAATACAGATTGCAATACATAAATAAAGATTCAATGAACTAATTAAAGGTATACTCTCTCTATATACTTGAGACCATGAAACTGTATACCTCTCTATGTACTTATTCTGACCTCGAGTTTTCTCATCCATTTGATCTATAAATTGACCAAAATTTTTCAGTGAAATCAACCCAAAAAGAATTTATTTACCTATCGTATTAGTTAAAAATAAGCACTAAACTGAAAAAAAAAAAGATATATTGAACTAAAAAAAAAAAGATAATTCATAGTTGTTTTCTTTACCTTAAGGGCTGCTAACATACGCAATAAAACTTTGCAAAACCAAAGCGAAGAGCATGCATACAATTTATTTCAAGCTTTTAAAATTATTTTAGGTAAATAACATAATAGTTCATTAGGACAAGTAATTACCAATTTGACTTGTATCAAATACCATTCTTACACAACATTGTAACAAAGCATAGTCAAATTATTAATACGGATATAATATCACCATAGAACTTAGCTACAAAAACAGAAACCCATATTGATTTTAAAAAAACATATAGATCTTAGAAAAACCGAGGAATGAAATTAGTTAACTGTAAAAGAATCAACTTACCTTCATCATTGATAAACATAAAGTTACAGGTATCATCGTTTAACTATTCATTATTTTTCATGAAGCTGGGGCATCCACTAACAGAATACTTCTCATAAGTGTTTGACACTTGGTAAAGGCTGCAAAACATACCAAAATTTGGTCAAAAAATTTTGCAGGGTGTAAATTCAATAAATGTCAGATCATCATCAATTGCCATGTATTAACAACTAAATGACTGATTTGTTTCATGAAATTAAAAATGTAAAGAAGAATTAAGCAATAATCATCTTGAATCAAATAAAACACAGGAAAAATATTTGGTGATTTCATAGTAAATTTAAGTGAAACAGAAGCATATGCTGCCTAGATGATCTAAATCGAACAATATTAAAGTAACAAAGAGATAACTATTACTCATATATAACCAATTTATAACCGACGAAATCAAACAAATCAAGATGGGCAATTCCGAATTGTTTAGGGTTTATATGGTAGATGGTTTCATATGAAATTTTAGGGAAATAACAGTCAATTTTACCAACATGATCAAGATCGAACAATACTATGAAATCAAAGAGATAAATATTACTCATATATTAGCAATTTATAGATGATGCAATGGGCGATTCAGAATTGTTTAGGATGTATATGATAGATGAAATACACATATATTAATGTATACGCCTATATATACAAATAATATATGACTCGAATTTAGTAAAGGAAATATATGTACTAGAATATTCAAGTTAAATTATTGAATTTGAAAATCACTTATGTAAATGATTTGACACGAAGAAAGATTGGTGAAACCCTAAATCCACAAATCAAAGAAATAAGAATGTGCTTCAACATTAGTTCAAGATACTGAAATCAATAAGTCTACTCATAATCTAATATATACACATAATATTTTGAATACACATAATACAGAAAGAAGTATAACTACCTTCACAAGATTCAATGTCGACGGAACCTATGATTCACAGATGATTAGAGAGTTTTGTGCAACTCTAAATGATAAGATTGCAGAATGAATCGGATGATTACTGGGGAAAAGTGACTATGATTTATGAGCGAAGAAGAGCGATTCAGGGTTATAATTGGTCTAGGATCCACGTATGAAAGATAGGCTATAGGTTTTGGCAGGATTTTGATAATGTAGATGGGCTAATTATGTGACACGTGGCGAGGAAAAGCTTTATTTATTAAGTTGGGGTTAGGTTTAAATAAGAAGTTTGATTTTCCTAAAAAGGCTAGGAAGGAGTGTATTTTAGTCTAACACTTAAATATCAAAACCCAATTACTTTAATCTCAAAACTCACTTAAATTAATTTCAAAAACCCACTTACATAAAACCTAATTACATCTTCACTCATCTCCTACAACCACCGCCACTCCACCGCCCTTCGCCACCACAACCGTCACCCACCGCCACCACCTCGCCGGAAAAGTCCGAAAAAACACAATGGAAAAATACACTATGAAAAAAACACAATAAAAAACACAATTGTATGACACAATGGAAAAAACACAATGAAAAATACTATTGTATAACACAATTTTGTAAAACACAATTCGGTAAAACACAATTTGTAAAAAACCCAGTAATTTTTTTTTTAATTTTTATATTACAATATGGTACTCATATAAAAGATAAAAAGACACTCGTTATTATGGTGAATTTGTTTTTCAATAAAAAGGTCGTAAAAAAAAGTTATGGGCGTTTAAAAATGATGGAGGAATTTGACATGTGCCTTGCATGTGGAGAGAAAGTCAATAAATGTGTTATTCCTTTTATACCATTCCCCTTATGTTCACACTAGATTTCCCGCTAAACTAATATCAACCATCCATGTTTAAAATCAATGGACAAGATTACTTCTTATCCTTCCGACAAAAAGTATACTTCCTATTATAACCTAACCCTATTAAGTAGTAAGTATAAATAAATTGGTGGGTTCGGTTTATGAAAAGCCCGGCCCAATTAGGTTCAAAAGTATTTCAATTACTACACTCCTTTAAAAAATTTTCGATTAAATCAATCAAATTTCGAGGTTTTAACATGTTTTTTTTTCAATGAGACATCTTTTTACAGTTTTTCTTTATGCTTTTTTTATGTTGTTGTAGAGTGATGATGTGGATTTTATTATTAATTTTTAATAAATTAATATTTTTTAATTTGCAAATCCCGACCCCAAATCTTTTCATTCATTGCTTTCTTGACGCACAAAAAATCCAACAAGGCTCAATTTGAAGATTTATTGTGTTCTCGAATCTCATTTAACGAGGGAAGGGGAAGGAAGGGGAATTATAACATGAAAGAAAGTTAGGGGAAGGAAATGTGTGATTTTATTTCATGTTCCTGATTTTAATGAAAAGGAAAGAAATTAAACATTTTAAGTGTTCCCGAGTTAAGAGGAAAAGAAAAGAAAAGAAAGATATAAATTTTCTAGTATAACCTTTAAGTAAACTATAATAGATGTTGATATGAGGGTAATCTTAGAAATAGGAATTAATAGAAACTTATTATGAGACACAAGTATTTCTCTCATAATCTCTCAAATTTTGGAGAATGATAATTTTCCCAAATTTTCCATCATTTTCCTTCTTTCCTCTCTATTTCTCTTCTTAAAAAATCTCTAGAATATGATTGTTTTTCATATTTTTCTCTCTTTTCCTTCCCCACTTGTTAAATGAGACTCGGGAACATAGTGCTCGACAGGATTTAGAAAAAAAAATTATATGAACAAACTATTTGAAACTTTCTTTACTTTTCCTTCACTTGTGGAATGTTTCAGGTTATTCATTCCTTCACTTTTCCTAAATCAACTAATAAAAATTACTAGTATATATATATATATATATATTTCCGGATTCTACGCATATCTATCTACTCTAATAAAAGAATACCACTTTTTGCCACCTATCCCTCTCTCAATCCTCCTCATCTTTTTTAAGCACATTTCTAAAATATGGTTTTTTCACCGGATCCCATCTGGGTTATTACCCGACCCAATTGTTTGTTTCGGATCTATATGTTTTCTATAACCCACTTTGTTATTCTTTCAATCATCAAAATGGTATGCATTATTAAGGTACCTTCACAATTCCCTCCTTTAAATCCACCAATTTTCATGTTTATCAACATGCAATTGCTAATTTTTGTCCTCTTCAATCATGTGGAAGTTTCTTTTTCTTTGATATCGTTTGATGGGTTATAATTCAGTCCAATGTTTAGTTTAATTTGATTATTTTGACACTAATTATTTGCTATTACATGATAATTGCTATGTTTATTTTTTCTTATTTTAATTAGATTTTATTATTTAATTTGTTTAGGTTATATTATAATTACTACTTTTCAATTAAAAAAATTAAATTTCATCACAAAACCTGTTTAATTTAGGTTATTGATTGGGTAAAGTTGAATCATCATTATCATTCAAGCCATATGTGACTCAATTTGATTTAGTTATCACTCTGCTACTAATTTAATGAATCTTTTATTGAACAATCTATGTGCCATGTTAGTTAATAACACACAGAAAGAAAAAAATAGAAATACTAAAATGTATGATGTACCACTTGCTAATGGTACTTAGGTAATTAGTTTAACTTAAAATTCATATATGATTTAAAGAATTATGGAAATTCATATACGAGTTAATAAACTCTACAAAATTAGGTTTTAATGTAGCAGTATGTTTACAAAATCCCAATTGGTTTGCTTTTTCAGACAAGAGAATAGGCTATGATGGAAAAGCAATTGAGTTTGATCTAACAAAGCAGCATAGATATTTTTATCATTGTCAAACAAATTCTTTCTGATCTAGAAGGCCAAAAAGAGATTGTATATTCATATGAAACAACCCAAGATCCATCTTCACTTATTAAGGTAACCTTAAGGTCTTTAAGGAAATAAGGAGCTAATTTTATTGGCATAACTGGGTCACACTTACATATAAGGCACTTTACACTTTTCAATTTTCAATTTTCAATTTTAAATTATTCTTTTTTTTTAGAAATTTTATGTAGTCGAAGTTCTATTGTAGGTGTAACATTATAGTTCTTAAATCATTAACTGTTTAGAATTATTCGATTAATTAATTGATTTTGTAGTTGACTTATGCAGTGGTTTGGTGATGTTGAAGGCTTATAAAGGCACTCTTCTCATTTGCAAGCAAATTGGCACATGTAATCGTGTATGTTGATGAGGTGAGTTAGTTTTAATGTTGAAAACATTATGAACCCTTATATTTTTAAAAGAAATTCAGATGATATGATTTTTATACTTTTAAATTTTTTCAGCTAATGTTATTCATAATTCAATTAAATCTTTGTTGAATATTTAAACAGGCTGACAGTTTACTAGATGCGCATGGTGATGGATTTGAACATGAAGCTATGGGACGAATGAGAAATGAGTTTATGGCAGCATGGGATGGATTGAGGCCAAAAGATAGTCAAATGATTCTCATTCTTGGTGCAACAAACCGACCTTTTGATCTTGATGATGTCGTGATCCGACGGTATCCACAGAGGTAAGATAATTTTAAAGATTGATTTGTCTTTTATAATGGGTAAATTTCATGTAAACGAAATATACTTCCGGTTCAGTTCTACTTAGTGAACATGCTTTCAAAACCAACATTTTAAGAGCTTGCGTTATAAGTTCATAATCATACAAGGACCTTATTTGCTGTGGTTGACGTTTTATTTGTTAGTCGTGAACTTATGATGTATGGTTGCAAGCAGCAACTAAGTAACACAAGCTTCTAATTAATTTGACTTTGATTCTCTTTGCAATATTCTTTTTTAATATGCTAATTCACTTTACAGTAATTTTTAAAATTTGAATCAATTTTATGAATCACTATGTATGGTTTATATACAATTACAAGATTAGTGATGCTAATATCCCATTCCTCTTTTGGAGTCAATTGTGTCAATTTAAAGCTAATGGTTCATATAGTCTAGAAAATTTATAATACTTAGATTAATGTTTATCTTCATCATCTTTATGATATTATAATGTAATTTCAGTAACAAAAGAGTATAAGTTAATATATTGTATTTTTTAAATGAAATTCCATGCATATTTTTTTTATTATAATATGTAATCAATGATGCAGGTACAACACAAAGGAAGAGGAACAATGAATGATGCAAGTACAACCTAAAGGAAGGAGAGCAATGGTCAAAATGGTTTGTATGGAATTCAAATATGATTTAAGTCAAATTTAAATTGAGTCTTTTTTCTTGTGATGCTTATCTTGCTATGATATTCTAAAGATCTGCTTTTGTAGAAAAATGGTCTTATTGTTGGTATTAAAGACAATTTGTAAGTGCGCAAGTAACTTCATTTCCTATAATTTTAATGTAAAATGTGAGTCTATTAATGATATATGATAATTTGGTTATGTATTCTATTCCACTTAATTATATGTTATGTTTTAATTAGCTACCCGAGTATTACACGGGACTCAAACTAGTATATATATATATATATATATATATAGTTACTAATTCTTTGCAGGCGGGCATCAAGTTTCCCAAAATTGATTATGCCGCGAATAGAGGCAAGTTACTCAATCTGTTCATGTTTAACAAACATTTATAACCGCTCTTAATTTACAGCTAATTAATTATATATGTTTTTTTTTGTTTGTAGCAAGCTGGTTCAAATAGACTGATAGATCTTATGGTTTTGGTACTTTCTTTTGCTTAATCTTATCTTGGTTTGTTTGTTTGTTTGTTATTAAGTCCATTGTTAATGCTATTATTTCTATGCATCAGCTTACGTATAGGCATGATCGTGAGCGCACATCATATTTAGGGTTTGGGTGGCTGCTAATTTAGTACACGTTACATGATTTTCATGAGCTTAACTTAATGGGAGTATGATGTCTTGTTTTATGAACCCACTAGGTTAGCAACCCGTGTGATACACGGGTTGGAAAATAATATTTTGATTATAATGAATGAATATATAAAGATTCTTATGGAAGACAATAAATTACATGATGAAGTTATTATAATTTATAAATCTCTATAAATTTTCAAGAGTACTCTTATATATTCAATTCATGAATTATGTCAATGTCCAACGCGTCTTATTTACCACCATTGTATTTGGTCTCATTTCTTTCCTTTTGTTATCCTTTATGTGTTCTATGACTCTAGCCATTTGCATTCCTTTTAGTTATGTAAAGTGAAAATGTAGATGATAAAACATAATCTTGATACATAAAACAAATGATAAACAAATTAGATTAGTAGTCACACTATCATAATTGATGAACCATATTAAGAATGTTAGCGCTTCTTTATGTCAATGAAGCGTGAAAAGAGTTGTTTTATGGCATCAAAAGTTGGAAACCAGAAAACGAAACGTTATACATGGCAGTCATTTCATTAAACAGTTTACATGCATTCAAATATCAAAGATTAACATAAAATTCAGAAGTCAAAAAACCAAATCAGATAGCCAACTTGAAATACCAAGAAGAACCTTGAAAAACGCTTGCAATAATCGATTGAATCCCCTTCGTTTTGGAAACTACAAATTAGTAATAGGCAAAAAAAAACCGATTATAAAACCAACAAATAGATGTTTAAACCAAATCTTAACATGAATTCGAAATCGACGATTTGTGAATACAAATAACTAACCTTATAGAAGCGAGCACTCAATGATGACAACATGCAGATTCAAATCATTTATTGCAAATCGTGTGTGATGAATCACTGAAGGTCGATAATTTCAGAGTTATTTCAATATGGAATACGAAATTGGAATTTGGTGGATCGAATCTTGAGACGGGTCTAAGAAACCGGCTATTGAGATCAGCTTGGAAATCCACCTGGAAGGTGAAAAAAAAAACTGTAAAATTAGCATATGCTAATTACCAAAATGTTGAAGGATAATATAAATTTCATTGGCACATGAAACTTCATAATTAAATAGAAAGTACCAAAATTTATACATACCATTTTCATTTATCTAGATGTGGATAGTTTCTTATCTATACTTGAATCCTAATTGTCAAAAAGACAATAAGATAGAAACCAAACACAATCTTAATGATAAGAAAAGCCATGTCTTAAGTAAAGATAACTTTGTGTATGTTGTGAGTGTGAAGGGGGTTGTAAATATGCAGGTATCTAATGACAATGTAGTTTACACAACAAAAACTTCAAATCTCACAGCTTAACCTAATAGTGGATCACATAACCTAAATGCCAATTAACCATTAGAATTGGACAAAATAATAACCACCTACTTAACAAAAATTGAGAAGGTCAATATCCCATGAATCTATTAAATAGAAGCAAAAGTAAAAAAAAAAATGAAACACACACACATACACACACACCTCGTATCCCGTCCGATGACCTGATCATTGGCGTGATCTTTAATTAATAATCCAATCACATCTAGTCCTGATTCTTCTTTCACCTTGACACCAACTCTTAGTTTCAAATACATCCATCCTCTATCAACCAATATAAAATAATAATTCAAAAACAATAAGATAAGTCAAACTATAAATTATTGTTGAATTAATCCACAATCTTACCAAGCAAATCCTTATTGTGAAGGAGGAAAGCAGCAAGGGTGGTCGATGGAGGGCTGCCCAGGTTGTTTCTTGATATGTAGTTAGACCAGAATCTGTGAACAAACAAACACAAAAAAATTCATAATAAAATTGATTCAAACTGTCCCTAACACACTACTTGTTAGTTAGATCAGAATCTCTGAACAAACAAACACAAAAAGTTTCATAATAAAATTGATTCAAACTGTCCTAACACAGAACTTGTTAGAAACTTAAAACATTCACGATTGTAAATTCTCCTAAATTATAATCTACAAAGCTTGAAACAACTGTTAACTTTCATGTTTCATCAACACAAAAATCAACTTGCCCATTACAGTTCATAAATCATTGATAAAAGAAAATGTATGGTTCTAAAATAAATAAAGCAGCAGCTTATTAACTTAAAATAAAATCTCTTTGTAAGAATCCTCAAACTTGTTTACTATGTTCTTCCTAACTTGAAATACAGTACCACTTTCATATGCAAGAGATTAGCTCTATTTATCATGTATTTAAAGGATAAACTTAAAACAACATTTTTCCTGAAAACTCACTATGAACAGTAATTTGCATACTCTTTTGTTAAGTGAGTTTATGTGATTAACTGGTATCGGTGTTAGATGTAACTTGCAAGCAGGTTGATTAGGACTAATTTTAATCTCAAAGCACGTCAAATAAAAAAAAAGATAGTGAGATATATAGCACCTTAGAGATGAGCAACTGAAACTTATATTTCGGCTCCAGTGCCCGTATCTACTAAATTTCAACAAAATGTAACGTTATGAGTCAAGCATCCTAATACTTAATTTCAATTCAAAGTTTCAGGTCATCCAAAAGTTATAGTAATTTCTAAATAAATATAAATTAACCTAAAAATTGATACACAATAGAAATTGAACTACCTTGTTGATTAAAAAACCTCATTCTAGTTTGTAACATGTATGAGCAATTAACAAACCTTTGACATGTAGAATATGTGCGCCCCAAGATATGAGACTCATCCTAGAATATGTCCGAAGAAGAAGAGCAAAGCAAATGAAGCATGTCAAAAAGTAAACCAACCCCTTGGACTGCTACGAAAAACACCATCAGATTTCAAAGTAGCACGATCTAATTCAAAAATTTCCCCCAATTGAGCGCGTCTAGCATATTTTTTGACAGTAACAGAATCACTATAACTGACTCCATTGAGTTCACCACCGTAGAACTCAACAGTTACACCAACTTGTTCGACACTATACTTAGATTCTGCCCTTCGAAACGGAACATCGGCCCTAACAATCCCGTCTCCGTCTACCAAAACGACCGGAAATATTTCAAAAAAGGTAGGCATACGACGTACAAAAAGTTCACGGCCTTCTTTATCTCTAAAGATAGGATGTCCTAACCAACCAACCGCTATTCCATCCCCGTTATCCATTGAACCCGCCCTAAATAATCCCCCTTTTGCAGGATTATTTCCGATGTAATCATAAAAGGCTAATTTTTCAGGAATTTTAGCCCAAGCTTCTGACAAACTTTGATTTTCGGCTAATCCAGCACTGACTCTTCTATATATTTCTTGTTGGAAGTATCCCTGATCCAATTGATAACGAGTAGGCCCAAATAATTCGATGGGAGTAGTCGCTGAACCATACCACATAGTTCCGGCAACAACAAAAGCTGCAAAAAAGACAGCAGCGATACTACTGGAAAGGACAGTTTCAATATTGCCCATACGCAATCCTTTGTATAGACGTTGGGGCGGGCGGACGCAAAGATGGAATAGACCTGCTAATATGCCTAAAGTCCCTGCCGCAATATGATGAGAGGCTATTCCTCCCAGAACAAAAGGATCAAAACCCTCCACACCCCACGATGGATTTACAGATTGTACTTTTCCTGTTAGCCCATAAGGATCGGACACCCATATGCCAGGACCATACAAGCCTGTTACATGAAATGCACCAAAACCAAAGCAAGCCACACCTGCAAGAAATAAATGTATTCCAAAGATCTTGGGCAAATCCAAAGAGGGTTTTCCTGTACGTTCATCACAAAATATTTCGAGATCCCAATATACCCAATGCCAGATAGCTGCCAAAAAGCACAACCCAGAAAACAAAATATGCGCTCCAGCCACACCTTCGTAACTCCAAATACCCGGATTAGTTATAGTCCCCCCCCCCCGTGATACTCCAACCGCCCCAGGAATTGGTTATTCCTAAACGAGTCATGAAGGGTATAACGAACATACCCTGTCTCCACATTGGATCAAGAACAGGGTCAGAAGGATCAAAAACTGCTATTTCATACAGGGCCATCGAACCGGCCCAACCAACAACCAAAGCTGTGTGCATTATATGAACAGAAAGCAACCGTCCGGGATCATTCAATACAACGGTATGAACACGATACCAAGGCAAACCCATGGAAATACCCCTTTATGAAAGAAAAAAAAGACACTATGTAACTTTATTGCATTGTAAAAGACTATACTATGACTATGTTATGGACCCCCCTATTTAGTTTTAGTAAATTATTTCAACGCAAGGGTTCATATTTGTTCTATTCTGTTGGTAATAATGGAACAATTTTGTTCGTAGGAACAAAGAGAAGCAGATTTATTCTATACTCGATAAGTATCAATACGCAATGGGGAAGTGAATGCCATTTTCTATGAGCGAATGTGCCCATACTTGTTCATCATTAGAGGACACTATTCGTAATAATTTTCCCTTTTTTTCTTGCTTTCTTTATCAAATTTTCATAAATGATGAATAAAATCTTATGAATTGAATAAAATCTGATTAGGATAAAGTACAATATTATAAAGAAAAAGAAAGGCTTTGTTACGTTTCCACATCAAAGTAAAATATAGTACTTAGTTCTTTTTTATTTCATTTAATGCCTATTGGTGTCCCAAAAGTACCTTTTCGAAGTCCTGGAGAGGAAGATGCATCTTGGCTTGACATATAGTGCGACTTGTCAGATATATTTGGTCATATGGGATTTCCCCGTTTTCTCCCCAATCGAGATATCCTCTGTTTCGCCCACGAAAGATTCATTTCATCATCAAAATTTTGGAGCGTGAAGTGCAATTAGATCCGTTTTGGGGGGGATTCGGATTACTATTATCAATTAGAAGAATTTATGGTTGTCTTAGTTGGACTACTACATTGAAGTATCCAGGCTCCGTTAAAAAAAACCAAGTGGTAATATATCTATTTCTATTTTATTTTATATCATAAAGTATTCCTTCTTTTAAAGAAAATTTTTTTTCAAACTATTATGTTAATCAATTGAGTAATATGCATGAATCCGTCAACCTTTTTTACGGAATGCATGAATTGAAAAAAAGGGGGGGATAACAAAAAGAAGTGGTAATGGGAACATTTGTACTATATGTGCAAATCAAAATCGGGCGGATCTTTACCCGGAGTAGAGCATAAACCTAAAAAGATTAAAGAGGCCCATTTAAGAACAAGAAAATGACATCGTGATTTGGATTGGATCTCGATGAAACAATCCATCAATGAGAAGTTAATTGGATAAGTTTAATGAATTCTTTTTTTTTTACATTCGTTATAAGGAAAGGAAGACAAACTCATATTTAGTGAAAAAAAATCCTTTTATTATAAGTTAGAAGGAACTTGCTAAAAAAAGAAAAAGTATTGGAATATACACATTGATTTTTTTGAACCGTATGCGTTAAAAGGCGCCTGTACGGTTCTTAAGGGATACAATTTGACCCTAATCAACCGACTTTATCGAGAAATATTACTTTTTTTAGGTCAAGAGGTTGATAGCGAGATCTCAAATCAACTTATTGGTCTTATGATATATCTCAGTATCGAGGATGATACCCAAGAGCTGTATTTATTTATAAACTCTCCTGGCGGATGGGTAATACCGAGAGTGGCTCTTTATGATACTATGCAGTTTGTGCAACCAGATGTACATACAATATGCATGGGATCCGCCGCTTCAATGGGATCTTTTATCCTGGTCGGAGGAAAAATTACCAAACGTCTAGCATTCCCTCACGCTTGGCGCCAATGAGGCTTTTATTTATTTGAGAGAAAAAAGAAGACTATGCCTTCGCCATATGAAATATGAATATGAATATTAAGTAATAATAGCATGGCACTTTGAATTCGATGTAAAAAAAAAATTTTGTTTTCACAACATTAGCTTATGTATCGAGAGAGTAATATGATAAAAACGTATTTCCTATTTTCTTATTTTGGAAGTCCAGTTCAGCGTCACAAACTTTTTTCACACCAGAGGTCTCTTAACAATATTTCTATTTATGTTATGGAGCGAAAAAAATTCTTTTTTCCTTAGTTTATTTATTATTTGATCAAATAAAAAGCAACTTTGGGATTGCTGAATGACAGACAAATCACAGACAAAAAAATATAATAAATATATATAGCAACGGAGCCATCATAGTATTTTTGAATTCCTCCGAAAGGAAGGGTGGTAAGTTGATCATTTACCGATCGGGGTCTGATCGATCCTATTTTTTATTTCTTTGATGGAAGGTAAGGGTCAATTTTATTGTAGAGCCGTATGCAATGCATAATTCCCGTACGGTTGTTCGATTCTATCTTTTTTTCTTGTTATTCTTTTATCTTTCTTTTATCTTCCCCTCATCATGAAAAAGAGAGAAACCTTTTATTATCTTATATCATCAGGGTAATGATCCAATTAACTGTTGACAATTGTTAGAAATTGTTGTTCATGAGACAACAATTAATTGAGGATTCACAATTGTTAGAAATTGTTGTTCACGGCTGTTCATCGATTGAGCATGGTAGCGAGATTAAAAGAGTAAGCCAATTGTATATCTGGATTGAATTCATTAGATCAGGCTATTGAGAATCTGGAGCTAGCTATTAGGAATCAGGGATGAAGAATATGAATCTGCAGCAAAGATAGAACCCTAATTGTGAAGAGCTTTGCTGTAGAATATGAATTTTTAATATTAATCACCCGTGAAAAGTAAATATAAGGATAGGCGGGAAAATGAAATTTTGGGTGATTGAGAGGAGGACATGTGTCTAATAGTTGATTCCTTTATTATATAATATAATAATATATATAATATAATATAATTAGGTTAAGGAACCGTGTATTACACGGGTTGGAAATATAATAATATACAAATATAAAGATATGTTTATATATTTAAGCAATTGTAAATTTTGGTGTGATATCAACATATCATTTTACATAAATATAATTTTTTTGAAAGGAAATTGGATCGAAAATATAGAATTCACGAGAAGACTTATAATAATGGTAAAACAATCAATTAACTATTTGGTAGTAGATTGATTGATATATATATAACTTTATAGGTGAGTTGTAATTTATTTTAGTAAGTCATAATAGAAAAAAAATGTATTAAGTAATATAGATTTGTCTTGAAAACAATCAAGAAGCAAGAAAAAGTTTTAAGATTACCATACCTACATGCAATCAGAATACATCAGTCAATGTCTTGCTATATTAGTAATTCTATCAAAATCATGTTTTCAACATACTATATAATTTACAAGATTAGCTATAGTATGGATGCATAAAAAATATAAAACTTTCTCAAAATCAAATAGAATATCAGTCAACAATCTCTACAACTTCTAATATCAATTATGCTACCATTATGAAGCAGTAACTCGGCCCATTCATCTAGATTGTGAAGCAACATTAAACACTTGAGCAGACGATTGGCTACAAAAGAAAAAAAATCTATGAGATTGAAGAATTGTTTGATTATGCAAATGAACATTGTATAAAAAAGTAGAAATGAAAAATAAGGCATCCGTGTATTATAAATATTCATGCACTATTTAGGTGTGTTCATAGAATAAAATTCGGATTATTCGAATCAAGTTATTCACTCAAATTCGCCTAAAATTTTAAATAAAACGGTTCGAATAAAACTCGAATCAAGTTGAGTTCGAATCTATTCGAATAAACCAAATTAAGAAAAATAAAATAAAAACATTATAATATTATAGAAAAACCATTTTTAAAGTTTTATAAAAGGAAAAACAAACCAGGGTTTTATTCCCTTGTTTCCGCTAAAGGCCCAAAATTCAGTGGAGGTATCACCCAGTGCACCATGTTTAGATGTACATGTACGCACGTCTGCCTAAACTTTCAAAAATTGATTAAGAGGCCACCACAGCTTTTTGAGCATTATCACACCAAAGTTTCCAAAAGCTACAGAACCAATATTCAAAAGTTCAACAGAAAAACCATTAAGATTTAACCCCATGATTCCATGAAAGGTGATCAATTTTGGCTTTTAAGAGTCAATTGAGTTGCGTATCAACTTCAAGTTAAAAAGAAGTTATATACATGAAATATGCCTTTAAAAGATAATGCATATACACCATGTTTCTATTACAGAAGTAGTATCAGCTCATCGCTACACAAAATGTGACAAGGACTCACCATAAAATAAACAGCTAGAAACATCTCAAAATGGGTGATTGAAAGTACTTCATGTGTAGAAAAATAACATAACTGAGTTGTTAATCAAGAAAATATAACCAAACTTTTAGGATTACCAGTTCCAGATAGCACTTAAAATGAAAAATAAATTGTTTATGTTGTCCTTGAAATTAAAGAGATGATCATGAAGCATCAATTTTTGCAACTTTTCCATTATCCACACATACATATATATCCTATTAAAGAACATGCAAAAATAGAAAAAAAAAAATCAAAAAATGACCCCAACTACAAATCTAATTCCTTCACACCTAGAATCAAACTAACAGCAAACAAATCAAAAGTAACAGAATCTACATATGATCAAAGCTTCTAATTACATAGTTGATACCGCAAGTTGAAGGCAAATCAAAGATGCACATTAATCTAATATAAAATGTATGGTAATATGATATTAGCTTACCTGTAGTGTTTTGCGACTTTCATAGTAAGACCCATAGTTTGAGCCTGCATCCAACAGCCGCAAAGTTATGCATTAATCAACAGATGTTGGTGAATCGATTTTAGAATCTGAGATCGATAAGAGGAATGAAGGGCACCTCACCTGTGATGAATCGACATTAAAGGGTGCCTTAGATTGTAACCATAATGATATTCAAATTGGGGATACCTCCGATGAGCGATAAGAACAAATGTTGACGAATGCATCCGATGAATCGATCTTGAAATTAGGGCAAAATAAAATTGTGAAAGGCCCGCTGACAAGAAGATCGATTGGATGTCGGAAATGGCTTCCAGTCCTTGAACGGAAGCCCGGCTTTAAGCCTATCAGCACACCATCATGGATAGTAAAGAGAACATATGTGGAATACAGCCGTCTGTGTATTACTAACTAAAATTATGGCAAAAAGATAGCTTAGATTAGATGGGAAACAGTTGGGCGGGAAAATACTAAAATGGAGTAATATTAAAAGGGCACGTGGCACATAAGGTTTCCTTTATTATAGAGTTTAGATTAGATTTAGAGTTTAGATTAGATTTAGGTTATATATATATATATATATATATATGTATAGGTTAGATTCTAAATTGCTAATGTTTATTTTGTTGGCGCGTGCGTTATTATTTTGTTGCCAAATCACCCGGAATAGCATTTTGCTCAAGGTGTGAAAACGAGATCTCTATTTGCTAGATAATAATTTAAAACTTCTTCGATTAAATTATCAAAGTGGTTGCATGTGTCTAGTGTTGTAGATACATCTTTGATAACGAAAACAATATTGATTCGTTGATTAGTCCTTTGATAACCCGAAATAACCTCAATATTTTAACTTAATTTTGTACTTGAACATTACTCGAAAACCCACATCATCATCATCCATCTTGAAGAATAAAACCTGTGACAACATGGACAACCAAGGAACGTATCACATGGACGTCAACCTGTCATGAAATAAAAATTATGCGCTATTAAAAATAACTTGAAATGTATAAATCTTAATAAATTCTTAATTTTTAGTGTATATTTCAAATGTTTATATCTAATTTTATCGCCATTCTGTATTCTTAAAGACAAGTCAAGTTGTGATACTTACACGATATAATTCTTGATAATGTTCATTTTCAAGATTAGTGTTTTTTATTGTGAAAGTAAAAGTCATTAATGCATTAGATACTTAGGTAGTAGCTTGATAATATTAGTAACTAACTCTTGCACTACATATCATGTGTGACAGGGGAAAATATATTGAAAGCATGAAGATGGTAAGGCAAGGTTTTACTCATGCTTCAATGATGGCATTTGGTTCCAAAGATGATTTCAATGCTTTCCAAGCCCACCATGTCGAGTACTCGGCAACATTCTCTGACGTGATTGAAAAGACCGTGCTTTCTTGATTTCCCGATTGTTTCCATCAAGCCTCCGGCTCCTTGACGTGTGGGTGCGTATTGTGAACCGGATTCCCGATTGTTTCCATCAAGCCTCCGGCCCCTTGACGTGTGGGTGCCTATTGTGTACCGGACATGAGTTAAAAAAAACTTGATTGTCACCTGAAGATATTTAGGATATCTATTTGTGAAGATGTTTCTTGTTTTTTATAATAAATTCGATGATTGTACGAAGACCCTTGTCGATGATTGAATGTTGGGCTAAAAAATGTACTCTTTTTCATGTATGATTAGTTTAATTTGACAGCATCTCACACTTTGGGTAAGAACGAAAAAATGAGTATATGAAGGAAGAGAGAGATAAAAACTTGATAAAAACAGTAACGTTTCGTTTTCACGAGTTTTGTATGAAGATAAAAAATTATGAATATCATGGCACTAAAGAAGCAACAAATAACATAGTTTTTTGACTTTTGCACAAATTAAACAAATGTATCTGAATATTACATGTTACAAATCATGTTTAAACTTTAAACTGAATCGGTTGATTGGTTAAGTTCTAATAGTGCACACCAAAATAATCATAGTTCAAAGAGACACTTACCATTGATGAATTCAACCACTTGAGCAACTACCTTTTGTAGTACCACAACGGTTGCTTGCAAATTTTGTTCAAATTCTTCATGAATTGACGTTTCTCCGTCAACAAAATTTGATACAGCTTTTATAAATATAGCCGGGACCCTCATAAGATTAGATACGTATGCCACAGCTGCTCCCTGAAACCGAAAAATTAAACTTTATAAAAGTAATTAAAACTATTGGTACCTCTAAAATCTGTTGTGTTAAAAGATTTATATTGTTAATGTAATGATACTGTTTTTGTATAGATTGTGATAAAGAAATACCTCCATATCAACAATTGTTGCATCATTGGCTAAAATACATGTTTCATCCTGTGGGGACATGTCTAATGAATCTCCAGTTGACAATTTACAAACCTGTGGGATTTATTATATATAACAAAAGTCCACATTTAGATTCTAGTGTTTTTCAAAAATATAAAAAATTTATCAAAAACCATTATATGTCACCTTTATGTTAAGTTCCTTCACAACATTTGGTGTTGGGTAACTCTGTCTTCTACCAAGTCCATACTTATCGGGACCCTACAAATCATGATGCAAACAACATAACAAAAAGAATTATTATAGATTTAGTTATTTATTACATTCATCGGCATTTGATACAAGATATTAAACGTGATTTAAGAGTACTTACTGGAATTGGAATTCGCCTATCATGAAATGCAAGACCGGATACAAGAAACACATCAAATATGGAAGCTCCTTTCACCTGATATTTAAAATATTAATACAAATATACTTAACAAAAACAAATGCATATGTAAACAAACTTATATTGCACAAAAAATATACTTTAAAGCCACCGGCAGTGCCAGCATTAATCAAAAGATCGGGCTTCAGTGCTTGAATAGCAGCATAAGTCACAAGAGACGCAGGAACAGTACCTATACTATTAATCCCTGAGAAATAAAATAGTTAAAAATCAATAATGAAAATCATAACACAAAAGAAATTATTGATAATTCTGTATCATTTATGTTGGTATTATGCAAGACATCCAATAGTTATGAAAAAAAAAAGCAGGTGAATTTGGTAAATCAGTTCCAATAGGTTGATTTTATCTTTGACTTTATTTGGTCATAGGTTGACTATTAACTTCCAAAGTCAACAATTAGCCTCAGGTAGCTCAAAAATATTATTTTAATACTAAACTAAATGAAATCAATATGAAACAAAATGCATTATACCTACCTAAGTCACGTTCCTTCCCGGGATAAATGACATTTATGTTCAAATCCTTGTAATAACCATGATATCTGATCCATGGGACGCCTAACGGGAACCTGTAATACTTTAAACTGAACTAAACACCAAAAGCAAACTCAAACTTTGACGAAATTTGGCCTAACTTAGCTCTGTAAATGAGAGTAAAGAAATGTATTTTAGAGTGTTCTGATGACAATTAGACAGGTAGCATTATCAACCTATCCTCCCACAATGAGTACAATTTGAGAAATGTCATATAGTTTGAAGCAAGGGTGCAAGCGAGTCAAGCTACTCGCTGGCTACTCAAGAGTGGATTGATAAAAAGCTTGAAATGAGCCGAACCTTATCGAGCCCGAGCTCGAGCCTTGTATAGGAAGATCGTTTAGGCCCGTTGAGCCTTAACAAGCCTGGTGCATTTTTTTAGTTTAAACTCTTTTGGACTTCTATGTATTAATTTCATATTGCACAGCCGAGCCTTGGCTCGTTTTAGTACCGCTGGAGCAGCTGAACTGATCGCGATAGGTAGCCTGCGTGATACGGCCGCGATTGCATCGGAACGTGTGGGGAAGATCTACGGCGACGTCCTCTTTGACGGCATGCATGACGATTTCAACAGCGTGACTTGATTTGTGATGCTCGCTCGTGAACCGATTATACCGCACATGCGTCGCCCGTTCAGAACAAGCATCGTGTTCGCTCACGATAACAGCACGGCTGTGCTCTTCAAGGTGATTTCGGAATATTAATTTGACGAAGATCGAGAGCAGGCCTCACCGGATACGGCCGATCACGTTCACCGACGAGGCTGACGTTGGCACGGTGAAGCAATTTGAGTACCTGTTCTATGTGGATATTGATGCATCAATGGCGGATGTTAGGGCGCAAAACGCGCTATCAGAGGTTCAGGAGTTTACCTCATTCTTGAGGGTGTTGGGCAGTTATCCCATAGATATCACCCCATGGTCTCCTTCCGGTGGAGAGTTATAATTACTAGTTAGCATGTTATTTGATAACATATAGTTGTACTTGTTATGATCATATCAGTAAAGCTCACTCAACATGAGTTCAAGTGAAAAAGAAACACTACATGAATGATAGGTTTTATTAAGTCTGTCACCAGGTATTCATGTATTTGCATTGTATCAAGAGTACTCGAACCATCCACTGTTAAAATGAGGTGATTTAGAATTATTACTGACTATCAGCAACTTAGCATAAATATATACATGAACAAGACACAGACTCATGTATAACACGAAAACCTTCTCTCGCACATCAAAAACTTGTAAGAATCGTTACTTGAAAAGGACAGTGAGTTGAGCATAAAGTGCTAAGTTTGTAACTTAAAAGGTACTAAATTAGGCTAAGCTAATCAACAAATATCACCAAATTATCTCACATTATGTCTGTAGCATTAAACCATTAGGATCAAGATCATATGAGAACCTTTTGGGAATTGAGAACTATGAGAACCATTTTGGACCACAAAAAAACCCAAAAATAAAAAAAATCATAAAACAAAAAAAACACAAAAATAAAAAAAGTAAAAAAACCAAAGTTCTTATTTATCATCCCGGTTTCTAAAAAAAATGTAAAAAAAAAGAAATTCTCGGTTTAGCTAAATTATACGTATATGTATAATATGTACATATACACCCATGTTTTTTTCCTATAACATATGTATAATTTAAGGTAAATGATAATGTACATATGTGTACATTACGTAACTAGAGATTAAATGAAAGTATACATATGTGCATACTGTATAGGTATAATACGAATTAAAAAGAAAAACAATCGGTTTTTTTTATTATACATATATGTATAATATGTACACACATGTTTTTTCCTATACACATATGTATAATTTAAGGTAAATGATAATGTACATATGTGTACATTACGTAACTAGAGATTAAATGAAAGTATACATATGTGTATAGGTATAATACGAATTAAAAAGAAAAAAAATTCGGTTTTTTTTATTTATTTATTTTTATTTTTTAATGAAACCGGAATGAAATATAAGAATTTTGGTTTTTTTACTTTTTTAAAATTTTCGTTTTTTTTTATAATTTTTTAAATATTTTCTTAGAGGTTTTTTTAGTGGTCCAAAATGGTTCTCAAAGTTCTCAATTTGCCAATGGTTCTCTTAGGATCCTTACCCTAAACCATTATACCTAAGTTTTAACACCCTCTATAGCTAATCTTTGGCTAAGTGAGTACCTACCTAATTAAGTCACGGTCTTTGCAAGGATAAATGACATTAATATTCAGATCCTTGTAATAACCATGATATCTGATCCACGGGACGCCTAATGGAAACCTGAAATACTTTAAACTGAAATAAACACCAAAATAAACCCTAACTTTGACCTAACTTAGGTCTGTAAATGAGAGTTTAGAAATATATATTAAGAGTGTTATGAAGGAAATTAGAAAGGTGCATTACCAATCTCACCCACAATTAGTACAATTTGGGATATGCCATACAGTTTACAATATGAGTGCAAATGAGTCGAGCTGCTCGTGAGCTAATCGAAATCGGATCGATGAAAGCTCGTTTAGTTATAGAGCCGAGTTCGAGCCTTGTGATCGTTTAGGCTCGTCGAGCCTTAACGAGCCTAGTGTATTTTTAAGTTTAAACTCTTTAAAACTTCTATGTATTGATTTAAGATTGCACAGCCGAACTTTGACTCGCTTAAGGTACTACGCGCGAGCCCAAGCGGAGCTCAGGATCGTTATAGTTTTCTTAAAATATATAAAAAAAAATGTATATAAATGAGCCAAACTAGAGCTTTAGAAAAAGATCTCAAAACGAGCTGAGGCCAACGTAAGTCAAAAGAAGAAACTACTAACGCAATTGATCTATAATCATTTCAAATCAAATAATCATCAAACCAAAGCGTGCCCACTAAAAAGAAACGTGAAAGCTTATATACAAATGAGATGCGTTTCCATATAAAAGAGATGGTTGGCTCATCACCATCTAAATCATCCATTCTTTGTGGTTGCACTCTTCAAATGTTCTTTCCCGAAACCCACTATGTCAGTAGATATTGTCACCTTACAAAATATCCTTTCTGTAATCTTTTTTTTTTTAAATACACCAACCTATGTTCGGTTTATGAGGATTGTGGATAGTCATGTCACGATCCAGTATCATCAAATAAATATAAGTGGAGCCACATAATAATCCTATCTTATCTAACCTAAGCTCCTAGACATTAAGGCATTTGTCAATTCTTGTTTCCTAAAGTTTTAATTGTCATTATTCACCTATAATATAACTATAAATATTCCTCCAACTTGCTTCCATTTCAAAAACCACAACTCTTTATTATCTTATAACAAAACAACTTAAAAAATGTTTAGTGTTGGTCTATCTTCTAGCGCTAGTCTCAACAAGTCTGTGGAGCGGTCAACTACGTCTAAACACCGTCAATTCACCGCTAAATGCAGTACAAACAGTAACGGTGTTAAACCGTCTGACGTGGCGGCTTCGGTCAATAATTTCACAAACGGTAACCTCCCTAAACCGCTCACTAACACCGACGCGTGTCCATCTCCGATGCATGTTGCTTATCAAGGCGTTCCCGGCGCCTACAGTGAAGCAGGCGTCGTTAACACTTATCCTAACGGTGAGTTCATACCTTGTGATCAATTTGAAGCAGCGTTTCAAGCAGTTGAGCTTTGGATAGCAGATCGTGCCGTACTACCGCTTGAAAACTCACTCGGCGGAAGCATTCACCGGAATTACGACCTCCTCCTCCGGCACCAACTCCACGTCATCGGCGAAGTCCAGCTTCCGGTTCGTCACCGTCTCCTCGCGTTACCTGGAGTCGGAAAACAAGATATAAAGCGTGTGATTAGTCATCCTCAAGCATTATCTCAGTGCGAGTTATCACTCACTAAACTAGGCCTAAATTTCACACGAGAAGCGGTTTACAACACCGCCGGAGCAGCTGAATCGATAGCAACAGGAAACTTACGTGACACGGCAGCAATTGCATCGGAACGTGCGGCGGAGATCTACGGTCTGGACGTCCTGTGAAACGGTATCCATGACGATTTCAACAACATGACTCGATTTGCGATGCTCGCTCGTGAACCGATCATACCGCGAATTGATCGGCCGTTCAGAACAAACATCGTGTTCGCTCACGATAACAGCACGACCGTGCTGTTCAAGGTGTTGTCGGTGTTCGTGTTCCGGAATATTAATTTGACGAAGATCGAGAGCAGGCCTCACCAGATCCGGCCCATCACGTTCACCGACGAGGCTGACATCGGGACGGTGAAGCAGTTTGAGTACCTGTTTTATGTGGATTTTGATGTGTCAATGGCGGATGTTAGGGCTCAGAATGCGTTATCGGATGTTCAGGAGTTTACGACGTTCTTGAGGGTGTTGGGCAGTTATCCCATAGATATGACTCCATGGTATCCTTCTGGTGGAGAGTTATAATCACTTTTTATTTCCTCTGCAATCAATCATGTTAAACACAACTTAAAAAAATTATCTAAATAAACTTTATGAGATTAAAAAAGCATTGAAAAACAAGAATCACAAGTTCACAACCTACAATAAGCAAAATAATATTATCAAGTCTCAGAACTGCTGAAAAATAGAAGACAATTACAAGATAGTAAGCCAAGTGAGATACAAAAATCAAAAGTAATACTAAAAAATCAAATAAACATGAGCATATGACAGTGAAGCAAGAAAACACAAGAATCAAACATAATATTAAAGTAATCAAATACAATTGAACAACAATTGAACATGACAGTAAGCAAATTTGACATGCAATTTAGAATTGGGCCTGCAGATTGAAACATAAACATGAAAATCGATTGAATAAAACTAATCAAATCTTGAATAAAAAAACGTACTTGAAATCGATTGAAAAAAAACGAAGATTTATGAAAATCTAACCTGGGAATTTCGATTGAAGAACGATAATAACAAAGGATAAATTGATATTATCAGTTTGGTTTCTCTCTAAGGCGACTTATTTGGAGGTTTTTTCAAGACCTTAAGTTAAGAAGAATTATAAAATTAAGGCAAGCCTTTTGTGTATTGGTTGATAATAATCTCACCTTTAAAAATCGCTACCAGCAGTCCAACCTTTCAACTATTTTTGTCTCAATGGACCTCCGTTAAAAAACACTTGACGTCGTTATTTATTTCCAATTTGCAAAAAATAAAAAAAGAAAAGAGAACAAAGAAAAAAAAACCTATTTTGGTAAATAGTTTCAAAATCACCTATTATGGTAAATATTTTTTCCCACTCCCTATTTTGGGGAAGAAAAAACTCTTTTACTCAAACCTCAGTGTGTCAACTTGTTATCATATCACTAAAGCTCACTCAACATGAGTTGACATAACATTCAAGTGAAAAAGAAACACTGCATGAATTAATGATGGGCTTTATCAACTTTGTCAAGAAGTATTCATGTATTAGCATTGTATCAAGAGTGCACTTAGCTCGAACCATCCACTTTTAAAAGGAGGTGATTTCGAATTATTACTGACTATTATCATAAATATATACATGAACAAGACACAAAGATTCAGGTATAACACCAAAGCCTTCTCTCGCACGTCAAAAGCTTGTAAGACTCGATACTTGAAAACGACAGTGAGTTCAGCATAAACTGATAAGTTTGTAACTTAAAGGTACTGAACTAGGCTAAACTAATCAACAAACAGCACCGAATTATCTCACATTATGTTTGTAGCATTAAACCATTATACTTTCAACACCCTCTAAGGCTAATCTTTGGCTAAGTGAGTAGGTACCACTACTGTAGTAATATATACACTATAACACCAGCCTTCGCTATTATGTTTGCAACATTAACTGTCGTACTTTTAACACTATAACCAATCTTTGGCCAAGTGAGTACCACGACTATGTGACACCAACCTTAGTCGTATAACAAGAAAGGATATATTGCTATAAACGTATTAGACATGTGTTCATAAAAATTAAAATATGTAATGTGTCTTTGTTTTGTGTTATTGGGTTAGAAGTGGTCTAATGGCCTGATGGTAGAGTTTCCCAAAATGTTCTTTATAGGCCTTAAAGATAGAAAGTTTCAAGACTAATTATGTAAATGTATAGTAATATCATCATTTAGGCGTATGTAAACAAAATCGTTATAAGTTGTTTGGAACATTCACACAGCAGTAGTTGGGCATAATATCGTCATAAGTGTCATAACAGGTACCACAATCATGAATAATCACGAATTAATAAACAGCCAAATAGTTCCTACTAAATGCATTGCAATGTCTTAAATAAACTCTACATACAACAAAGCCACAAAATCAGATATTAGTGACTGTATCGATCCATCTCTTACGAACGCTCAATGGTTTCAGCAAATACATTCAAGCATGTTAAAAACATGTGAATGTATCATGTGTACTTAGTGGTATAGTGTCTCTCTCGTAAAAGCGGCATGATTTTAGATGCAACAAAAAAGTTGTTAGAAAAATATATACATATACATATACATACACCAGTGGCAGCTTATTTGAACACAGTAATCTCAAAAGACACTGAAGAAAGCTGAATATGATTTGTGTTACAGAAATGAACTTAAATTAGTAACCGCAAAGAGGTGGCAGGATCTCATACATATTCATCGAGTTCAATTGCAGGTTGCATCCAAATCAATTGCATATAACAACAAATTGAATTATGTTGGTGATAACTGGTTACAGATAACCATACCAAACTTGTATACAAAAACCAGAAGACAGTAAAATTGATCAAACAACAGATAATATAGAATATAGACTGTATATACAGCAGCAATAATCAGATTTCTTGGTCCATGAACCGATTGCAAGAGTAGAAAACACATTAAAAGCGAAGAATACCTCGAATTAGGCGGCAATAACTTACGGCTAAAGCTAGGGTTACTGTGGAACCTGGAACAATAACGATCGCCGTGCCACCGATCAAGTAAATTCGATGTTGATTGCTCCGCCACTGAAAACTGTATCAGATGTTGATTTTGGTTACAAATCTGTATCTATTAGAAACTTTATATCATAAAAGATTCCAATAAGGTGGTTTGCCCGAGTGGTTAAGGGGGAAGACTTAAGATCTTCTGCACATAAGTGCGCGTGGGTTCGAACCCCACAGCCACCATTTTTATCTTACAGTCTTTTATTTAGTTTTTTTTTTTTCAATAAAGTTTGCCTTATATCGGTTCGAACCCCATAGCCACCATTTTAAACTTTTATAAAAAATATAAATTTTAATTTTGTTAATTATGCTTAACCATAAAGTTTATTTTTCATCTACAACGAAGCTGTCACTATGATGGGTAGACTATCTTTATCGTGTTCTTTGTTCACCCAAACTTAGACAAATAGAACAAAGTGTGTAATGTTTTAACAAATGAATAAGAATAATTAGCAAGCTCGTCCTCGGTATTATAGTTATATTTGAAAACAAAATGTCTACACTAAGATCATCCGTAGTGGGAATATTATGGTGGCGTTTTGGTACCATAAAGCCTGGGAACACCCCCCTCCCCCAAAAGCATTATGGGTGGCGTTTTGGTTTGCAAGTTATGTACATAAATTTCAATGGTCGGTGTTTTGAGGAGAGTTGAGTGAGAGATATAGAGAGGTGAGGAATAAAATAATGATTGTAAGAGAGTTATGGACGTTTTTCCACTACAGTTGTTTTTACAAAAATTTGAAATGCTGACTAAATGCCACATATCATAAAATGACTAGGGTTGTCTAGTTTTGACCACGTGTGCTCTAATAATAAGTAAAACTAATTCATCAAACTCACATGGTTATAGAATAAAATAACTTCGAACATATTATGCATTTGACTTTTATTAGGAACTAGTTGCTAGACATCAAGAGTATGACCCGTGTGGGTTATAGAGGAAACAAATTAGGTAAGGGTTAACTAGTTAAGAAACCCAAATTTCCTTGTAAATTCTTACATATTAGCGAAAAAGGGCAATCGCATTATAAGAATGGAGGGTCTTTAGTAACCGCATGATATGTGGTTATCTTGATTCTTGAAAATTAGTACTTGTCAAGACACAAGGGCTATGTTTATGGTAAACGAGTCCAGTTTGAAATTAATTAACCTTGATCATATGTGGGATGAAAGGTAGATTACTGTGGATATCAAGAATATCACACGACGCATGTCAAGACTGGTATGTGACAATACAACAAGATCTTTGTCCTTTCGTATCATAAGTTACACAATGCTATTGGACCTTTGTGGGAGCACTAACTGTCACACCCCAACCTACAGCGGAAATATCGGGGCGTAACTGATTGCACAGTAGCTCGTGAGACACTATCAACATTAACATGACAATATCTATTTATTCAAATTTAAATAAACAAAGTACATCACAAAATTCAAAACATCATCCACTTTCAAATTCAACAAAACATGATAAATAAATTGTTTATTTGATAAATAACCTAAAGGGGTATAATCTACCTGCTTATCTTCAATTATCCAAAATGATAACCTGCAACATGTATGAATATAATTTTATCAATACAAGGTTGGTGAGCAAAAACACAATTTGATATAAAATATAATAAAAACAATTCTCATACGAAAATGTAACAACAATTATATTGCAACAATAACAAACAATAATCCGTTCATCATGACCCTAGGTTAAGTTACTAAGATGACGTAAGATCTTACTAATGAGGATGATGATGAGGTCATCAACAATAAAACAGTAAACATTTAAGCTCTTTACATGCTAACAAATAATTAAGCAATACACGTAACGCATATAATATAACTGTATATTTGAGGTCGTGAAAACAATAATATTGAGTTTATAAAATACATGTTGTTCCCAAAACATAAATAATTAAAAAGGGGATGTGATTTACTCAACTTAAAAATTGGCAAGTGAAAGAAGATAAGAATATGAAAGAAACCAACTTAAGCAAGCTGACCAAACCGAACTTGATGATTTCCTAAAAATTAGGTAAATATCTCAAAGTTAAAACAAAACCAAAACGAACAAAAATTAATAATAAACTATAAGTTTAAACTTAAAATTAAAGAAAACGAACTTTAAATGAGTGTTCGGTTCATAGTCGGTCCGAATGTCGTTGTGAAGTTGAATTTGGATCAACACTTTAAACGAGGGTTTGATATGTTTAGGGCTCTTTTACCTAAGACTCAATACTTTTATTGTATTTTGCCAATTACACTAGCCACCAGCCACTAAATGCTACAAATTTAGAAACACATATCAAACACTTGCATGTACACTCTAATTTCGTTTGATTACAATTTAAATAACAGTGTTTTAATAAATACTTTTAATATGAAATGATCAAAGTAAAGTAACGTTCATTTCCCATTTTGTATCAAATCAAAATCAAAAGTAAATAATAAAATAAGAGGAGACACCTTCAATGATTCAAACCTAGAGTAAAATAGGCGGGTAAGTAAAACCACAAGTAGTCTATTCACGTCAAATTCCTAATCGGTTTATTTGCTGCCTTCGTTGCTAAAAAACCCATCCGTTCTTTTATAAACCGCCCTCGTTGGTAAAGCAGCTAAAATCCGAGTGGACTCGCTACGTTTGAATCGGACTTAAGGATAGCGTTTCCAAACATTTGAAACTTGAATTAATTTTCAATGTATATATAATAAAATATTTTCTCTTTTTCAAAATGTATTCAATTATAAATCACTTTTTTTCCTCTTTATAATGAACGTTACTTCACAACTCTACTTATTTTTATTAATTTAGTTATATAGGTACTTCATCTTGAATCAAATATTCAAATAATTATACCAAGACGTGTTAACGATAAATAGTAATATGTGTTACATATAATTTCCTATAACTAGACAATTTTCTAAAATACTATGCGATTTTTTTTTCTAAATATATTTTAGGATGGCAATTAAATACGCTACATGCTATATCTACGTCATGTGCCTTGTGTTAGTGAGCACTTGAAGAAACACTAATAGACCCCGGGCAGATTACGGATAATCTGGTGGTTAAATAAATGTTTCCCACGAGGGGTTAGGTCCGGCAAAGATGGTTCTTCTGATGACCTGCAAAACAGACACCGTGAGCTCGTCACTGAGAAGGGGGGGTACCTCCTTGTGACCACCCTCCGGCGTGAGAATCAGACTAGATTGCTCTTGAATATAAGTGTATATTAAGAGATTGCTAGAGAAGATAAGATAATGAGATATCAGATAATGTAAGATAATGTAATGTCCCCATACTATTCCAAGGTGTTGGAGTATTTATAGCCGAAGGTAGGTTTCCAAGAAGGTACAGCCGGCTGAATAGTATTCCTGTTCTGCCAACTGTGGGCTACGCACATGCCATGCTGGTAGTTGGTGGGTCGGCAGCGGCTGATAGTGACCAGGCCGGCTGTGTACTATTCTTTTCCACCAACTGCAGGCTATGCACGTGCTACGACAGGTTGGTGAGTAGGCAGCGGCTAATAGTGACAGGGGTTGGTGAGTAGGCAGCGGCTGATAGTGACCAGGCCGGCTGTGTACTATTCCTTTGTCACAGTGAGCTGTCGCTGCTTTGGTCAGACCTTTTGTCCATACCTCGTCAGGTACAGTACAAAAGGTCCTCCAGTAGCGTACGGACTGGCTCATTTGGGCGGGAATATTCCCGGCTTTGGGCGGGAGTGTTCCCGGCTTGCTCACTCCTTCTTCAGGTGACATTACTGAATTATTTAAGAGTTAAGTGCCTTGTGCGTGTAGCCTTGCTGCGCGGGTAGCCTTCCCTGATGGCTAGTATCCGTTACTGCGGGAACAGGCGGAGTACGTCGACCATTGGGAGGCTTTTCCTGCGGGAACAGCTTGCGTACAGCGCGTAAGGACGTCACGTCTCTGAGCATGGTGGGTCCTGTGGATCCAGTTGGTTTCTGCGCAGACGTCTCTCTTCAAGGTGAGTCTTGCGAGTTTAGCCTTTGCGCAGACGTCCCTGTTGAAGGTGAGTCTTGCGGGTTCAACTGCGCAGACGTCCCTCTTTGAGGTGATTCTTGCGGGTCCAACTGGGCTCTGCTGGGACCTACCTCTTCAAGTCCCCCCCTAGTCCAATGTTCTTCTCATGAATTGTTAATAAGTGATGTGAACTTTTGGACTTAAGCAAAGGGTTTTGAAAAGGGTTTAGTATTAAGGTTTTCCATGGGGATTCTTCCCGCGGAAGTCCTAATGTCACGTGCAGAAATTCCCGACTTTTCTGCTTGATCTTTGGGTATGATGCGGGTAGGTCTGTAACCTCCTCGCAAGTCAGGAGCGTTGAGTTCCACTTGTGTAGATTCTCCATGAGGTTTTGGTAGTTTTGAACATAGTGATCAATTATGTTAAAACAACCAATTCCATCTTGGAGCTTCCAACAATCTAGTTCTCGACGTTCCCGCTATGCGGGGATGTTATTCCCGTTTCCGCAAGCATGGCCCAGAAGATCCTTCTTGGTTTCAATTCCCTGCGGAGTGCTAGGTATGTGAAGGGTTTCGCCCTGACACTGTACCCGCACTCGTCTTATAGTTACTTTACTTCCAAGGTATTTCTGGCTTCAATTCCCTGCGGGTGCTAAGTATGTGAAGGGTTTTGCCTTGACACTGTACCCGCACCCGTCTTATAGTTACTTGGTTGCTGAGGTATTCTTGGCTTCAATTCCTTGCAGGTGCTAAGTATGTGAAGGGTTTTGCCTTAACACTGTACTCGCACCTGTCTTATAGTTACTTGGTTGCCAAGGTAAGGGGTATAGTCCCGCTTACTTTTGAATCTTTTTTGAATCTTTTTGAATCTTTTTGAAATTTGAAGAGTTGGTGAAAGGATAAGAACAGTCCAGACTATTGAAACGTCGTCCGACGGTTTCTTCTGACAGTTTCAGGACGTGCAGGAAGTTATGGCGACGTGACAGTATATGGTCATTCCAGACGCTTTTTCAGGCGCGTGGGCGCGAGTTTTCGGGCGCGTGGCCGCGAAGTTTACGGCACGCGTCCTGTCAACAGTTGTTGCCAGCTTGCATATTCCACGTGTCATAGTTTCATTGCACATGCGTTTTCCTCTCTCTTCCGCATTAAATTCATCGCATTCATTGCGATGAGTATATAAAGGGAGGAGAGGTTGCATCTCAACTCACAGTTTCACCTCTCTTCTTCTTCTAAACGATTTCCGGCGAATACTCTAACTTTTCTATCGAGCATTCTCCTGAAATCGTTCTTTTCATTCAAAACATGTCTTCCGTTCATGATCTTGAGGCTACCGCCGAGGAGTCTGACGTGTATGCCGAGAATCCGTCGTCTACTTCTGATAAGGACGATAAGAGTACTGCTGGTGAGTGCCAGTGTGCTCTTACCGTCGACCTGTACCAGTACATTGTTAGGAAGTTTATGCTCGAGCCTTTCGAGCCTGAGTTTCCTAAGCCTCATCAGACGGTGTACGATGCCCCCAAGGGCAAGATAGAGGTGTATGCCGCATTCTTCGTTTATGGGAATCTCAGGTTCCCATTGACGAAGTTTGTGTACCGTGTTTTGGAGAGACACGGTGTACATCTGACGGAGGTACACCCAATGGCGATCGCCAAGATTCGCCATTTTGAATGGGTGTGCCTCATTCTGGGCGTGGAGCCCCATGTCGATCGCCTGATGACCTTCTATTCCTGGAGGTGCATCCAGGGGTGGTATACCTTGGTCACTCGGATCAAGGGTTTGAAGATATGCGCTACCGAGCGCAGTCTTCGGTCTTGGAAGCGGGAGTTCTTCTATATCTCCGCTCGCGTCGTCCCCATAGCGATGACGTTCAAGAACGGGAGAGCTCTCCCAAACCTTCACGCCTTCAACTATGAGGAGGCGGAATGGTTCTCCAAGATTTCCCGGGTCCAGTCTCCGGTTTACCGCTTTGCGGAGTCCGGGATGGTGATGCTCGGGACGAGCCGGGTGTGGAAAGATGCTGGGGCGGAGGCGCCACAGGTTCTCATCGTCCTTGAATACGGTTTGAACTTTATCCCTTACGGTATGCTTCATCTTCTTTGCTGATTTAAAGTTTTCTTCTAACTGTTTCTTTTGTTTTCAGAGGGAAACGACCTACAATCGCTCCTGCATCCACGGGAGGCTGGTGGTCCCGCTCGGATGGGTACCCGTGCTCTTGATGAGAACGAGTTGCCCATCTTGGAGCAAACGGCGGATCGGTTTGTGGAGGTCTACCCGCCGGGCCACCCGATTCTGAGCGCCACGCGGCCAGGTAAGGAGTTATTTAACCCTCGCCCTGTCAATGCTCAAACCTCTGCTGGAATTCCTCTAATTGTGTCATCTTCTGATGAGGAATCCGCAGATGGTCCTTTCTTCACGCGGAAGAAGAAGGCTGCTGGCGGGAAGGGTAAGGCGAAGGTTGCCTCTACTGCCGATCAGGGGAATCGGTCAGAGTCAGAGACCGAGAGTGAAGAGGTGGCGGGGAACCCTGGTGGTGACGAGACCACTGTTCCGGAGGTTGAGACAGCTGTCACCTCCGGGCAGCCTAGTACGACGGTGAGCGGCGTGAAGAGGCCGGCTCCATCGGGTTCGTCCCCGCCTATCAGAACCTTCAAGCTGAAGAGAACTCGTAAGTATAATTTTCATTTACTTTAACTGCATATCCTTCCGCCATTATATTTAACTATCTTGTCTTCATGCAGGCGTGGATGCAACTGCATTCCAGGGTGGAGCGGGGAGGAGCACATCTGGACCCATGACGGTAGGTTTGGTCAACCTACCCGAGGCGATGACCCAGGCGACTGCGCCTGGTTCAAGTGTTGGTTCAGTTGCTCACTCGGTTGAGGCAACTGTTCCAACTGTAACATCATCCCCGCCGGCTGTCAGTGCGCTCTTCACGGAATCCTTCACTGAGCTGGCGGTGATATTTTCTGCGGGTTCTTCCGCAGCGGCGGCCACGGTTGTGAGTTCACCTCCAGTGAGTTCACCTCCGATGGTCTCTACCGCAGCGGCTTCGACCGTGCCTCCGGCGCCGGCGACTACCTCGTCCCCGGCCGGTTCAGCAGGTATGTTCGGGGCTTCAAGCCAATCTCTGCCTCCTTCCCATCTGCCTGACCTCTTGGATGGATATCCGTTAGGTTCGGGTGATGGGTTTGGCGGCTACCGGCCTACTGTCGACCCTACAGGTGCGTAGGGTTATTTTGGCCTTTTTATATATATTTTTGTTTTTTATCATCTTTTCCTAACTGCTTTTTGTTTTAGCAGTGTCGGATTCGAATGAGGTGTTTGTTCCGCGGTGGAACATCCGCCGGGGAACCACCCTTCGGACGGCTGTGGATTGCGTCGAGTGGGCGCGCCACGCCGCGCCCAGTGGTGCACTGGGAGAAGCTATGTCGAGCTACCAAGAGGGTAGGCTGACAAACGAGCTTCGAATTCTCCTTGCCCGGATGCAGCCGCGCGTCGAGCTGCTTTGTCGTGAAAACGACAAGTTAAATGCGGCTCGTATCCAAGAAGTAGCTCAGGCGCGGGCTATCCGGGAGGAGAACAGGAGACTCTCCGCCGTTGCTGCGGAGAAGGAGAAGGCCTTCAAGGCCCTCGAGGTTGAAGTTCAGGCCCGTCTCGAGGCCCGTTCCAAGGCTACCCAAGCTGTTAATGAACAGCTTCGGTTGGCTAAGGAAACTGCACGGAACGCAACTGAGAGGGCCACCAAGGCTGAAGCTGTTGCTGAGCCTCTACGCACTGAGAATGAGGAGCTCAAAGCCAAATTAGAGAGGCTCCAGCAGGCTCATGATGCCTTGGCCATGGAAGATGCCAAGAAGCTCCAAGAGATCTTGGACCGGAGGGGGGTGCTTGACCACACTGAGCGTAAGCTAAAGGGCGTCGAAGAGGCTGCAACCAAAGATGTGTTGCTTGCCAACCTTACAAAGAACGAAGCCGAACGCGCCCGTAATGAAGCTCAAGCTGCCCTCCAGGAGGCTCTGGTTACCAAGGAATGGCTTCTACGAGAAGCGTTGTCGCAGGTATGCATAGCTTCATAATATCTTTACGCTTTTCTTTGTACTTAGAAAAGGTTTTGATACTTGTATTTTTGTTTTGTAGGTTGTGCATCGGGTCTTCACGGACACATCATATGACGATGCCATGAGCGCAGCCCTCAACGCTTCTCATGAGGATGGGGAAAATGTTGGCTTCCTGCTTGGTCTAGGGTTCGTTGAGAAGGGCATCCCGCCTTCCAACTTCCCTTTATATGATGTGGATACTGAAGCTGTATATGACCAAGCAGTGAACCAGTATGCCGCCTTCCCGCACCCGGTGGTGGAGAAGGTGAACGAAGTTGCTCTGCTGATGATGGGCTAACCATTCTCAAGACCTTCCTTGAACCGCCACAGCCAACTGATGGTGCGGGTACAAGTGGGTTTGGAGGGAGTGACCCTGAAGCTTGATCTTTTAAATCCTTTCCCACTGTTAGGATAGATTTACGTCTTTGTATAGATTTATATTCTTGTAGGCGGGTAGATACCCGGCCATTCTTGTAACAGTTGAATTTTTATGGAATATAAATCTTTTGTGCAGGTAGGACCGTCACTCTTGCTTTATAAACGTTATACGACTTGCTCATGCATATTATAGTTTAATTTGGCACTTGTTTTGCCGCATAAACAATATATGATTCGCTTGTGCATACTTTAGTTTAACTTAGCAATTTCTTAAGTACTTTGGATAAGTTAACCTTTCAACGTGGCAGATAATAGGTTAAAGTTTTGCTTCCTCTTTCGTGATTATGCGGGTAAGACCGTCACTTTCACTTAGTAGGATGGCTAAACTTTACCTATATCTGACCTGCGTGGAGGTTTTCCTTATTTTTTCCTTAAGAGATTTTCTAAGTGTTCTGAATAAGTTAACCTTTCGACGCGCGGTTGTCAATAGGTTAATGTTCAGTTTCCTCTATCATGATTGTGCGGGTAAGACCGTCACTTGCATTTAGTAGGATGACCAAACTTTACCTATGACTGACCTGCGTGAAGGTTTTCCTCATCTTTTCCTTCGAAATTCTAACCGTTTTTTGTGTTTATGCGGGTTTTGCCGCCTTCCACACGCAACGACTTCTTTTCACACTTATTTATGCGGTGAATACCGGCATATCAGTGTTTTGGATAAGTTAACCGTTCGACGCGCGGTTGTCAATAGGTTAACGTTCAGTTTCCTCTATGATGATTGTGCGGGTAGGACCGGCACTTTCATTTAGTGGGTTGACCGAACTTCACCTATGACTGACCTGCGTGAAGGTTTGCCGTTTTTTGTGTTTATGCGGGTTTTGCCGCCTTCCACACGCAACGACTTCTTCACACTTATTTATGCGGTGAAGACCGGCATATCCGTGTTTTGAATAAATTAACCGTTCGACGCGCGGTTGTCAATAGGTTAACTCGGTTTCCTCTATCATGATTTGTGCGGGTAGGACCGGCACTTTCATTTAGTGGGATGACCCAACTTCACCTATAACTGACCTGCGTGAAGGTTGCCCGTTTTTTGTGTTTATGCGGGTTTTGCCGCCTTTCACACGCAACGACTTCTTCACACTTATTTATGCGGTGAAGACCGGCATATCCGTGTTTTGAATAAATTAACCGTTCGACGCGCGGTTGTCAATAGGTTAATTCGGTTTCCTCTATCATGATTTGTGCGGGTAGGACCGGCACTTTCATTTAGTGGGATGACCCAACTTCACCTATAACTGACCTGCGTGAAGGTTGGCCATTTTTTGTGTTTATGCGGGTTTTGCCGCCTTCCACACGCAACGACTTACTTCCCCACTTACGTATGCGGTGAAGACCGGCATATCAGTGTGGAAAGTTCATAAGTATAAATGTAAGATTATCAGCGTCAATGTGATAAGGAGAATCATTTCCATTAGAAGTGGCTCTGGGCCTTTCTTTTACAAGTTTGGAATTGATCTACATGCACTGTGTAATTGAGCTCCCTTCCATGTTGTTTGGATGGGAGTGCCATCGAGCCGATATGCACTTGGTTCGGAATCTCGTTGTTTACGCAGTATGTAGTCTCCAACATTGTAGCTGTAGTTTCGTGTTTTTCCCAACTGGGGTTCTCCACGCGTTGGCCTGCTCAGCATCCTTTACGCCACGAGGTGTGCGAGTTCTCCATCTCTGACGAATGTCTCGATGATGTCTTTCAAGTCTATGCATTCGTCGGTGTTGTGGCCTTTTGTCCTGTGGAAGTCACAGAATTTGCTCTGATCAGCGTTGTGACGCTCTCGGATTATTGGAGCCTTTGGCCATGGGAGCCTCTCGGTGTCGAAAATCTCGGTGACGCTTTTGGTGAGCGGCGTCCACCGGGGGTTCCGGTTCGACGACTGCCTGTTGTCCTTTCCGCCTAACCGAGGGTGCAAGCCGGATGAGGTGTCGAAGTTTACCCTTGACTGCCAAATACCTAGCTTCCTCTTTTTGTTTAGTCGGGCGGTAAGGACGTTATTTTCTCTTGTTTTCTGGGTGTAGAGGTTTGTGCTTTGGGGAAGATCTCTACCCAGTTGTTTTTCCGTGTCCGCGAAGCGTTTAGCTGCTGTCATGATGACATCCCATGTGGATGGCATGCCATCTTTACCCGTTAAGGTGCGGATGAGCTCTGGGTCTTTCGCGCCCTGGATGAAAGCAGCGCGAACAAGATCTTCGCTAATACTGCCCAGACTTAGCTTCTTTGAATTGAAGCGCGTGATGAAGTCTAGTAAAGACTCATCTTCCTCTCGGATGCAGTTGAGGATTGTCCATTGCTCTTCAGTGTACTTTCTTTGTTGACTGAAGTGTTGGCTGAACTTCTGTTGGAAGTCTGCCCAATCGTAGATGTGGTGGACCGGTAGACGGTCGAACCACGCTCTGGCTGCTCCAACCAACGTCATCTGGAACATATAACACCACGTGGGTTCCGTCCAGTTGCTGACGGTTGCCCCCGCTATGAATCTGTTCAAATGATCGTCTGGGTCGGATATACCATCATAGGTGCCGATGTTGGACATCTGTTTGGCACTTCTTGGGGCGATTGCTTCCGCAATGTCCCTTGCAAACTTGGAGGTTCCCGCATTTGCAGCGGTTGGTCTGAAGGTTTTTGAGAAGTCACGTGGGTTTCCACCCGCGTTTTTTGGTTTGAAGGTTTCTCCAAAATTCCTTCTTGGTTGGAAGTCCGTTTCCTTACGCTTCCCTTTCGCCTTATGGCGAGGGTTTACGTCGGTGTCGGATTCCTCCGAATCATCGTCCAAGTACTCCCACTCATTGCTCATGTTGAGCTGTTGTCGAGTGCTTCCGAATTCGTCAGCCTGTTGGAGTGAACGTAAGCGTTCATCCAACTCAGCTTGGAATTCCCTTTGACGTTTTTCCGCCCACGCTTTAACTTGTTCAAGTGTTTGGCGGGGGGGCCTCGTCTGTTGTCTTTCCACCTGGGTATCAATGAATCCCAGGGGAGGATTGTTTACTGCACTTGCCCCGGCTCGGGTAACCGGGGTAGTGTTCGTAAAATTTACTGCACTTGCCCCGGCTTGGGTAACCGGGGTAGTGTTCGTAAAATGTGTGTATTCGCCGGTGTTCCCCCCAGTAGCTGGGGTTGTGGTTACCGGGGTTTCTTGGTTACTCCCTGGCCTGGGGACCGGAGTAACGTTAACCATCTTTTCGGAGGTTTTGAAAAAACTGAAAGAATTAGTTCTAGGTTTGTCCCACGGATGGCGCCAATGAAGAAACACTAATAGACCCCGGGCAGATTACGGATAATCTGGGGGTTAAATAGATGTTTCCCACGAGGGGTTAGGTCCGGCAAAGATGGTTCTTCTGATGACCTGCAAAACAGACACCGTGAGCTCGTCACTGAGAAGGGGGGGTACCTCCTTGTGACCACCCTCCGGCGTGAGAATCAGACTAGATTGCTCTTGAATATAAGTGTATATTAAGAGATTGCTAGAGAAGATAAGATAATGAGATATCAGATAATGTAAGATAATGTAATGTCCCCATACTATTCCAAGGTGTTGGAGTATTTATAGCCGAAGGTAGGTTTCAAAGAAGGTACAGCCGGCTGAATAGTATTCCTGTTCTGCCAACTGTGGGCTACGCACATGCCATGCTGGTAGTTGGTGGGTAGGCAGCGGCTGATAGTGACCAGGCCGGCTGTGTACTATTCTTTTCCACCAACTGCAGGCTATGCACGTGCTACGACAGGTTGGTGAGTAGGCAGCGGCTAATAGTGACAGGGGTTGGTGAGTAGGCAGCGGCTGATAGTGACTAGGCCGGCTGTGTACTATTCCTTTGTCACAGTGAGCTGTCGCTGCTTTGGTCAGACCTTTTGTCCATACCTCGTCAGGTACAGTACAAAAGGTCCTCCAGTAGCGTACGGACTGGCTCATTTGGGCGGGAGTATTCCCGGCTTTGGGCGGGAGTGTTCCCGGCTTGCTCACTCCTTCTTCAGGTGACATTACTGAATTATTTAAGAGTTAAGTGCCTTGTGCGTGTAGCCTTGCTGCGCGGGTAGCCTTCCCTGATGGCTAGTATCCGTTATTGCGGGAACAGGCGGAGTACGTCGACCATTGGGAGGCTTTTCCTGCGGGAACAGCTTGCGTACAGCGCGTAAGGACGTCACGTCTCTGAGCATGGTGGGTCCTGCGGATCCAGTTGGTTTCTGCGCAGACGTCTCTCTTCAAGGTGAGTCTTGCGAGTTTAGCCTTTGCGCAGACGTCCTTGTTGAAGGTGAGTCTTGCGGGTTCAACTGCGCAGACGTCCCTCTTTGAGGTGATTCTTGCGGGTCCAACTGGGCTCTGCTGGGACCTACCTCTTCAGCACTTTAAACTGTCATTCCTTGTGTATATCTACGTCACTCATCTATCGATTTGTTTTCACAAATGTGGGCCCTCGAATTTTCTTAATCTTAATAGTTAAACATACATACCCTTCTAAAATGGGTTAGTCATTAAAGATCATTTTGATAAAACAAAGGATTTATAAGGACACCATGTATCAAAATATTTATCCAGTGGTAATAGGATTTTCAAGGATACCATTTACATGAGTAACTATCGATGAATGATGATTGGTGTATATGTGCTTTCAATGGTTCGGAGAGTTTTATATATGTAAGTCATTTTTTCTTACATAAAGTTTTGATCGATTGGGTGTATATGATTACTGACGATAGACTCACATCACACCAATGTAGCCGGCCAAATGTATACAAGCATGTATAAAGACATATATATAAACAAAGCTTTATTGGCATCACGGATGAATCAAGCTAAATAAGTGTCCAACATAGAGAGCCTTGGGTACACATGAACTACATAAAATATTTATAATTTATATCAAAAAAATGTTTCTTGTTATATCTACACTTCCTTTATGCTAAAAAATTGGTGTTGTAATTGCTCACATCATGTGTATTTTATAAGTCATTTATGATGATCAAACGTTAGTTTATTGTCAAAATACAAGCACATTAGGTAATTAGATCAACCGATTGCCTTAAATTTATAAGAATACACGGTATTGTTTCTTCTATATACCTATGTATATACATGGCATATTATATCTTTAAAGACACGTCTACATATTCAACTATAAGCAAAGAATTGTATAAATACGTCACAAATTCTTAAAAGTGTAACACATAAGATGACTATCTAATCATCTACCCAACCACATATAGTTCTAATGCCCATTTTATATTGATCTAGTAAATTTGAGATTCACATATTATAATTATAATATGAAATGCGAGACACATGCAATCTTAACCCGTTATAAGTCTACCAAAACATAATATTATGTCTTTGCAGTTTATCATGACACATTGATTGTAACCCAAGTTAAATTTGACTAAAGTTTAAACATGTTATAGAAAACGACGATAAACAAGATACATACGTTAGCAATCACTACAACTTCATATATCATGTTCAAAACCATCAATCCTCACAAATCAATTGTTTGCATAACCAAATTATCTAACATTTGATTATCTAAAGTTTCCTTCTATCAAGAAATATGCATTGTTACCATGTGTACTTGTTGACCGGTAAAGAAAATCTAAATAATGACAATTTTAAATTAATAAAATCAGGTTGTGTCCAGATAATCACAAACGCATAAAACTTATCACACAAAAGACAGCACTCTTATCAAAAGCTCTACTAAAATAATAACCTAACTAAACTCTTCCAGCTACACAAAGCAAAATGTCTATAAATAATAACTAAAATAAATACTGAAAATGTATATAAAAGATATCGATGGCAACATAAAGGAAAATAATAGAAACGTGATTAAATTTTAACAAAAAGAGGGATCATAAAAAAAATTAATTGAACCGGACGAATGTGTCACGAGCTAGAGCTAACTGACTCCGATGATTCACGAGTTATGCGTCTACTTCCAGCTGATGAGCCTTGTACGGTGTGTTGTAAGGCTTGTTAGGATTATTTTGGCGAGCACACGATCCATTGCAAGGAGTTACCTGGGTATAAATGCATGCATGATTTGGTTAAGGATGTTACATGTTACATTCTTAAACGGCTATGAATTTTGCTAAAAAGGAGGCTCCTGTGAATTTCTTGACGGATCCGGTTGAAGGGAAGTCTACACTGCAACCAGCTGATATCCTTGTGTTTTGGTTAGGGGGGGGGGGACACACATGTGTAGACTTTACAGGGGTGTCCCCTCTTGTTGGGCTCAGAAACAGTGGGTTTGTTGCGGGGCATGCGGTGTTGAAGGCATGATCGGGAAAGGTGGCTAAACACGAGAAAGTTTGCTTAGAGAATAATCAATACTATTTCATTCCTTTCGCTTTTGATACGTTTGGTTTCTTAGCCCCGGATGTTGTGGAACTTTTGAGTCGGGTTCAATGAGTGGTGCATTCTTTGGCCGCTAAGACTTCAAACTTTGTTTTTTAGTAGGATTGATTTCACTATCTAAAAGAGAGTTACGGGGCAACTTGTTGCCCGTTTACGTGTCACTTTATTTTCAACTTGTTTTTTAATGACGTATTAGAGTGTTGATAGAAAAGTGTGTACTGAAAAGTAAAAACCCCATTCGTCAGCAGGCGTCTATTTCCCATTTTACCTCTAGGGGTAATTAAACTTCACACTTCACACAGGATAAACGAAATTGTCGCTCTCGTGGCAGCTAGGTAGGGCTAATTTCTCTACCGATTTTGTTGATTTCATCACTCGTAGATTGATCAAGCAAACGCACAAGTTTGTATGATTCACGTAGATTTAAAATTTTGATTGTTTAGGAGGCATTGTTTTAGGTTACAACACTTGATTTCTGTTGATTTCATCAGTTTGTATGAATCATGTTAGGATACAGCATTTGATTTCTGTTATATATCAGTATGATTCGAAAAAACATGGTGAACTTAACCAAATTATTTTGTATGCAAATGCAATTGATCATGGGTTTTTAACTCGGTTGATAATAAGCCTGATTTGAAAAACAAGTTAGGATCTGCTTGGTATGAGTAATGTCGTAATGGAATGGAGGTGGATTGAAATAGGTAGAGAATAGAATGGACAATGAAATAAAATGAATCGTCACAATTTTTTTGTTTTGTTTGGTTAATTTATCGAAATGAATTATTAGTTTATTATGTTTGGTAGCAAAAACACAAGAATAAAATACAAATGACAAAAATAATGTTACCTTAATATAAAGCAGTTGTGATGGTGGTGAGTCACATGGTGAGGGCGGCGACGGTGGGGCAGTGGCAACGATGATGGCAGTGGGGGTCAGGCGGTGGCGACGACATGGTGGTAACTAATATTATAGTATTGATGCATACTTAATAAATTATTTTAATATGAAATGGGGATGTTGAAAAATAAAGTCACGTTCATTTTCCATTTTGCATCGAAGGTCAATACAAAATAGGTCATGCATAAATAATAATAAAATAAATGCACAGGAAGCACTTTCAATGATTCAAAGCTAGTATAAAATAGGCGGGTAAACTAGTATCACAACTAATTTATTCCTGCCAAAATCCTAATCCCCTTCGTTGTTTAAAAAAACCCGGTACACGTTGGTAACGGCTACCCAAAGTCGAGTTGACTCAGTATGCTTGAAACGGATTATAAGGATAGTGATACCACATCTTTTTTGGTTGAATTCAATTTCCATTATCTACAAAAAAAAAATACTTGTGAAAAAAAAGACAAAAGAAAACCATCAATGGTATTTTATCTATGTCAAAATACATAGAAAAATTGAGTTTTAAATAATCTAATTTGGTCCCAACGAGTCGCGACTAGCAGAAGAGTAGCCATGCTGGTCTTTGGTTTCCGGACAAACTTTTTTTTCTCCATTAAGCTCTTTTTTTTCCCCAGAAAACTCAATATTTTTCGTCCCAAACCTCTTTGTAATTTTGGACAGGACTTTTATAAATCTTTCATGGTAAAAGCCCCAAACGACATTAGAAAATGATGGTTGCACTAGCTCTGTGATGGTGTTGAGCGGCGGTTTTAGGCAAATCCGGCCAGGTCCCAACGACTTAGATGGTGAACTAGGGCTCCGACAACGGCAACGTAAGACTGCTTGTTGGTTTAGTTGAGAATCGGGCAAATCCCTAACATGTAGAAGATTTCTCATTATATATTGATATCCAAGAAATTTGAGATTCACGTATTATAATAGAATGCGAGACATCTACAATCTTAAACTATCATAAATCAACCAAAACATAATATTACGTCTTTGTAATTTATCACGACCGATTGATTGCAACCCGAGTTAAACTTGACTAGAGTTTGAACATGCTATACACATCGACGATAAACAAGATACATACGTTAGCAATCAGCACAGTTTTATGTATTATGTTCTACACCATCAATCCTCACTAATCAATTGTTTGAGTAACAAAGCTATTTAACCTTTGATTATATGAAGTTTCCTTTGATAAAGAAACATATATTCTCACTACATTAATTGCTGACTGGTAAAGAAAATCATAGTAACGGCAATTTCAGTTTTATAGAACTAGGAAGATAATCACAACTGTTTCATATGAAACAGTCTAAAACTGATCACACCAAAGACATCACTCTCATCAAAAGTCCTGCTCAAATAATAACCCAACTAAACTCACCCAACTACGCAAGAGAATATATTTGTATATAATAACTAAAAAAAAGAAATAAGTATATATATTTTACACATCAAAAACTAGTACACAACTACATAATACCAGAAGATTTAATACAGGCAAATTGAATTTTAATAATCCCAACTTAATGCAGTTGGCCGATAATAATCATAAATTAAAAAATAGCTGTTATCGGTTCGAACTTTCACACAATTTGTTTTCATTGGACCTCTGTTAAAAAAAATTAATGACGCTAAGTTTTTTTTCAAATTTCAAATTGATGTTTTAGGGCTTTCGATCGGAATGAGGATACGAATGATTGATGTAAAACTTACCTCGAAACGAAGCTACAAACAGCTTGATTTTTGCTAATTAAAAGTTTACCTCCAGAATTGAAACATCCTTTAGTCGTTTGGACCACTGTTTTAAGATAAGCTTTACACAAATCAACTTGTATCCTCGTTCAGAACGAAAACCCTAAAACATTAATTTGAAATTTGGAAAAAACTTAACGCCGTTAAGTTTTTTTAACGGGGGTCCAATGAAAACAAATAATGTGAAAGTTGGGAGCGGCGACAACTATTTTCTAAGTTGAGATTATTATCGGCCAGTTACATTAATTGGGATTATTAAAATCCAATTTGCTTTTAATATATTTTTATCAGACACAATAACTAATAATGAAATGTTTTAAATATATAAGATTTCAAGGGCAACATAAAAGGAAAATAATATAATTTCCACCATTACTTGCTTAACAAAAAGAAAGAGGGAAGATTGAAAAAAAAAAAAAAATTTTAAATCGGAACCGCACGAAAGCGTGACGAGTTAACCGACTCGGACGATTCACATCCTAAAGCAACACACTCTACATTCGTCAGCAGCTGCAGCAGCAGCAGCAGCAGGAGGAGGTGTCTATTTATTCCCATTCTCTCTAGGGCTAATTAATCCTCACAGCGGTTAACACACACGCAAATCTTCAAACCCTAATTGTTATTCTCGCGGCGGCTATCGTATTCATATTTTCTTCCGACGAGGTACGGTTAATTTATCCATCGATTTTATTGATTTCATCAGGCGTAAATTGATTACGCGAACGCTCGAGTATGTATGAATCATGTAGATTTAAAATTTTGATTATTTAGGAGGCATTGCTTTAGGTTACAGCATTCGATTTCTGTTGATTTCATCACTCATAACTTGATTACGTGAAAACACGAGAGTTTGTATTAGTCATGTCGATTTAATCGTTTTAGGTTACAGCATTTGATATCTGTTATTACGTCAATTTTAATTGAATTAGGGTTTAAGGAAAAAGGAATTAGAACGCATGAATTTGTTGTTGATATTTTACAATTCAATCGTCTTGTTCTATAGCAATTTTATTAAATATTGTTATTGTATTTTGACTATTGAAGTGATTTGTTAAATGAATTAGGTTTCGCGATTAGAACGAATTAGTTAGAGAAACGTAAGAATTAGGTCACAAACTCACGACGTTTATTGATCGTTAAGTACACGTACAGGCAGATCTAAATAACAACCTTAAATCGAATTGTGGTTTACAGGAAGCGTGTTTTGGATTTAGTTGGAAGGGGTGGGGGTTATGGAATCTGCACCGGTTAAGAGTAAGGGAAGAAAAAGGAAGAGGAAGGGTGGGGAGGATGAAGGTAATAATATGAGCAGGAGGAAGGTAGTGCTTGGGATGAGGTGCGTGGTGCTTGTTGGGCGGTATGTGAAGAAGGAGTTTGAAGGAAGTGGTGAGTTTCTTGGGAAGATTGTTTCGCATGATACCGGATTGTATAGGGTTGTATATGAAGATGATGATTTTGAGGATTTGGATACTGGTGAGGCGAAAGGGCTTCTTGTTGGTGAGAATGAGGTGGATGGTTCTTTAAGGAAAAGAAAGAAGTTATTAGATCAGTATATTTTGAAAAAACATGGTAAAAAGGACGCGGTTAAGTCGAATGCTGGTGCTAAAAAGGTTGAAACTGTTGGAAATGATAATGGTGTTAAATTGGTTGTTGATGATAAGGTTGATAATGCTGTTAGATCGGTTGTTGATGATAAGGTTGATAACAGTGACAAGGTTGAAAGTTCTGCTTTTAGTGAAGCTCAGGGTGAGGTGGATGTGGATAGTGAATCATCTAGTGATTTGAGTGATTATGAGCCATCTGCTGATGTAGCAGAGGTTGAACGTCCTTGGGTTTCACCGCCGCAGCTGCCGCTTTCCTCTGGAAATCTTGGGGTTCCGGAGGAGGACGTGCCAAACCTTTTATCGGTGTATAGTTTTTTGCGGTCATTTAGCGTTTGTTTGTTTTTAAGTCCTTTTGGACTTGATGAGTTTGTTGGTGCTCTAAATTGTTCATTTCATAATACACTGTTGGATGCCATTCATGTTGCCCTTATTCGTGCTTTGAAGAGTCATGTGGAAATTCTCTCATCAGAAGGGTCTGAGCTTGCATCAAAATGCCTCAGGTATTTATTTACATTTGTTTTGTTTCCTTAATTAGTGCACTGTGTAGCACGTGGTTAATTGCATGCAAAACTTTGATTTTATGTTTAGAAAGATGAATTAGATAATCATAACTAAGAAAAATCTTTGACTGCCGTATTTGTTTACCTCATTTTTGGTTTTTAATTAGTGCGCCGTGTAGCATGTGGTCAGTTACATGCCTACACGGCTTACACACGGTTAGTGAAATGAAAAGCATTAAATTTATGTTTAGAAATATGAATCGAGAATCATATCAAAGAAACAATTTTATCAATGAAGTATTTATTTACCTCATCTTTGTATTTTTTTAACTATTGCACTGTGCGGCATGTGATTTATTACATGCATGCACATCTAGTTACATGCAGAATATTGAATTAATGTTTAGAAAGATGAATTGGAGATTCATAATAAAGAAATTTCTTTTTGTTGGTTATATGTTGAGATATTATTTTTGGTTGACACCAAGAGCGCTTGAAGATCTTTAACAATGGTCTAAAAAATATTAATGGAAAAGACTAAGTATACATTCGTACATTATAAGCTGAGTACTTTCACTTTTGTATAAAGGATAATAATAGTGCAACGTATTACAACTTTGCCATTTTTTCCCAAAAGAAAGGCGCGCATTTGTTATTTTTATAGATTTTTGTCTCCATTATCATCAATTTATCGTTATTGATATTGAAAACTTTCATCTTTTGTCCAGAATTATAGATTGGAGCTTACTTGACTCATTAACTTGGCCAGTGTTCATAGTCCAGTATCTAACAACAATGAGATACACAGAAGAGCAAGACTGGAAAGCCTTTTACGCTAATGTTTGGGAAAAAGACTACTATACCCTTTCTGCAGGTAGAAAGTTAGCCATTTTGCAGCTGTTATGTGATGATGCATCAAATTCTGCAGAAATAAGGACAGAAATAGACAATCGGGAAGAATCTGAAATTGGTTCCGTTTCTGATGGAGTTACTGTCTCAATTGCTGAAAATACCTCTAGAAGTGGCCGCTCTTCTAAGAATTCCTTGCCCAAGGACCAAGAAGCTGTAACAAAGGCTTCTGATGATGATGATGATGATGGAAATGGTGATGAATGTCGCCTATGTGGCATGGATGGGACTTTAATCTGTTGTGATGGATGCCCATCATCCTATCATTCCAGATGTATAGGAATGATGAAATTGAGTATCCCTGAAGGCGAGTGGTATTGTCCAGAGTGTACAGTTAACAGAATTGGGCCAATTGTTACCAAGAAAACATCTCTTCGTGGTGCTGAGTTTTTCGGCATTGATCCTTACGAGCAAGTTTTTTTGGGATCTTGTGATCATCTATTAGTGTACGTTTCCAGAACCCTAATTTTAATTTTTGATATTTGTTTCTTATCATATGTCGTTTCATGATTGTAGGATGAAAGCTTCCTCAAGTTCAGGCTCACATATTAAATACTATTCTTCGGTTGATATTCAAAACGTTTTGCACGCGCTTACGTGTTCGGCTGAGTATACGTCTTTATACATGGAAATATGCAAGGGTATTTTGCAATATTGGGAAATTCCTGGAAATGTATTTTCTTTTTCTCACTCGGTTGGAATAGATAATAAAAGTGGCATCATTAATGCACAAGATGTAGTTATTACTGTTGAAAATGCTAACAGTGTTGCTGAAAAATGTGAAGAGTTGGGGTTTGGTCAATACTCTTTGAATGAAAGCAATATTAAAAGCATGTGTGATTTGCCAACATTGCCATCCGAGAATGAAGAAGTTGAGCTAGGGCTTGGCCAAGAATCTTTGAATGAAAGTAATATTAACAGTGTGAGTGATTTGCCAAAATTGCCTTCTGAGAATAAAGAAGTTGAGCTAGGGTTTGGTCAAGACTCTTTGAATGAAAGTAATATCAACAGCGTGTGTGATTTGCCAAAATTGCCCTCTGAGAATAAAGAAGTTGAGTTAGGGTTTGGTCAAGACTCTTTGAATGAAAGTAATATTAACAACGTGTGTGATTTGCCAAAATTGCTCTCTGAGAATAAAGAAGTTAAATTATATATGGGTTCATCTTTTAAACCACAGGCATACTTTAACGTGTACATTCATGGAGATTTTGCATCATCAGCCGGTGCAAGTTTAGCTATATTATCATCAGAAGAAAAACTGGGAACACAAACACAATCTTCAACAATCAGTCATAGGAAACTAATGTCCGCTAATTACTCACTTCAAGCAAAAGCATTTTCTCTTGCTGCTAAGCGTTTCTATTGGCCAAATTATGAAAAGAAGCTTGGAGAAGTTTGTAGAGAAAGATGTGGTTGGTGTCTTTCTTGTAAAGCCGTTGTTAATAGCAAACGAGGGTGTTTGTTGAATGCAGCTGCTTCAAATGCCATTAAAGGAGCGGCAAAGATTCTTTCTTCTTTGCGGCAGTCAAAAAATGTGGAAAGCAGTCTGGCTTCTATTGCAACTTATGTTATGTTTATGGAAGAGAGTTTGTATGGTCTAACAGCTGGCCCGTTTTTGAATTCAAGTTACAGAAATCAATGGCAGAAACATGTTGAGGAAGCTGTGAGTTTGGGTGAAATAAAGGCCTATTTGCTTGAAGTGAGTATTTTATCCTGTCATTTTTATTAAATGTTTTGTTTTCTTGCATTTAAACAATCTAAACACTTAAAAGTAGTTTGACTTCAAACCTGCCAAAGCATATTTTTTAAACAAACTTGTACTAAAAGTCCATTCGTTTTGCCATATTTGTTTTGTTTCCAGTATCTGTGTTTATTTTTTGCTCCACTATTATGGACCTAAGGCAAGTTCAGTTTAGCAAGTCATACATATAGGGCCGTAAATGAACCGAACGTTTAGAGAACCGTTTGTGGGAAGTTCGTTTACGTTCACTTGTTTAATAAACGAACGAATTTCGATTAATTAAATGAATGAACGTGAACAGAGTTCGTGTTTGTTTACCTTTGTGTGAACGTTTGGTAATGTGTTCGTTTATGTTCGTTAATGTTTGTTTCTTTGCGTTCGTTCTGTTTGTTTTTCTGTTCATTAAAGGTTTTTAATATTTTATTTTTTAATGTAGTTTATTATGCCAAGTACTTCACTTTGTCTTTATTTTGGTGATCATGTCTAAAGCTCTAGTTTAAGAATTTTGATTTTTATATTTTGAATTAATATATGTTAGTTTGTGTTTGTTTATGAAATTAGTGAACGAACACAAACAAACATGAACTATAAGTTCCGTTTGGTTATGAGTTCGTGAACCGTCTGCTTGTTCGATAAATGCTCATGAACAAGGTCTTGTTCAGTTTGTTTACAACCCTACATACACATTACAAATATAAACCTAGGTTGTTTGAACAATTGAAAACCAAAAAGTTGTAACAATGTTAAATGAGAACATATGATGCATTTAGCTTTCTTTTATTATTATTATTATTATTATTATTATTATTATTATTATTATTATTATTATTATACATTTATGTCATGTGATTATTGATAACAATCTTATTGGTCGTATGTAGTTTGAGAGGAATATCCGTGACATTGCATTCTCAACAGATTGGGTTAGGCTTGTTGATGATACAGGCTCTGAAAGTCAACTCAGTCAAACTGCTAAAAACGTGACAGGGTCAACTCAAAAACTTGGTCTCAGTAGGCGTGCTAGAAAGGCAGTTGTAACAATACCTGAAATCCCTGACACTGACGTGAAAGATTTATCAACTGATTTTGCTTGGTGGAGGGGTGGCATGCTTTCTAAGCACATATTCCAAAAAGGAATCTTACCACAAATGATGATTAAGCATGCTGCTCGACAAGGTAAAGTTAATGGACCGAACGAACACGAATGAAGCATGGTCGTGTACGTTCATTTGACTTTAATCGAATAAACAATTGAACACAAACAATTAAACGAAAGGGATTTTTTTGTTTGTGTTCTTTTATTAGAAAAATGAGCATGTTCATGATGGCTCGTTAATAGTATAAGTGAACGAACATAGCTGAGCGAACACCAATTAAAAGTAAACTAGACATCAATCTATTGGGCCTACAAAAACAAATTACTAAATTATAATGGGTGATATCTTAATTCATAAACTAGACTAAATTACAATGGGCCCTATAAGTGAATATATGAACAAACGTTCACAAACAAACATGAATTAACGAGGCATGCATTCATTTTCGTTCATTTAACTAAAAGAACAAAAAAGTTGTTCATGTTCGTTTGTTTAAATAAACGAACTACCTGCCGAATGGTTCACTCAAATTTTCGTTCGTTTACATGCTTATGAATAATTAATGTACAAGTATGGTCTAAATAATGTAATTTTTTTAAATAAAATGTTTTAATATGTTGTAAGCATTTGCATATACATTGGACAACTTTGACCTTTCAGCCAGTCTGTCTCCTATTTTAGTACATTTTATCTGTTTGACTTCAACTAAATCGGTTGCAACCTTTTTTTCTGTAATCTTATTATTGTCAGTCACTAATGAAGGTGCTTAAGGGAGCATTTAACTCACTTGTGCTAATTTTATTTTATTTAATCAGGTGGTTGTGGAAAAATAAACGGTCTGCAATACGTTGACGGTCTTGAAGTTCCCAAACGAAGCAGGCAGTTTATTTGGCGAGCTGCAGTAGACATGAGCAAGACTGCGTCACAGCTTGCTCTTCAGGTAATTCTTTAAAAATGGCTTGTTGACTTGGAGCCGGGCCTTATTAGCAACACGTAAAATGGGCATCACTGTAAACAAACCAAACGAGCAAGACTGGAGCATGTTCATGTTTGTTCATATAACTTTAATGAACAAACGATTGAACACCGACAGTTATACGAATGATGTTTTCTTGTTTATGTTTGTTCGTTAAGATAATGGACGTGCTCGTTTTAGTTTATGTTCGATTGTTAAATGTATAAATGAATGGTTCGAACATAAATGAATGAACATATCTTTAGTAGATGAACAAATGTCACTGAGCTAAAACCAATTAAAAGTAATGTGAACAATGTCTTGTGCCTAAAAAGTTATTAAAAACTATACTGAATTGTAGTTGGTGTAAAAAGGTGAATGTATATATTAACGAACGTAAAGTAACGAACTTGAACAAATGTAAACTAAAAAAACATAGATGAATGTAAACGAACAAGCATAAACAAATTAAAATGGACGTTCACGAACGAAGCATGTGTTTATTTTCGATTGTTTATTAAAATAAACAAACATAAACTAACTACGAGTGGTTCACTTCATTTATAGGCCTAGGCTTCAGTTGAAACAGGTCATTTTGTACGGGTCAAGGCGGGTTGGTCAAGTACTTAAGTTTAATCGTTCTAGATTCAACACACTCGATATAAACGAGCTGTAATTAACTAATTATTAACATACATTTTTTTTAACTTCTGCAACAGGTTAGGTATCTAGACCTCCACATGAGGTGGAATGAACTCGTTTGTCCCGAACAAACTTCTCAGGAAGGAAAAGGTCTAGAAGCAGAAGCATACGCTTTTAGGAATGCGTGCATCATTGATAAGAAAACTTTAGGAAACAAAATCAGTTACGGTGTCATTTTTGAAAATCAAAAGCATCTTCCCTCTCGTTTGTTAAAAAAAATATTAGAAGTAGAAGAAACCGGAGACAAAAGGTCAAAAAACTGGTTTCTCGGGGGACACATTCCTTTATATCTTATCAAAGAGTATGAGGTGGCAACGGTGGCGGATGTAAAGAACAATTCACTTATTTCTGATGTTAAACACGTGAGCCGATCATCGAGGTTGAATAAAAAGCAGTTAAATTGTTCCGGAAAGAATATATTTTCTTTTCTAGAGCAGAAGAGGGATAATATGGGCAAGTGTTTTTGCATATTTTGTCAACATGATGTTTCATTTAGGTAATTTTTGTTTTTTTAGCTAACTGTTCTTTTTAATTTTTGTTTTATTTTCACAAACTTATATGGTTTTCTGTTTTTTAGGATAGCTGCAAGGTGCAATGCATGTCAAGGTACGTTACTGAGCTAACTGTATTTTATAATCACAGTTTTGTTTTTTTAGATGTGGCAATATGACCCTTTACTTTGTACGGTTGTGTTTGATGCAAACAAGTCAATAATAAACAACAGCTAAAACTAGGCTTGTAAACCAACCAACCGAACACGAGCGGGGCGTGTTCGCGTTTGTTTTTTTAGTTTTAACTGAACGGACGATCGAACACGAAAAATCAAACGAGCATGGTTTTCTTATCCGTGTTCGTTCGTTAACCGAATGAGCAATTGAGCATGTTCGTGTTTGTTCACTAAGAGTATAAACTAACGGTTCACGAGCGAGCATGACCAAAAATTGATTGCCAGGCATTACTGAGTTTAAACCAGTTAAAAGTAATGTGAAGTACAATATTTTATGCTTAAAAGGCTATTTATTAAAAACTAGCCTAGGTTGTAATTGGGCAAAAAGTATTTAAATGAATATTTTAGCAAACGTAAAAGAACGAACCTAAACCAATGTATACAAACGTTATAAACAAATTTAAATGAATGAAGAGAACATGCGTTTATATTCGCTTGTTTAACTAAATGAAAAAATTTGTTATCATGCTCGTTCGTTTATTAGATAAATGACCTTGCCAAATAGTTCATGAATTGGTCACTAAATGCTTGGTTCGTTTAAAGGTCTATTTGGATTTGTCACTTTTCTGATATTGGATTTTGTAAACAACTTTTAGAACAAACAGAACTGGATTTGTCACTAAACACGTGGTGTTTTTATTTATGGTTTTAAGTGTGTGTGTGTGTATAGTTTTAGTTTTTGAGATTAATATTTTTCTTGTTTCAGGTTATTGTCACGAGCAGTGTGCTGTTGGTACAAATATTCATACAACTGCACGGGTCGAGTTTATAATAACCTGTAAACGGTGTTACATCGAAAAAGAAGCTGCATGTAAAAACGAAATTGTGGGCGATTCGCCTACTAGTCCTTTACTCTTGCAAGGTAAAGAAAGTCAGCGTTCAGCAACCGTGATTAAAATCAAATTTGGAAAACAAAACGGTCACAAAAGACCGTTAGAATGCTCAAATGTTAGATCCAGTCAGCCTCAAAAAAGTAAAAGCGGTAAGAAAAACAGTAAAAACCGTTCGTTACAGTCCGACCAAAAGCCGAAAAATATTAAGTCAAAGACAGGATCAAAGACGAAAACCAGCAAACGCAACAATTGTTTGGGGTTGATTTGGAAGAAAAAGAATGCGGATGACACTGGTGTTGAATTCCGGATTAATAATATTCTTTTGAAGGGTAATCCAAATGGGCATTTGTTGGCACCTAAATGTCACCTTTGTGCACAACCGTATAACTCGGATTTAATGTATATTTTATGTGAGAATTGCAGCAGTAAGTCACTTAATTCTGTTAATCATCTAGCTTACACATTATTAAAATAAATTTCATAGATTTAATCATTTTTATATGTATTTGCAGACTGGTTTCATGCTGACTCGGTTGATTTACCAGAGTCAAAAATTTTGGAAGTGTACGGATTTAAATGCTGTAGGTGCCGAAGGATCCGGACTCCTATTTGTCCTTACACAGGTCCTGATACCTGGTCGAAGTTGGAATTAAGAAAGGAAGCCGTTGCAAAGAATCAGATGAACAAGAATTCAGAACCCGAACTGGAACTCAATAGTGATTCCGATTCTGATTTTAATTTTGTCTCTGAAACGAATGACGAGCTAATAAACGACTGGGAACTTGATTCCACTCCGGATTTTGATGCAAATGTTCAAGAGGAACATGAACACGAACACCCTTTCTATTCTTTTCCAATGGTTGACCAAGTCAATGATGACAAACTCGAAGCCGATTCTGGACCCGGCCCTAAAAAGCTTCCTGTCAGGAGACATACAAAACCGGAAAGGGAATCCAATCCCGGTGTTGACATTTCCGCATACTCTGGAATCAATAACCCGAATCCAGACCCGATAGAATCATCAACTCCGATTGTGGAATGGGATGTTTCCACCAATGGGTTTGCAGATGACATGATGTTTGACTATGGGGACTTAAACTATGAAGACATGGAATTCGAACCGCAAACGTATTTTTCGTTTAACGAGCTGCTTGCATCTGATGAAGGCGATAATGTGGGCCAGAACCCGGACCCAGTCCCACAAGTGACTGGACTGGCGCCGGGCGATTGTAACCCAGACCAGTTTCAAATGGGCATAACTTATGATGAACAAGAACACATGTTTTCTGTAGAGTCTGGGCTCGATATGGTCCCCTGTCGGGTCTGTTCACAAGCGGACCCGTGCCCGGACCTGTTTTGTAAGACTTGTGGTTTGTGGCTCCACCAGCATTGCTCACCGTGGGAAGAAGACTCGTCTTGGGAGCCTGAGACAGGGTGGAAGTGTGGCAGCTGTCGAGAGTGGTCTTAGTTACAGTTATGTTATTTCACCGAGGACAAAATTGCTTTTTCGCCCCTCTATAAACCCTTAAGCAAATTGCTCTTTTTGTTGAGATTGTACAGAGCTGCTAATGGGGAGATGGGTGTGGGTGCATTTATGCCATTTTGATAGTTATGTGGTGGTGTACTTGAGCCTTGAGGTAGTTTGATAGATAATTTTTTTAATTGCTTATGGTATTATTGACTGGGTTTTATAGATATTCTACTTGCTTATTTTGCAATGTTTTATGGGGGTAGTATGGTAATTGGTAAGTAAAGGGATTGTTTTTATAGGCGTTAATTTTTCAAAAATCTAAACCGCTTGGGAACTTTACCTTACCTTTGCAGGGTTAATTACACCAAAAAAAGAATAATTCTACCTGTGACCAGTTTATTCCTACATCAGTCAAGCCATCAAATGATTCAAAAGATAATTATCTACAAATCCATGGATGCTATAAATCATTATTTTTTATATAAGAGAAAATGAGATGGTAAATGAAAACTATTATCCCCACACGAAGTTTGTGAATAAGTGATTGTCTGATAATCGTCTTTCTGCTAAAGAGGATGTATTGAACTCATAATTCATTAGATACTTTTTAGTTTTTATGAATGACCCTGGTTTGCAAGGGTTCGAGTCCTGATCTCACCCGGTTTTACCGGCTCCTCGTTGTCATGTCGTTTGGCGGGCGTGGGTTTTATCCGGGGAATCCCTCAATAGGTGGACCGCTAGGGGCTATGGCCGGCTCGGGCTACCTTTAGCCAATGGGGGCCGCGTACGGAGTACCCGGCGTTACTTAGTTGGTCGTTCCAAAAAAAAAAAATGAACAAAACTAACTAGCTACATCACTTATTAATTTCTCGTATATGTAAACGTGTTACCTGTATGTTTTGGTTATGGAGTTGTGATATCGTTGGTAACAGGCATAAGGGTCCTGAAGGCTGAAGTAATCTCAACTGGTGTTATATTTGCGCTCTTTCACACTGGAGTGTTTAAAGTGATCATGTTTTATTTCTTCCATCATTCGCTTTTCCTAGCACTTATAAACGTGTAAACTGTAAAAGGACGAATTTCCAATGTATAAACCCTCTTATTACTTAAGTTACTAGTTTATTTGTCTTTGTCTTAGACTTTGCAAGCGTCACAACGGGCAGACGCAATATCTTCATGTTTTCATCTATAATAACCACCTTTATTAATTACTTATCTTAAGTGACATGAGTCATTCGTGTAATTAACCTGCAAACTTTTTATTTAACCTATTTACCCATTAACTTAAGTAACCAGAAACTTGTTCCGACCTGAACCCGCTTTAACCTATACCTGTTCTGACCCATTTGGCGACTGGTGTAACTTATAATATACATAAGTTAATCAAAGATAAGTTTTATAATACAATTTCAAAAGCGATCAATGGCTCAAAACAGTTTATGATAATCAAAGACGAATAAACGAACCAAAGGTTCAAAGAACAATGTTCTTATAATTTATAATCAATTAAAAACTCCCGTAAGCAATAAATACTAACACCATATTTATACTAAATAATAAAAAGAGATAAACTTGGAAGCAAGATAAACATAAAATAATAAAAGATAAAATATAATAAAAAAAGATTTCACAAGCTCCTGCATCACACACTTAAGTTAACCGCCATTAAAAAAAAAGTTAAATAACTCGTATTGATCTAAACCTATCATAATCTTTTTTCTAAATGACCCATCATGACCTAAACCCAACCATCCGGACATACAAAAATGGGCGTAGTATCATAATTCACAAGATATGAGAGGACTGTAGATATGTTTTCATACAAATAAAGTAACATGAATACAGAAACATGATTCTTCATGCGTTACTAAGAAAACTGAATACAGAATACAGAAAATAGGTGGTTGAATCAATCACACTAGTTCAAATAAAGTAACATGAATACAGAAACATGATTATTCATGCGTTACTAAGAAAACTGTAGATATGTTTTCATACAAATAACAAAAGTCATTAAAGGGGATGTAGCTCAGATGGTAGGGCGCATGCTTAGCATGCGAGAGGTACGGGAATCGATACCCCGCATCTGCAATTTTACTTTTTACGTTTTCATTTTTGGGCAAACATATTACTAGAGCATGAGCTTCGTATACTTGGTTTAGCTAGGCTTACTAACAAACATATTACTATGAAGCATTAATGGGTTGCAACAATTTTATAAGACAAACATGCTGACCCGTTTAGTACAAGTTTCGTAAGTCTTAACCATTGACTGGTTACTTTGTTTGATTTGTCCGAATAAATGGTTACACAGTTTGTGTTTGGGTTACATGGTTTTAAGTTTATTTGTGTTAGGGTTAATGTCATATTAAAGGCGTGTTTGGGATTCCTTATTTTACATTCTTATAACTTTTCAATAAGTTAATAAGTTACAAAAGTGTAACTTATGGAACTTTCCCTCTCACATAATAAGCAATTCTAAACACCCTTATTACTTTTCAAAAAGTTAATAAGTTATAAGTTGGTGAAAATAAGTAATCCCAAACACCCTCTAAATGAAACATGTGGGGGTCATGTTTGGGTTCATCAATTCAAACAATAACATGACACGACTGCCACCATCACCCCATATTAACCGAGCTTATTATATGAGTCAAATGGGTCAAGGTTGTTGATGGTCGTCGTAAATGTGTTTTTATTGCATGCAACCTCTTAATAGTAATAAAAAGGTTAGATTATATTTGTTTGAAAGGAGACATGTCAAATGGGGATTAGGCCTTAGGGGAATAGTCGCCTAAGTGTTTCGGATCAACTTGAGTTGACCCCTTTCAAATTGCACAAAAATGACTTGTTTTGACTAATACTCGCTTATTTACAAATGTCGCATATTAGACTCTTCTTTTCTGAAATTTCCTATCTTACCCGATTACTGATTTCGTGATAAGCAAAATACTTTAATATGTAGACGCATTTTTCATGATTCCTAAAGATATCATGTCATATACGAAATCCAAAAATTACTACAAAATTTACAATGATCATTTGGTAACATGAAATCATACACCCTGATCTTGGCTGTAGCTAATTTATTACTAATGCATGAATGATCTAGCTAAATGATAATCCATCAAATACCCATTGCTTTACTACAATTGGGAAGTTCTTTGGGGGACTCGGGGTGGCCCCGGTCACTGCCATTTTTTCCGTTAGTAGGGTAAATTTCGCGATTTTTCCCAAAAATTTTTATAGGTATTAAGCATGGTCACCCCGATTTATTTTTCCAAAATGCTACCGGTCACCATTGTGTTTTTTTTTTTTTGAAATATAATACCCCATCGTTTGATTTTTTTTATAAAACTCACGATTTTTATAAACAAAAGTTACAAAATAGTAGTCGAATAGTAAAAAACGTTGTTTTTATAAAACTCAAAATTGAGGGGGCTATTTGTAAAAATAAAAACTTGTTTAAACAAAACATAAAAAAAGAACGGGGATTGATTAGGGAGCAGGAAATTACTCCTTTACAATATCAATTACAGAATTTTTTTATATATTGTATTTTTGTTGGTGTTATAAATTCGGATTTAGCGTTTTGCTTGTCCTTATAGTATAAACTAGGTTAGAACCCGTGTGCTACACGGGCTGGTTCATAAAATTGATAAAAATAAACAAAATATATATAACTTTTATGATTAAAAATAAGCATTTTTATATAGTAATGAAAAGCTGAAAAAATATATTTTATAACTTACAAATCTGATTCTAACAACACGAAAGCAAATGTTAAAATCAATTTTTATTGAATGTATAATAACTTAAAGACCAAGTTTAAACCTTTTTAATACAATCCCAACTCATTTTAATCAAAGCCCATCTTGGCGTGATTGACCAAAATACTTTAAATTTTACATGATATCGAGTACTCATGCCATAGTCCCCAATGACCAATATAGTAATATACCATTAGCAAGGAAAATAGTATTTTAGCCAGAGGTGTTAGAGAAACAGTCGGTTTGAGGCTCCACCATAACAACTTTACCCCATTGCAACTCAGAAGGCTTATGAATTTACAGCAACAATCTCAAAAAACCAATTCATGATTTTTTACGACCTCCACAAGTAAAATGGCATCATTTAACTGATTTCAGATTGCGCACATATGTTCCATTCCTAAGAATGATGTTGTATGTCACTAAGCTGAAATTGACTAAATCTGACACGATAGTGCCATCAATAATCATAGGTGACCAAAGAAAAATCGACGTCGGTCATAAAGTCAACCTTTACCAAAAAGAATTTTTCCAAAAAAAATGATTTGGCCCAATAATGTCTAACTTCAGCAATGAATTATCTAAATTTAAAAGATTCAGACATAACCATAAATTTAAAGAGAAATCACATGCTATGTACTACTGAGACAATTAATTTAAACCAAGTAGCAGCAGACTCATATATACATAGCGTATTTATTAGAGAAGTGATGCATATAAACCCAATTGTAACTGTAAATTCCCGTACAACCAGCTCGAAGTAATAATATCATTCCATATTATGCTAATTTACAAAAAAAATGCTCAAAAATATGCCAATCAAGAAGATTAATATATACATATACATGCACACTGAAATAAAATATACATAATTTGGAGAAAAGTTAGTACCAATGAATACGAAGAAATTGGAGGGACCAGCCACAGATGGTGTGGAGGAAGACGGGACCAAACACATGTACCACCCCTGAATAATCTGGAATAAAAGAACGAAGATGGAAGCCAGTTCCACACACCACTGCACCTGCACTCATAACCACCAAGTCAACATAATAGTGTGCAGTCAAACTGACCCGGCCTATTTCAGCCCATTCTAATAGAGTATTTAAGTAATCTTGTATCTAGTTGCAGATCGACCCATTTCAACACACTCTAACATTACTCAATTCTAATACACATACATAAGCATAACCTGTTTAGTATATAATTGTTTAGTTCCTATACATCAAAAAACTAATACGGAACATCATAGGAACATCATTAATAGAGTTTAAGAGCTCAATTTCCTTAGACAAAAGACGATCTTTAGCAAGCTTATGTTATAAATAACAAAAGAACGCTTGTCTACCCAAATATATGACATTTTGACTGATCAATAGTCTTGTTATAAGAAGCTCCACATAGAATCACATATTTGTGTGTTCAAATTTCAAGTCAAATTGCAAAATTCAGAATAGAAACCTTATTATATAAACACATAATCAAAAATACTATTCTACCTCATCAAGCTAAGATAAAGCAAAATAAATAGAGAAAAAACACTCGTTCTTTAACCGATGCCTAAGATAATTATGCTATATATTATATATGCATATAGTGCATCTTTCATTTAATGAATCACAAAGTTAGGTGATGAGAAAAAAATGGTTTCAAATAAAAGTATCAACAAACAATCCCATCCCACCTCATCCCAATGGCCAACAATTTAAAACCCCCTATTCCTTTATTTATATTTTGATGTATTATATATTTCTTTGGTATGTCCCCCTTGATTTCAAGTAAATGGGATTTCTTTTTTTTGCAGAAGATAAAATAACCAAAAAGGTGTGCAAGTAACCCATGAAAACAATATGAACCAAAAAGGTGCGCAGGTAACCCATGAAAACAATATGAAAAGTTAAAACTTGCAATATAGGTTAAAAGAAGGTTTCATTCATTGGCATATCACATATATATTTTAATATCAAGATCTGAACATAGTTTGTCATTAGGCCCTTTTTGACTGAATAACAAAATATTGTAATTCTACTTGGCAAAACGAATGGGACTGATCTAACGGATTGACGGGTCACACCAGTTTAGGAGGTGTAATATTAGCAAATGATAATTCGTATAAGTAATGCATCAGCCAGTGTAGAATATCCAAGACATTATATGAATTGTTACATCCATACTGATGGCTTAAGTAACACATGAGCAAGGGCATGTAAGTCTGCAACTTTCCAAGTTACCATTAGCAAATTGTAATTCGTATAAAAACATGTATAACAGACTATAAGAAATAACTATTTATTACATTAATATACAAAATAACACACCAATTTTGATGGGCCAAATTATTTTTAATCTTTATAGTACACTTAAAATGAACTTTGAACTGACCTACAAAGGAACTAAACCAACATAGTCAACTGAATTAGCTTGTGGTGAACCAAAATTGAAGTTACGCAATCTTGCACAAACTGAAAATATACTAATTTAGGCATCTAATCAGTAGAAAAGTAAAAAAAATATATATCAAATGCATAAGCTCAAAACAGACAAAACACTTAACCCCTTACTCATTTACATCCATATCAATTCTGGCTATTTGATGCTTAAAAAACTTCATTATGAAGTTACAAAACAAAAAAAAATACAATGAAAGACCAATGAATTGCAATACCGGAAAGAAAAATACACTTTTTTGATGATTCGTTCAAGATCACCTCAAACTTTATATAATTGTTAGTTTTACCGGTGGTAACGACAAAGTATCACTACTAATGTGATCTGACCCAAACTAACCGACTCGACCCAAACCCTTAATTCAAATGTCAAATTAAGAAATGCCAAAGTGTTTCAACCATAACAAAAGAATTACTATATAACCTAAAATTCCCAAAAAAAAAAAAAAAAACAAATCCAAACTTTTTGCAACGCATTTAACAATTGTGATTCTTTTTTAGTTCCACTCGTTAAACATAATCAACGAATGGGGCACTTGATTAGTAGTTGAACCACATATCGATCGTGTGTATTGTGTTCTCGTATTTTCAATCATAAAAGTTTTTATAATTTTAACTTATTGACAGCATTCACACGTTCGATCCGTAAGATTTTCTCCATATTTGAGTACACTTTTATGGTTTTGATAAAATTTTAATTAACTTATAAATATATTATCACTTATAATTAAAGTATGTATAATATATTTAAACCTTTATATTATAAAAGAAAGAAACACACTTTCTATGCATTTCAATGATACATATATATTTGATTTCCAGAAAGCTGTATTTTTGTTACTTAGGTTTGATTTTGAGTAAAAATGAAGATGATAACTGTGATTCTGTGAACCATGGTGGTGGTGATGTGGAATAAAGGGACAGCATGTTGGTTGATGGTGGAATGGCAATTTGTAGTAATGGTGCTCCTCTGCTTAATATGTGTCACTTTCTTTTTTGTCTTACGTATATTTTGTTGTCTTTTATTTTTTTGTCTTTTGTTAATATATTAATATTATTAAAATACTTGTATTATTGTTATTTTCATTAGGACCTCTTGTTTAGTAAGCAAATTTAGTTTATGACCCAACACAAGTCATTTTAAAGACTAGACCCAATTACAAAACCAGACCAAAAAGCTATAACCTTGATAAAATAAGCATTAGACTAGTTGGCATTAAAGTATCATTTAATAAATTAATAAAAGAGTGCTAAGTAAACTTATTCAAAGTTTTATAATGACGCTAAGCTATTTATGGGTACGTAATTGGTCGAAGTGGCTGAAATTATCATGGAAAGAGTGCTAAGTAAACTTGGCTTAGAAAGTTTTATAAAGGTGTGGTTTGGATTTTAAGCATTTGAAAAAGGGTAATTCTTTTACATGATTTAAACCAGTGTATACATCTCTAGTATCTTGCTATTGTAAAGTTTTATAAATAAACTGACTTTTGTTAGTCATTCCTAAAAAAAGAAAGTTTTATGAAAGTCGATATAAAACTTGAGCATGTTAAAAGAACTGACAAAGAAATGATCACAAATAAATGAATAATTGTTGTGATTTTTTTTTTTTTTCTGAAAACAGTAGAAGAAAAAATGTTGTAAAAAAAATTGTTATATATATAAATACACAAACCAATATAAATCGTTTTAGCAAGTGACAGCATGTCACTATCACAGTATCACCACAAGTCACAACACAAAATGCATGAACTTCACATTTAAAAAAATACCAACGAAATTAAACAAAATCATTAGCAGCCGTCGGATTACCCACCTGCCACGTGTCAAAAAATACACACACACTCTATTTCTCTCTCCTCTGCCATAATATATCATACCCACTGATGACCGAGTGACCAGCCAACAAACACGATCACTCACAAAACAATGCTCAAAAAACCGGCCATGACAATAGCATCCGCCGGTGAACCGGTGGCGGCGGTGGGACGGTATGAACCCGGAGGTTCTGGCGCTTATTTTCAAGCGAATGTCGGCTGAGGAGATGATGAGCAGAGTGCCACGTGTGTGCAAAGGTTGGAACGAGGTGGTGTCGGGGCCGTACTGTTGGTCGGAGGTAGACTTGCTGACGTGGTGCCGTGGTCGGAGTGACAGCGGTGAGGTGGACCGGGTGGTGAAGAAGTTGGTGAGGCGGAGTAAGTTTATGGTGGCGGCTTACCGGATGGGTCAATCTGGCTTCTTCTTTGTGGCTCATTGGTATGTAGATGTATATATATTTTAAATATGCTGTTACTTGAGCCTTAAGAATATTGTGGAAAAATGCATGTGTTTGTGTTTTGATTATTGTTGTTGGTTTGATCATTTGATGATTAATATGATATGAGTTTGGAGAAATATACCCGGATATCTGAATTTTGTGATTTTTGTTATTATTATTGATTGTTTTTTATTGTTATTGTGTTTGTGTTTTAGAATGTGGGTTTTTGTTGGTTTGTTCCTTTGATGAGATGAATTTGGATGAACGTTAAATCCTAATCTCTGTTTTTTGCTATAATTGTACGTTCTTGGTTTAAAACCTTCTATTTATATTAATTATTATTTTTTTTTGATTATTTTTGTGTATGTGTTTTCGAATGTGGGTTGTTCATGGTTTGATCATTTGATGGATATGAGTTTGGAGAAATATATTATCCCAGTCTCTGCTTTTTGCTGTATTTGTTCTTGGTTCCTAGCTTTTTATTGATATTATTAATATTATTATTAATTATTTTTTAATTTTCTGGTTATTATTGTGTTTGTGTTTTAGATTATGGTTTATTCTTGGTTTGATCATTATTGATGATATGAGTGTGTAAAAATCAACTTCCACAACTTGAGCGTCTAAATAGATGGCGTGCATTGCAAGTTTCATGTTTACCAATTTGAAGAGGTAGGTCCCAGCAGAGCCCAGTTGGTCCCGCAGGACTCACCTTGAACAGGGACGTCTGCGCAAAGGCCATCTGCTCCCGCAGGACCCACCATGCTCAGAGAACCTTACGCGCAGTACGCAAGCTGTACACGCAGGGAAAGCCTCCCAATGGTGAAGTACCCCGCCTGTTCCCGCAGTTGCGGATACAAGCCATCAGGGAAGGCTACCCGTAGACAGCAGGGCTACACGCACAAGACACTAGCTACTTCAGTAGTCACATGAAGGAATGAGCAAGGCGGGAACAATCCCGCCTAAATGAGCCAGTCTGTATGATTCTGAAAGATCTTTTGTACTATACCTACCAAGGTATGGATAGGACAGACGATCTGACCAGAACAGCCCATGAGCCAATCACAGGGTAACAGCTCACCGACAACAGTGCGAGGAGGAGCACCCTCTAGCACTGTTTGTCACTATTAGCCGCTGCCTACTCACCAACCCTTACTGTGGGGCATGCGCAGCCTACAGTTGGTGGAATAGTGTTACTGTTGGCCGTAACCTATTCACCAACCAGCATGGACTGCGTACAATCCACAGTAGGTGGGACGTGCATAATCTACAGTTGGTGGAATAGTGCAGCCGACTTTGTTACTGTTGGCCGTAACCTACCCACCAACCAGTATGGCCTGTGCATAGTCCACTGTTGGTAGAACAGGAATACTATTCAGCCGGCTGTACCTTCTAGGAAACCTACCTTCGGCTATAAATACTCCAACCTCTTGGAATGGTGAGATCATCTGCTATCCTGTTATCTAGCAATCTCTTAATATACACTTATATTCAGAGCAATCTAGTCTGATTCTCACGCCGGAGGGTGGTCACAAGGAGGAACCCCCCCTTCTCAGTGACGAGCTTACGGTGTTTGTTTTGCAGGTACCCTGAAGAACAACTGTCTCTGTTGGACCTCATTCTCGTGGGAAACATTACTTAACCCCCAGATTATCTATAATCTGTACCGGGTCACTTAGTGTTTCTTCATTGGCGCCATCCGTGAATAAAAGCTAGAACTAATTTAGTTTTTTCAAATTTTCTAAAGAAATGGTTAACGTTACTCCGGTCCAAAGGCCAGTAACCGACCAAGAAACCCCGGTAACAACCCCAGCAACTGGGGGGAACACCGGCGGTTATACAATCCTTACGAACACTACCCCGACTACCCAGGCCGGGGCAAGTGCAGTAAATATCCCACTGGGGTTCACCGATACCCAGCTGGAAAGACGAACGAGGGCCCCTCGCCAAACACTAGATCAAGTGAAGGCGTGGGCCGAAGCACGTCAAAAAGAGTTCCAGGCCGAATTGGACGAACGCTTGCGCTCAGTTCAACAGGCTGACGAATTCGGCAGTACTCGCCAACACCTCATTATGAACAGCGAGGGCGAGTACTCAGACGACGAGAGGGAGGAGTCCGATACCGACGCAAACCCTCGCCATAAGGCGAAAGGGAAGCGTAAGGAAACGGACTCCCAGCCAAAAAGGAATTTTGGGGAAGCCTTTAAGCCAACAAATGCGGAGAGAAACCCGCGTGACTTCTCCAAAACCTTTAGACCAACTTCTACGAATGCAGGAAAGTCAAAATTTGCAAGGGATATTGCGGAAGCAATCGCCCCGAGAAGTGCCAAACAAATGTCCAACATTGGCACTTATGATGGTCTGTCCGACCCAGACGACCATTTGAACAGGTTCATTGCGGGGGCTACCGTCAGCAACTGGACGGAACCCACGTGGTGTTACATGTTCCAGATGACTCTGGTCGGAGCAGCCAGGGCATGGTTCGATCGTTTACCGGTCCACCACATATATGACTGGGCGGACTTTCAGAACAAGTTCAGCCAGCACTTCAGCCAGCAGAGGAAGTATACGGAAGAGCAGTGGACGATCCTAAACTGCGTTAGAGAGGAGGATGAATCTTTACTAGACTTCATCACCCGCTTCAACTCCAAGAAGCTGAGTCTGGGCAACGTAAGCGAAGATCTTGTTCGCGCCGCTTTCATCCAGGGCGCCGAGTACCCAGAGCTTATCCGCACATTGACGGGTAAGGACGGCATGCCATCCACATGGGATGCCATCATGACGGCAGCCAAGCGCTTTGCCGAGACGGAGAAGCAGCTGGGAAGAGATCTTCCTCAGAGCACACACCTCTACACGCAGAGGACAAGGGAGAACAACGTAAGGATCGCCCGGCAGAACAAAAAGAGGCGGCTAGGTATTTGGCAGTCAAGGGTAAACTTTGACACCTTATCCAGCTCCCGCCCTCTTGTTGGCGGAAGGGACAACACACACCCTTCAAACCGAAAACACCGGTGGACGCCACTCACCAAGAGCGTCACGGAGATATTTGCCACGGAAAAATTGCCATGGCCAAAAGCCCCATTGATCCGGCAGAAACCTAATGCGGATCAAAGCAAATCCTGTGATTTCCACGGGACAAAGGGTCATGGTACTGAAGAGTGCACAACCCTGAAGGATATTGTTGAGACATTTGTCAAGGATGGGAGACTTGCACATCTCGTGGCATCAATCAAGAAGGGAGGAAGGAATGATAACCGGTACAGAGGTAACGGACGAAAGCCCGTCGACATCAGCATCAACATGGTTCATGGCAAGGTCAGAGGAAGAAAAAGACGAGTGACAGAACCATGCGCGTGGAAGGAAGCTGAGGTGCGCTTCCCGCGAGTGCCAGGAGGCCCCAGCAAAGAAGGCCCCATCGTCATCAAAAGCCAGCTGGGGCATTACATCACTTCCCGCACTCTGGCTGATAACGGCGCTTCGTCGACAGTGATGTACAGGCAGTTCTTTGACAAGCTAGACGATGAAGACAAAGAACGCTTGGAAACGGTCTACGCTTCAATGGAAGGGTTTGATGGCAGTACAGAAACCCCCCTGGGTATCCTATCTTTCCCCGTTACTGTTACCGATGGGAATCGCTCACGCACAGAAGACGTGGATTTTGTCGTTATGAGAAAAACACACCACACGTACGACATCCTATTCGGAAGAGACGGAATGGCAAGATTCAACGCCGTGGTATCTTCAGTCCACGGCATGATGGGATGGCCAACAGCTGAGGGTGTGGCGATGATCACTAGCATTCCCCAGGTATGCATCGCATCTGTCTCATCTAAACCCAAACCGAAAATGGCTAAACCAACCATCACTGAACCGGAAAAATAGGCCTTCAATGGCAAATACCCCGACCAGGCCGTCACCATTGGACCAACAATCGTTGATCCCACCCGCACCTTACTCAAACGCTTACTGCAGAAAAACGCAGACATCTTTGCGTGGGCACCAGCTGACATGACTGGTGTACCCCGAAGTAAGGCGGAGCATAAGCTCAAGTGCGATCCGGCTGTTACGCCAGTCGTACAAAAGCGCAGAGTAATGGGCCCTGAACAAACTAACGCGTGTAGAACCCAAGTCAAGGAACTCCTTAACGCAGGCATCGTACGCGTTAGTAGATATCAAACATGGGTTGCAAATCCCGTAATGGTACCGAAGAATGACAAACAATGGCGCATGTGCATAGATTTCAAAGATTTGAACAAAGCATGCCCCAAAGATTGTTATACGTTACCAGAAATTGATCTCAAGGTGGATTCGTTGGCACCATTTCGCCTTAAATGCTTCTTGGATGCATATAAGGGGTACCACCAAATCCACATGGCCATAGATGACAAGGACAAAACCGCATTTCGGACGCCCGATGGTACATTTTGTTATAAAATGATGCCATTCGGACTTAAGAATGCTGGGTCCACGTACCAACGACTGATGGACAAAGAGTTTCATGCCCAAATCGGGAGAAACTTGGAAGTCTATATGGATGATTTGGTCATCAAAAGCCTCGAGCCAGAAGCGATGTTGAAAGACATTGAAGAAACTTTCAACACGCTCCGAAAGATAAACATGAAGCTCAACCCGAGCAAGTGTTCATTTGGGATGGAAGAAGGGAAGTTCTTGGGAGTCATTGTTACTAAAGATGGCTTCAGAGTGAACCCTGAAAAGGTCGAAGCCATTGTTAAAATGGAATCACCTACCACCATCAAACAGGCTCAGACACTGAATGGACGACTAGTCGCACTTAACCGCTTCTTGGCAAACCATGCGGATAAGTCGTTTCCTTTCGTGTCAACATTGAGAAACTGCTTGAAGAAAACGCACTTCCGCTGGACACCAGAAGCGGAAGCAGCTTTTCAGGAGATTCGGTCACACCTGATCGAACTCCCAACACTTACAGCACCACAAGCGGGAGAGGAGTTAATCCTATACCTTTCCGCAACAGATAGAGCAACCGGGGCAGTCCTGCTAGTAGAACGAAAGGGCATCCAGATGCCAATTTATTATGTTAGCCGTGTACTAACAGACGTAGAAACCCGGTACTCTACCCTCGAAAAATTAGTCTTAGCACTTATACACGCTTCACGCAGGTTAAGACGATATTTCCAGGGCCACCCAATCACCATTCTCACCAACTTCAAACTCTCAAACGTTATAGGCAAACCCGAATTATCGGGACGTCTAGCCAAATGGGCAATTGAATTGGGAGAATATGCAATTAAGTACAAGCCAAGACCAGCCATAAACGGCCAGGTCCTGGCCGATTTTATTGCAGAAGTCCCCGCTTCGCGGGAGAAAGAGTGCCAGGAGGAGGCTCAACCCTCCCCAGCACAGGACATCAATGATGTCTGGCGACTCTACACTGATGGAGCAGCCAGTAGCGAGGGTTCAGGCGCAGGGTTAAAATTATCCAACCCAGCAGGCCAAGAATATACTTACGCTATTCGGTTGGATTTTCCAAGTACGAATAATGAAGCCGAATATGAAGCATTCTTGGCCGGATTGAGAATTGCGCGTAAGATGGGAGTAAAAAACTTGGAAGCCCACGTGGATTCCATGCTGGTGGCCAACCAAATAAATGGGACGTACACGGCTGTAAACGACACAATGGCCCTGTACCTCGCCCAGGCAAAAACCCTTATGCGTGATTTTAATGGTTGTAAGGTCATACACGTCAAGCGCAGCGAAAACAAATCTGCGGATCCGTTAAGCAAGCTTGCATCACTAGCATTCACCCACTTGGGAAAGGACATCCGCATTGAACTCCTCGAGGCACCATCAGTCCCGCACAAGGAAATTTGTGTCATCCAAATCGGTACAGAAACATGGATGACACCAATAATAAATTACCTTGCAGCAGGAACACTCCCAGAGTCAAAAACACAGGCAAGAAAACTGCGCTGTAAAGCACTGAATTATCAACTCATCGATAACACCCTTTACAGACGTAACTTTCTTGGCCCACTCTTAAGATGCGTAGACAACCAGGATGCTGACTACCTCCTAAGGGAGGTACACGAGGGCATCTGTGGAGTACACGCAGGTCCACGAGCTGTTGTAGCTAAGCTAAACAACGCGAGATACTTTTGGCCGGGGATGCATACGGATGCGCTGGCATACATCAGAAAATGCAGGTCTTGCCAGCTCTAAGCACCCAACACGCACCGCCCGAAAAACGAATTGGTTCCAGTCACTTCTTCGTGGCCATTTCAGAAATGGGCCATCGATGTGACAGGCCCATTTCCCACAGCAGCAGGAAATGTTCAGTTCCTAGTGGTAGCCATCGACTACTTCACCAAGTGGATAGAAGCAAAACCTTTAGCCCAAACAACCGCAAAACATATCAAAAAATTTATTTGGGAATTTATTATTTGTCGTTTTGGACTTCCACAGAATTTGGTGAGCGATAATGGCACCAACTTTGCTGACAAGAAGCTACAGCAGTGGCTGAAAGAACTTCAAATCACCCACACCTTTACCTCAGTGGCACACCCGCAAGGTAATGGTGAGGTGGAAAGAGCAAATAAAAGCATCGTCGAAGGCATAAAGAAAAGACTCTTGAAACACAGATCCGGCTGGGTGGATGAGCTTCCGCACGTCCTTTGGGCAAACAGAACGCTGAAGAAGGCCAGTACGGGAGAAACCCCGTTCAGTCTCACTTATGGCACTGAAGCCATGGTCCCAGTCGAAATTGGTTTACCCTCACCAAGGGTCTTGATCCAGCCAGAAGACAATGATGCGGAAAGACGGTTAGACCTTATGCTAACCGAGGAACGCAGAGACTTAGCCGCAGTGCGTGAAGAGAATTACAAACGACAAATGTAAAAGTACTACAATACGCGGGTAAAACTCTGCAACTTCAAGGAAGGAGACTACATACTGCGTAACAACGAGGCTTCGAACCAAGAACGCCCAGGAAAGTTGGCCCCGGTGTGGGAAGGGCCATACGTTATCAAACAAGTTCTGGGAAAGGGCGCATACCGGCTCGAAAGGCTCGATGGCACTCCCATCCAAAGAACATGGAATGGAACTCAATTACGCAAATGTTATATGTAGATAAATTCCAAACTTGTAAAGAAAAGGCCTAAGAGCCACTTCTAATGGAAATGATTCTCCTTTCACAATGTGTTGATAGCCTTACCTTTAACTTATGAACTTCCCATGTGCCGGTATTCACCGCATCAATGTGTGAAGAAGTAAGTAGTTGCATGTGGAAGGCAGCAAAACCCGCATAAACACTAACGCTAAAAATGTTAAAAAGTTAAGGAAAACCTACACGCAGGTCAGATGTAAGTAAAGTTTATCCATCCTTGTAAGTGCAAGTGACGGTCTTACCCGCACAATCACGAACAAGGAAGCAAAACTTCAACCTATCATCTACCACGTTCAAAGGTTAACTTATTCTGAACACTTAGAAAATTTCAAAGGAAAAGATGAGGAAAACTTCCACGCAGGTTAAATGTAAGTTTAGCCATCCTACTAAGTGCAAGTGACGGTCCTACCCGCACAATCATGAAAGAGGAAGCAAAATAAACTTATAATTTACCACGTCAAAAAGTTAACTTATCTAAGAAATTGCTAAGTGTAAACATGCGTAAAATAAACAAAGAAAAGGACAAACACATTCTTTATTTCATCAAGACTCGAATATTACAAACATTGCTGGGTGTATACCCGCATACAAAAGAAATACAGAAGCAAATATCTACGCTAGTGGTGGAAAGGGATCTTCTGGATCATGCTTCAGGACCACTTCCACTTGGACCCGCACCATCAGCAGAGTGTGACGGTTCAAGGAAAGCTCTAAGGACAGCAAGCCCATCATCAGCAGCAGCAATTTCATTCACCTTCTCCACCACCGGATGCGGGAAGGCAGCATACTGGTTCACTGCTTGGTCGTAAATAGTTTCAGTATCCGCATTATATAAAGGGAAGTTGGAAGGCGGGACGCCTTTCTCAGCAAACCCTAGACCAAGCAGAAAGCCGGTCCGCTCCCCATCCTCATGAGAAGCGTTGAGGGCTGCACTCATAGCATCATCGTAAGATGTCTCTGTAAAGACCCGATGCACAACCTACAAAGAAAATGTACAAGTGTAAGACTTCTGTCGCAAAGGAAAGCGTAAAGACAAAGCTAAAATACCTGAGGCAACGCTTCTCGAAGAAGCCATTCCTTGACAACCAGAGCTTCTTGAAGGGCGGCTTGAGCTTGGGTGCAGGCGCGTTCGGCTTCGCTCTTATTAAGATTGGCAAGAAGCACATCCTTTGCAGCGGCCTCTTTAACGCCCTTAAGCTTCCGCTCGGTGTGCGCAAGCACGCCCCTCTGGTCCAAGATCTCTTGAAGCTTCTTTGCATCCTCCATAGCCAAGGCATCATGAGCCTGTTGAAGAGCCTCTAATTTGGCTTTAAGTTCTTCATTCTCCAGGCGGAGAGGCTCAGCAACAGCTTCAGCCTTGGTGGCCCACTCGGTCGCGTTCCTCGCAGTCTCTTTAGCTAGCCGAAGCTGTTCGTTAACAGCTTGGGCAGCCTTGGAGCGGGCCTCGAGTCGCGCTTGAACCTCAACCTCGAGGGCCTTGAAGGCCATCTCCTTCTCCGCAGCCGCTGCGGAGAGTTTTTGGTTCTCCTCCCGGATAGCCCGCGGCCTGAGCTACTTCTTTAGCGCGAGCTGCTTTTAACTTGTCGTTTTCACGACAAAGCAGCTCGACGCGCGGCTGCATCCGGGCGAGGAGAACCCGAAGCTCATTGCTTAGCCTACCCTCCTGTTAGCTAGCCATGGCTTCCCCCAACGCACCACTGGGAGCAGCGTGACGAGCCCATTCCACGCACTCCACAGGGGTACGAAGGGTTGTTCCTCGGCGAATGTTCCATCTTGGAACATACACTTCATTGGAATCCGACACTGCAAAAGAAACAAAGCAGTTAGGAAAAGATGAAATATAAAAAAAATATATATATTTATATATATGAAGGCCAAAAGAACCCTACGCACCTGTAGGGTCGATCACAGGCCGATAGCCACCGAACCCATCACCTGAACCTAAGGGAAATCCATCCAAAAGGTCAGGCAGATGGGAAGGTAGCAAAGATTGGCGAGAAGCCTCGCGCGTACCTGAAGGTTCGGCCGTCGAGGCCGATGGCGGAGGCGGCACGGTTTCCGCCGCAGTAGATGGCGGAGGCATGGTATCCGCTGCGGTCGCCGCCGTGGAGGCAGCAGCAACAGTAACCGCCGGCTCCGTGAAGGATGCTGTAAAAATCGCACTCACGGCCGGCGGTGATGTCATCTCAGCTGGAACAGTCGGCTCAAAGGAGTGAGCGACTGGACCAGCGGATGCAGGCGCAGGCGCCTGGGTCGACGCCTCAGGTAGGCTGACCGCGCCTACCGTCATTGGCGGAGAGGTACTCCCCTGCGCTCCACCCTGGAATGCGTCAACATCCACGCCTGCACAAGAAGATAAGTTTCAATAAATTTATAGTGATAAATCTACATAGGACGTTTGTACTTACGGGTTTTCTTGAGCCTGAACGTACGGACGGGCGGGGACGAGCCCGATGGAGCCGGTCTCTTGATGCCGGTCGCCGTCGTCGTCGTTGGTTCTCCGGAGGCAACAGTCGTAACCTCCGGAGCAGTGGTCTTCTCACCACCGGGGTTCCCCGCCACTTCTTCACTATCTGACTCAGTGTCAGATAGGAGCACTGGATCGGCTGTGGAGGCCACCTTCTCCTTCCCCTTTCCGCCGGCAGCTTTCCTCTTCCGCACCAGCGAAGGACCATCTGCGGATTCCTCAGAAGAAGGGATGTCATGAATTCCGGCAGCGGGTACAGCATTGAGGGATTGAGGGTAGAATATCGCCTTACCTGGCCGACGGTGGCTCAGGATCTCGTGGCCCAGCGGATAGACCTCCACAAACCGATCCGCCGTCTGTTCCAGGATGGGCAACTCGCCCTCGTCTAGAGCACGAGTACCCATCCGCGCGGGACCGTCAGCTTCCCGCGGGTACAGGAGCGACTCCAAATCGTTCCCCTCTGAAAGAAAAGAAACAGTTAGAAGACAAACTCGTATCAGTAAAAGAGACAAGACATACCATAAGGAATAGAGTTCAAACCGTATTCGAGAAGGATGGGAACCTGAGACGCCTCCTTCCACACCCGGCTCATCCCCAACATCACCATCCCGGACTCCGCAAACCGGTAAACCGGAGATTGGACCAGGGATATCTTCGAGAACCATTCCGCCTCCTGGTAGTTGGGGGCGTGAAGGCTCGGAATTGCTTGGCCATTTTTAAACTTCATGGCAAGGGGGACGGCGCGGGCGGATATGTAGAAGAACTCCCGCTTCCACGATCGGAGACTGCGCTCGGTCGCACAAATCTTTAAACCCTTAATACGGGTTGTCAGGGTGTACCACCCCTGGATGCACCTCCAAGTATAGAAGGTCATCAGGCGGTCCACATGGGGCTCGATGCCCAAAATCCGGCACACCCACTCGAAGTGGCGAATCTTGGCGACCGCCATAGGGTGCAGCTCGGTCAAATGAACACCGTGCTTGTCAATGGGAACCTAAGATTCCCATAGACAAAGAATGCTGCATAAACCCCGATCTTGCCTCTGGGGGCATCGTACACGGTCTGATGGGGTTCAGGAAACTCAGGCTCGAGAGGATCGAGCATGAACTTCCTAACAACAAACCGGTACTGATCGCCGGGCAGAGCACACTGGCACTCGCCAGCAGTACTCCTGTCATCGGTCGTAGGCTCGAAATCATGTGAAGACATCTTACAGAAAGAAGAAGAAAACGGTTTCAGGGGAATGCTCGACTAAATAGAGTATTCGCCGGAAATCGCTGTAAAGATGAAGAGAAAATGTGAAAGTGTGAATTAGAAAGGATCCTCCACCCCCTTTATATACTAATCGCAATTAATGCGGTGAATTTAATGCGGAGGAGAGAGAAATTGAAGGTGCAATGAAACTATGACGCGTGGCAAAAAGCAAGCTGGCAACAGCTGTCAAAAGGACGCGTGCCAGTAATTTTGCGGCCACGCGCCCGAAAAATCGCGCCCACGCTCCTGAAAAAGCGTCTGGAATGACCATGTACTGTCACGTCACCATAACTTCCTGCACGTCCTGACACAGTCAGAAGAAACCGTCGCACGACGTTTCAGAGGTTTGGACTGTTCTTATCTTTCCACCAACCTTTCGAATTTCAAAAAATTCAAAAAGATTCAAAAAAGTAAGCGGGAAAATACCCCTTACCTTGGCAAACAAGTAACCATAAGCCGGGTGCGGGTACAGTGTTAAGGCAAAACCCTTCACATACCTAGCACCCACAGGGAATTGAAGTCAAGAATACCTGGGCAACCAAGTAACTATAAGACAGGTGCGGGTACAGTGTAAAGGCAAAAGCCTTCACATACCTAGCACCCGCAAGGAATGGACCCCAGTACCTTGGAAGTAAAGTAACCGTAAGACGAGCGCGGGTAGTGTTAAGGCAAAACCCTTCACGTACCTTGCGCCCCGCAGAGAATTGAAACCAAGAAGAATCTTCTGAGCAATGCTTGCGGATAGAGGAATAACATCCCCGCATAACGGGAACGTTGAGAATTATTTTGTTTGAAACTCCGTGATGGAATTGGTGGTCTTAACATAATTGATCACTATGTTGAAAACCACCAGAACCCCATGGGGAATATATACAAGTGAAACTCAATACTCCTGACTTGCGAGAAGGTTACATACCTACCCGCATCATACCCAAAGATCAAGCAAAAAAATCGGGAATTTTTGCAAGTGACATTAGGAAACCCGCGGGAAGAATCCCCACGGAGAACCTTAAAACTAAAAACCCCTTTTCAAAACCCCTTGCTTAAAGTCCAAATGTTCACCTCACTTTATTAAACATGCATGAGAAGAACATTGGACTGGGGGGACTTGAAGAGGTAGGTCCCAGCAGAGCCCAGTTGGTCCCGCAGGACTCACCTTGAACAGGGACGTCTGCGCAAAGGCCATCTGCTCCCGCAGGACCCACCATGCTCAGAGAACCTTACGCGCAGTACGCAAGCTGTACACGCAGGGAAAGCCTCCCAATGGTGAAGTACCCCGCCTGTTCCCGCAGTTGCGGATACAAGCCATCAGGGAAGGCTACCCGTAGACAGCAGGGCTACACGCACAAGACACTAGCTACTTCAGTAGTCACATGAAGGAATGAGCAAGGCGGGAACAATCCCGCCTAAATGAGCCAGTCTGTATGATTCTGAAAGATCTTTTGTACTATACCTACCAAGGTATGGATAGGACAGACGATCTGACCAGAACAGCCCATGAGCCAATCACAGGGTGACAGCTCACCGACAACAGTGCGAGGAGGAGCACCCTCTAGCACTGTTTGTCACTATTAGCCGCTGCCTACTCACCAACCCTTACTGTGGGGCATGCGCAGCCTACAGTTGGTGGAATAGTGTTACTGTTGGCCGTAACCTATTCACCAACCAGCATGGCCTGCGTATAATCCACAGTAGGTGGGACGTGCATAATCTACAGTTGGTGGAATAGTGCAGCCGACTTTGTTACCGTTGGCCGTAACCTACCCACCAACCAGTATGGCCTGTGCATAGTCCACTGTTGGCAGAACAGGAATACTATTCAGCCGGCTGTACCTTCTAGGAAACCTACCTTCGGCTATAAATACTCCAACCTCTTGGAATGGTGAGATCATCTGCTATCCTGTTATCTAGCAATCTCTTAATATACACTTATATTCAGAGCAATCTAGTCTGATTCTCACGCCGGAGGGTGGTCACAAGGAGGAACCCCCCCTTCTCAGTGACGAGCTTACGGTGTTTGTTTTGCAGGTACCCTGAAGAACAACTGTCTCTGTTGGACCTCATTCTCGTGGGAAACATTACTTAACCCCCAGATTATCTATAATCTGTACCGGGTCACTTAGTGTTTCTTCACAATTGGAAAACATTACCTTTTTATAAAAATGGTAACTTCATCTATGTGCTTTATATGAAAATTTCTAACTTGAGTCTTTATGAGATTTGATTATACTCACTTTCGGGCCCGGTCCAGCAAGCTCGAGCCCACATTTGTCAAGCCCATTGTGCCTGGTCTCATACTCACATTTGTAATTGTGGGGATTGGGGAATATTTGAAATTTTGCTAGAAATGAAAACATTGCAAATTAAATTAATTGGCATTTTAAATGGATTTATAGTGTTGCAAGTTCCATGCAACATTATTTTATAAGATTTTGACTGTTTGTTTACCAATTTGAAATTTAATAAATTATATCTTTATATACCAATTATTATTAAACAGGATTATAACAACTATTGTTTAATCCATAACTTTATATTCACCTATTTGATGTATCTATTTCAGTGGGGATTTCGGCCAAACTGCAGCATCTCGAGCTCTGTTTCGGCCGGTTTAGCGACTCGGGCCTGTCTGAAATCCTTGAGAATTGTAAGGCAGTCACTTATCTTGACATTCAAGGGAGTTGGAATGTGGAGTTGAATGGTGACCTTGGAGAGATGTGTGAAAGGCTCCAGTATTTTCAGAACCCGTGGGTCGGTTGTGATGACGAGTTCTCTGACACGAGTGGATGCGGTGATGTTGATTTCACAGATTCAGATTGAGGTTTCGGGTCCTTTCTATTCTTCAAGAAGGAAATTATTATAAGAAAGTGACTATAGAGAGATTACGAGGTTCTATTGTTTATGGTACTGTAGTATTATTCGGATTCACACTATCTTGCATTTCAGATTGAGATTATACTTTGGCATGAGACAATATTTAAAGTTATGTTTTTATTTATGTTGAGAAAATGATATAGCTAGGATATAGTTTAAATATCATGATGGTCTTAGGGCTGCTTTTATTTAAAGAAATTAGTCTCTTCGATTGTTGCTCTAATGAAGGTGAATAAGTTTGTTGTGGTGTGAATACCTCTCCAAACTCAGTAATATTAAATAGCTATAATACTAACATTTCATAAATTGATATGACGTAAAGCTTAAGTTGGCTTACTTTAAAAATAGGTTTTTAAGTATGTGATTTTGAGAGAATTAGAAAACAAATTGGTAAGTTCTACTATTTTAGTTTTCTTGTGTTAAGTGTTTAGTTGGTTCTTTATTAATTACGTTTTGTAAATTTGACATATAATTTTTAGAGAAAAATTGTCTTTTGAGGTTTGATTTTGAGTGATGAGGGCGAATAGTACTGGTAGGGGTGATGATGGTGGAACCAATTCTACTACACATTAGAGGAGGTGCAAGTCTCCTAGCAACTATTAACCAGATAACCACTTTTAGACAGGAAAACAAAGGCCAAAAACACTAAAATGAACCAATATTGCACACACACAGCTTAAAAACATCAACAAGCACCTTATTTCCACCCTTTCAACTGGCTACTGGTTTTGCAACAGATTGCCTGACCGCCTCCGCATATGTTCTATGTTGGTATGTAAGTGTGGACTCCAACAGGTCCCAAAGTGATGTTTTTGGGTTCCACCCTGCACAATAAACATTATATTAGTTAAAACAGAAACAAAAATGATTTCATCTGTCTTAACATCACTTAAGAAGTAAGGATATGGTGTGCGCATAGTACCTAATTGTTTGTTTATGATGGTCATGTCTGGAATTCTCTTGTCACTGTCATCATAACCTTCACCATAAAACTCTTGGGAACTTACATCAATGGTTCGGGTCTCTATTGAATCTTCTCCACTTACTTTTGCATATACCTGTCATGTGAGAATCACTTTTTAGCAAACTTCGCGTGTAGGTAAGGCGATATACATGTTCATGGTCTTATGTTGTTAAGAGCTACACATGGAATGCTCATTACGTGAAAGTAGGTCTGTAAATGAACTGAACGCGGCACGTTCGTTTAACTTTAACCGAACGAACAATCGAGCACGACATTATATGAGGTTTCTTGTTCGTGCCTTCATTTGTTAAAAAACACAAACGAACGAACGAACATAACTAAAACTAGACTAAATTGTAAATGTGAACGAACATAACTGAGCTAAAACCAGCTCAAAGTAAATGTGAACAACAACGCTTCGGGCCTAAAAAATTATTAAAACTAGACTAAATTGTAATGGGCCAAAATAATCTAATGGATATATTGATGAACGTAAACCAACGAACATCAGTGAATATAAACACATGAACATAAACGAACTTAAATGAACAAACGAAGCATGTGTTCATGTCCGTTCGTATAACTATACGTCTATATGAACAAAGTTTTGTTCATATTCGTTCATTTATTAAATACACGAACTTCCCAACGAACAGTTCATTGAACTTTGGTTTGTTAATAAGCCTCCCTGAAACCTGATCTTTAACTCACCTCAAAAACCAAATTGAAATATCAACTACTCAACCACACTTTTGACAATTCTATAACTTCAATAATTTCAAAATTTTAACAATTTCAACAGACCATTAATTATATATTTTTATAAGATTGCACGATTATACATGTTCAGTTTTGATGTAGGTTAACAGATTTGGTTAATGGGAGTACCCCTTCCAGAATGAAAAGATTATCTAACCTTGGTCATCATTTCAGCAAGTTGTCTAACTGTAACTTCATTGTTAGGGTTACCCACATTGAAGATATGGCCATTAGCTCTAGCAGGATTTTCCTGATAAATTACAATTGTTAACTATATAAATCTTAAATAATAAAACATTAGAAAATAGAAAATCAAGGGTGTAACATACAATCATCAAATGAACAGCTTCAATAGCATCCTTAATATAGACAAAGGTTCTTTGTGATTGACCACCATCCACTAGCTTCAAAGGCTCACGCCTGAGCAGATTCTGAAAGTATTGTCAGGGTAAATAATATTAAAATATCTCAAATTATGTAAAAACTTTAAATTTAAAAATGAAGCCAAAAAATATAATATACATTGCTAAAGCATGCAAGAACCTTGGAACACCTTCACTGGGGCCATCAATCCCGGGAATGAAATCCATTCTCGGGCCAATCCAATTGAAAGGCCTCACAATGGTGAACTCTAGCCCATTTTCCGCACCCTCAGCTGCAATGAAAATCAAACCAATGAGATGATGCCACACTCGATATTATCACTAAACAAGTAAATAAGCCAAAAGCAACTATGGTCACCATAAATGAGCCTCTCGATTAACTGTTTTGCACATGCATAGGACCACCTTTGTTTCTCAATTGAGCCAAAAATGCAAGGGGAAGTATCTTCTTTGAGAATATAATAAGCAGGATCCTGCAAATGGTGCAGATTCATGCAGTGATATAAGAAAATGAACAACACTCATTCTAGCATTGTATAAACAGATATTCATCTAATATAAACTAGTATGTGGGGAGAAAAAAGAAAATGAGAAACCTTATGATTATAGTTTACAAATTGTGATACAAGATGGATAACCTGATATACCGGAGTTTACGAGTCCAACAACAAAACCAACTAACTTATTTGTAACTAATTCTAACTAGCATGTATCCTTAACATTTTATTTGAATCCATACCTGTCGCAGGGGACTATCTTGGGGAAGAAAGCTACCGATGGTTTTCCCATAAACTTCACAAGTGGAAAAGTGAATGAGCCGTTTGTTATTCTCCGAACAGTACTTAACCTAATATACAAAAATGAGAGAGCGATTTACAAATCAATCGCTTCATATAATCTAAGATCAAAAACAAAAATAAGAGAGCGATTTACAAATCAATCGCTTCATATAATCTAAGATCAAAAGCAGAACTGTTTAAATATATCTCATACCACCGGGAGCGCATCAATAAAATTGCTGTAAATTGTGTCAAGAGGACGAGTATTGTAATCCGCAGGTGTGCAGATTGCAGCTAGATTCACCGTCTGTATACAGAAACGAACAGTATAAATCAAATTGCACAAAAATCAATCATTGAGTTATGAAATACGAGCTCAGCAATTATGCAACAGTCATAACATTTTCAATATTATTCACTACAAATAAATTCACTGAAACCAACTCTCACTCGCAATTGGAGAAATCATCAATCAAATACAAAAGCGCAGATCCAAAACGAACAGCATAAATTACATTGCACAAAAATGCAAATAATCGTTGAGACAGAGGCACGTTATCGAATGCGATCTCAGCAATTAGGCAGCAGTCAATACTATTTTCTATATTATTTCACTACATTAAACTATTAAACACTTTGAAGCTTAAAATAACTTCTCAGAAACCAATTACCACTTGCAAAATTAAAGAAATAAGCAGTCAAATACGAAAACGCAGATCCAAAACGATTGATATCACACAAATTAGATATTGTATTTAGCACTTTAAAACTTAATATTTACTTGACAGAAACCAAATCTCATTCGCAAATTGATAAATAACCGATCAAATGTGATAATGCAGATCTAAAACCATTGACAAACAGAATAAAATTACGCAAATCCGATCGGATCAAATACGATCTCAGTTCTCAGTAATTAGTCAGCAGTCAATTACATTTTCTATATTACTACACTACTTTAAGCTTCAATTATCAAACAATCAGAATACCGTTACCGGATTGAAGTATTAAACGCTTTAAATCTTATAAATAATTACTCGCACATCGATAAATAAGCAATTATATGTGATAATACAGATCCAAAACGATAAATAACAGACCGTAAAACTGGAATAAAATACATTAACCGGATTAAAATATTAATACTTAAAATTAAAATAAACTTGACAGAAATCGGTAAATAAGCAGAAGCATTATAAATTTATAATTATAGAATTTACCAGATCGGAGCATTTGATAAGGCCTTCGAGGCGAGAGTCGTTCTTAATGTTGAGCCGGTGGAACTGAACGCGTCCGGTCCAAGGAAGAGAGTCCGGTTCAAGTAGGTGCTTAATCTTATCATTATAAACGTCAACTGCCAGCACGGTGTGGTGCGTCTCGGACATGAGTTTCTCGCACAAATGCGAGCCGATGAAGCCTCCGGCGCCGATCATGCAAATTGTTAACGGCTTAATCGGATTTCCGTCCAGATCTACTCTCGCTGCTGCCATGCTATATCTTCTCCGATGGATTTGATCGGGTGTGGCGTCTGTACACGGTAACACAGGGAGGTATTTAAAGCAGAGGAGGAAGCAGATGTGAAGTGGCTACGGTGACGTCACGGCGGTGAGAGTGACAGGTGTAGGGTGAGTGTGGACACGGTGGATGATAGACACTCTTGTGTCGGTGCGGATACGCGTAAGGTGTGGGTAAAAAATGTTAATAATAAGTTTTGTAAAACTTTTGGTTTATCGTGTCGAGAGTCAAAATCAAAATCGAAAGTTTTTTGATTCTATAAGGAGAAATTGGGATGATGGATCAGCAAGCTCGCCAAAGGCTCGAGAGACGCACTTGATGAATGGACGCTTTCACGCAGTGCCAGATCCAGTAATTTTTTTAAGGTGGCGCGCTATTTTTAGATGCTTCAATTTCATGGAACCAGATATAAATATTTCGGGTCGGTTCATGTGACATTTGTTAATTTTCGGATTTTAAAATTTGTTTTCGTTTTTTTACACATATGTAACCGAATCCTCGTAGGTAATAAAATCGTTGAATTTTTATTAATTGTAATATGTTTATTTGCATTTAATGTATCTATCAAGTGCATTTTAGTCCATACACCTTTGTTTTTACAACTTTTGATCACCAAGCCAAACACAAGGGACCAAACTGCAAATACCCAAAATCGTTTTCCCTCCCTTTCTCCCTTCCCCCGTCATCAACCCCCACCCTTTTCCATATTTTTGCTTCAATTGATCTGCAAAATCAGGAGTTTATGAACCCTTAACCTCCACGCCTTCAATCTATTACGGAAACCTTTTGTAATTAACAGCTAAGACGAATCAATTTCATTAACTCGAGCCGCGGACTGACCATGACTTTGTTAGCCTATAAATACTGGACTATAACGCAATCAACGAATCCCACACCATCCATGCTACATCTCGAACCAAAACCCTCAATCAATTGCACCATAGAAGCTACCCAAGTTGGGTTTTGATCCCGTGTGCAAGTCGTAACCCTAACCCATCACTATATTTCAATTTGTAACCATCTGAGATAATTGTTACATGCATATGGGTCGGATTTCATAGGGGAACAAAAGCCCTCTGTCAATTTCGATTGACAGAGGAAAAACTATGATCAATTGTCGATTTGATATATAAATCAAATTTGGGATAAATCTCTTTGTCTGGATATATAAATCATGTTACGATTCGTTTACGAATTGCAGCACCAGCTGGTGCGTGTTGATTTAAGGCTCCAAACCAGGGGAGACCAGGGTTCGAGTCCCATCCTGGCCGTTTTTTTTTGTTTTATTTTAATTTAATTTTCTTTTTCTTTCTTTTATTATATACTTAAATTTATTATATAACTAATATTATTTACACTTGGTTAACTAACTAAAGACTATTAAACTTTTAAGATAAATTCTCTTTAAAAGTTTTCGGGTATATATATATATAGAGGGGAAGTATAAAATGAAAACCCATTTGTGTGACATTTGTCAATTTCAGGTAATTTTATACTTGTATTCTTAATGTAAACCCGACCCGTTTTGTATCCCGAACCTTTCGATATTATCAAAATGATGAATTTTATGTTACATGTTTGTTTTATAGTTGTTGGATCTAAAAAAAACACCCTTTTCGGTTCTTAAAATGCCCCGAAAACGCTCAAAATGAACTCCAGGGACTAAAACTACCAAAATAGAGACTTGAATGACCCATTTGTAATTTGTGCTTTCTTGGGTCTATAGCCAACCCATTTTCATGCAACACCCTTTATGAAAGACCCATTCAACTTACCCTATATATACACACCAATATTCTTCATTTGTGCTTGCTCATTTCCTCATTTCTCTCTCAAATTCTTGAATTCTAAAGTTGTTCTTCATAAGTTAATCTTTCATTTTAACTAACTTCTCAATACTTAAAGCTTGAGGTTACAACATATATATAATATACACTCCTTGTTTACCTTCGGTCTTTCATTTCCCCGGTCTCGGCCGGTTGAAATGTCGGGCTAGTAAGTCAAGGTTACATGGAGGACTTTGTAGTCCTTGTTTATATATTTAACAAATCTAACCATATAACTTGTTATACTTGCTTAACTTCTGCATATTTTAGTTTATTGTGTTCATATTTTTCAAGTTCCATGGTATTGGGTATGTGGTGACTAGCCTCGGTTTCATCCCGAGTTGAGAACCGAACCAAAAACCGAACTTTTGTTTAAAAGCTTTATTGTTAACTTTTTGAATGTAAAACTTGAGTATTATTATTTATAAGTTATTTTACAAGTTCCATGGTAATTGGGTATGTGGTAACAATCCTCGGTCTTATTCCGAGTCAAGGACCGAACCAAAAAAACTAAACTAAACCGAGTTCACTCGCTTAAGACACACAAGTGTGTTTTTAGCCACCAAAACTCATATTTTTCTTCAAGATTATATTTTAAATCAATTTTAGTTAACTTCTAAACATACTTGGCATGTTGGTAACCAACTTGATCTTATAACAAGTTCGGACCGATAAAGCCGTATACTCGCTTAACGAACGTTAAGGTTCTTAACAATATAACTACATACTTGTTAAGTCTATTTTGATTTTTATGGAGTTATCTCATAACATCTATTATTTTGGGAAGTTAACTTTGAGCTTGGTCAATTGTCAAGTCTCGAACCGACAAACCCGAACACTCGTTTAAACCTCGTTTTGGTATTCTTATAACCAAGGGTTTTGCAATATTGCATTTAACCCACATTATTACTTAACATAGGTTGAGTAAAAAAAAGAAAAAAACTAATGAATAGAATACCGAGACCTGGTTTCGAGTAAACTTATTTTACAAAACTCGTTTATTTAATTTCTCAAATATTTACATTTTAAATCCTAAACTTTATTTATTTACTTTATTTGTCATGTATTTTATTTTAAACCCTTCCAAGACTACCTACTAACACAAGACCCGTTTAATATAGGTCTTGCTCGTTAAACCGATCTCTTCGATTATTCACGACACTATCTTTCAAGTTACTTGTTAATGTGAGTACTTTTTCATCCCCCGTTTTCCATATTTCGTTTTGAGGGTGGCATTGCATACTTATTCAAATTCAAATGATTTATACTTGAGTCTTAAACCACAACACTTATTGTATATGTTTACTTAAATAAATGCTCGATTTGGTGTTATATGCTTTACATGATTATGTGCAAATTCTTGAATGCTAAGGCGGATAGCCTCTTGAATGCTAAGGCGGGTAGCCTCATCAAAGTATGATCATACGTTAATTCCGAGTATATATGGTATCCCCATACAGAATGGTGTCGTCAATGTATTCTTATTGACGATTTCATTATTGTCGTCAATGTATTCTTATTGACGGTTTTATTATCTAAATTGTTGCTATTATTTATTGTTTTTATATACTAGTTGTGGATTTCATACTATATACTTATTGTCCAAAACTATGAAAATTGCTCACCAACCTTTGTGTTGACAAACTCTATTTTATGCAATGTTACAGGTTTGATGTTAGCTTGATTGGATTACTTGAAAAAACTTATCATCTTGGCTTTAGGATATTAGAAAATGAAAGAACAAGTTATTTGTTTATCTATCTATTTGGTATTTGTTATGAACAATTGTTGTGTTATTTGGCTCATGTTCGGCTTTGGATTTGGAAAATATGAGAATGTCATCAATAAAGACAATAACGAATTTATCGAGGAATTGTTTGCAAACGTGGTTCATGAGGTTCATAAACACCGCGGGTGCATTTGTTAACCCGAAGGGCATAACCAAATATTTGAAATGTCCATATCGAGTACGGAAAGCGGTTTTTAGAATGTCTTCTTCACGAACACGCAATTGTGATAACCTGATCGAAGATCGATTTTGGAGAAGCAAGTTGCGCCTTGAAGTTGGTCGAATAGGTCGTCGATTCGTGGCAAGGGATAACGATTTTTAATGGTGAGTTTGTTAAGTTCCCTATAATCGATGCACATACGAAACGAACCATCCTTCTTTTTCACGAAGGGAACAGGAGCGGCCCAAGGAGAAGAGCTAGGACGAATGAAACCTTTATTGGAAAGTTCTTCGAGTTGGTTCGATAATTCTTGCATTTCTGATGGGGCTAAACGGTAAGGAGCCTTGGCCACGGGCATTGCGCCGGGCACAAGATCGATTCGAAATTCAATCGGACAAACGGGTGGAAGACCGGTGACATCATCGGGAAAGACATCGAGGAAATCACGAACAATAGAAATATCTTGGATTTTCCTTTCCTTTTTGTCTTTTGCCGCCAAGAGAGCTAGGAGCGGAGCATACTTTTGGCGTAAGTATTTTTGTGATTGAGAGCACGACATGAGATTAAGCCTTCTCAAAGTATCTTTTCCGAAGACCTTAAGGATTTTACCGTTGACAAGCGGAATGCGAATGAATTTATTGAAGCAAACAACTTCGGCACGGTGCAAAGATAACCAATCCATGCCTACTATGACATCGAAACTTCCCATTTGCATCGGGATGAGATCAATGGAGAATTTATGGTTAGCAAGAACAAGAGTACAATCGCGGACGACGGAATTTATGGTGATGGAGTTCCCATTGGCGACTTCAACAGAAAACGACCGGGAAAGCTTGGTTCGAGACACGGCAATTTTCGACTCAAATTTCAAAGAAATGAAACTTCCATTGGCACCCGTACAAATAAAATGGAAGCCAAATGTTGGTTCACTAAAAACATACCGTTCACAACATCGTTTGCCGCTTGAGCTTGATTAACATTCATCATGAAAGCTCGTCCTTGATTGCCTTGGTTAACTTGAGGTGCTTGCGGTGGTGGAGGAGGTGGTGCTTGTATGGCTTGGATGGGTTGGATGAGTGGTGCATTGTGTTGGGAAAGTTGAGGTTGGTAGGTTTGAACTTGGTAAGCTTGAGTTTGGTAGTAAGGTGCGGTCATGGTTTGGTTAGTAAGGATGAGGCGAGGACAATTGTTGCGGAAATGGTTAGGGTCACCGCAATTGTAGCAAGCTCAGGGTTGTTGAGGTTGGTTTGGTGGATAGGGTGCATATCGGTGTTGAGTATTTTGGGGAGAAGTTCTTGGTTGGTTTAGTTGGTTAGGTTGGGTTCGTTGTGCGGATCGACATGTGGTGTTGAGATGACCAAGTCGGTTACAAATGGTACAATGGCGACAAGGCATGTTTGGCGGGTGATGGAGTTGGCAAATGTTGCATAGTGGGGCGGTACCGGTATAGGGTTTTCGGGTTTGGGTTTGTTGTTGAGGTTGGGGTTGGGTAACGGCATAGTTTCAGTAGTTGGTTTTGGGTTTCTTGTTGTTGTTATTGATGTGACGGGAAGAGTTGGAGTAGTTAATGGCTTGGGGTGTGGGTTCAACCTTGGCTTGTGGTGCGGGCTTGGGTTTGGCTTTTTTGTTTGGTTTCTTGAGGGTTAGGGTACCCGCTTTCACATGATTCTCCGATAGCGCACCGGCTAGAGTAATGGCATCCTCAAGATTCACGGGTTTGCTACTCATGACTGAGTCCCGGATTTGCATAGGTAAACCCCCAATGTATTTGTCAAGCTCACGCTCAGCCGGGGTAACCAAATGAGGGACGAGAATGCTCAACTCGTGGAAACAGAGTGAGTAAGCGGCGTTATCACCACTATCTTGCTTGAGGTTCCAAAATTCCTCCTCAAGCTTTTGAAGTTCGTGTTTGGGACAAAACTTCTTCATCATGAGTGCCTTGAGGTCGGACCTGTTGGGTTTCGTAGGCCTTTTGTTGGCCCGATTTATTATTTGAAGTCCAAAGGGCAGATGGGTGTAGGGTGGCCAGACCGAAGCCCGGCCCGGTTTAGATTTCTTGCATAATAATTTACTAACCCTAGTTCAGTCTCTATATAAACAACATTATGTACTTGTAATTTTGGTCACTCAATAAAGATATACCTAGTTGCCACCCGTGGACGTAGGTCAGTTTAGACCGAACCACGTTAAATCCTCGTGTTCGTTTATTGCTTTCGTGTGTGTGTTCGGTTTTGTGTGTGCGTTTAATCCTAACAAGTGGTATCAGAGCTTAGGTTCGGATCACGCGAAGAACACGTTGAACCAGTTCCGCCGCCGCCGCATCAAGAGTCGGAGCTAGGGTTCCGCTACGGTACCCAGTAGCCACCGGTCAGTTTCGTTGCGTCACTGCAGAAGGGTAATCGCCGGCTAGGGTTCTGCCATACCCAGTGCCGACGATCTGAGTAAAGGTTCTGTTCCGAAAGTCTTTAGCATCACCACCGCTAGAAAAAACGAAGTAGAAGTCGCCGCCTGTTAAGGGTTCTGCTGGGGCAGCCGCCGCTAACCCTAGCGCCGCCGTCGATTTGCTTCGTATCAGAAACAAAAGAAATTGAAGAAGAAGAAGGCGTGAGCAGATCTGTAAGTTTGTTGACTTTTGGGCAATTTTTTTTGTTTCGTCAAAAGGAGCAGTGGCCAGTGGGGCTTGATTTATATTGGCAGATCATGTTTCCTTCCTTTGGGCTTTAAACAAGGATAGTAGCCCATTATCAGTATTTTTGATCAGCTTTCGGTTAAGCAAAGAACGAGTAAAACAGCGAATCAAGATCCTATTTTTGAAGAACAGTTGTTAAGTCAGAAGAAGCGTTAAAGAAACTTAGAACCAGTACCAACCGCGTTTGTCAGGTTTTATCGTTTCAGTTTAAAGTTTCAGTTTTCTGATTTTTAGTTCGTTATTCCGCTGCACGTTTAAAATAGGTTGATTTTTTAACAGAGTTCAGTAGAACAATCGTTAAGTTCAGGCTCGTGTTGCTGTGTCTGTCTCTGTTTTATCCAGTTTTTCGTTTTAGTCATTGCCATGGCAGAAGACGGAAATGTTTCGATACAGAAGTTTGACGGACAGAAATTCGGTTGGTGGAAGATGCAGATTGAGGCACTACTTTGTCAGAAAGACTTGGATGTAGTGTTTGAGGATGAAAAACCAGAAAAGTTGTCAGAAGCAGATTGGAAGAAGTTAGACAAGAAATCTAGGGCATGTATTACATTGTCGTTGTCGGAAGATGTGGCGTTTAACGTCATGAAAGAAACCACAGCCCGTGGTATGATGGACGCACTATCCAACATGTATGAGAAGCCTTCGGCAGCGAATAAGGTCTATCTTATCAGAGAGCTAGCGACAACTCGAATGAAAGAGGGTGGGTCAGTTACAACTCATATCAATAATCTTAATTCGATCTTGTCCCGCTTAGTGTCAGTTGACATTAAGTTTGATGATGAAGTTCAAGGCCTCTTGTTATTATCCTCTTTGCCCGACAGTTGGTCGCAAACAGTGACTGCAGTTTGTAGTTCGTCTACAAATATTACTTTCGATGGGATTCGAGATCTGATTCTGGGAGAAGATTCAAGACGCAGAAGTTCAGGTGAATCATCAGGCAATATGCTAGTCATAGAAGGTAGAGGCAGGAGAAAACAGCGAGGCAGTGGGAGCAGGAAGAGGAGTCAGTCTAAGACTCGTAAGGATATTGAATGTTGGGGTTGTAAAGAGAAATGACACTTCAGGAATCAGTGTCCGAATGGTAAGAAAGAGGTGAACGTTACAGAAGACGACACAGATGACGGGGTCAGTAGTGATGAGGCTTTGGTTTGTAGTGTTGAGAGTAGCGTTGATGCTTGGGTGATGGATTCTGGTGCATCGTTTCATGCCACTCACTGTAGTGAAACGATGAAGAATCTTAAATTTGGGGATTTTGGAAAGGTTCGACTAGCGAATGATGATATTTTAGAGGTTACGGGTATGGGAGACGTTGATTTGATAACTTCAGCCGGTACTTCTTGGACTTTGAAAGACGTGAGGGTTATTCCAAGTTTGAAGAAACGTTTGATTTCAGTTGGGCAGTTGGATGACCAGGGGCACGATGTTAAGTTCGGGAATGGGTAGTGGAAAGTAGTCAAAGGGAATCTCGTGGTTGCTCGTGGCAAGAAAATGGGTTCGTTGTATATGGTCGATATGTCATCGAAAGGAGTGGATCCAGTTTTGGTGAAAGACAAAATCCGGTTCACAGAATCTCGTGGGCAGAAGAAGGTTCGTTTTGCAAGTAACAAACCCAGAGCCAAAGTGAAGATTCAGGATGAACGAGCTAGGAAGGTTAAATCAGTTGGGGGACATCGTGACAGTGGGAGCACAGGTCGTGTTTCAGTTACAGTTCCAGGTCGACAGTGGATTAAGAAAACCAGTATTCCAGCTGTAAAAGTCTCTCCAATGAATTACTTGCTGAATATGGAGAGTGTTTGTTCTCAGGTTATCTCAGGATCCGGTAGTTCGTTACAGTGGGAGCCGGTAGGGACAGAGAATGGGTCAGGGGCAGTTTCAGCCGTGACTGACGTGTTGGAGTTCCGGGGAGCTTCAACGGGCCTTCAGGTTAATTGATGAGAAGGCGGTGGCAACTAGAAGAAGTTTAATGTTCAGATTACAGAAGTACAATCAGGAGTGCAGACGAGAGTATTCAAGGCCTCCGAGTGGGAGATTGTTGGGTTTCGTAGGCCTTTTGTTGGCCCGATTTATTATTTGAAGTCCAAAGGGCAGATGGGTGTAGGGTGGCCAGACCGAAGCCCGGCCCGGTTTAGATTTCTTGCATAATAATTTACTAACCCTAGTTCAGTCTCTATATAAACAACATTATGTACTTGTAATTTTGGTCACTCAATAAAGATATACCTAGTTGCCACCCGTGGACGTAGGTCAGTTTAGACCGAACCACGTTAAATCCTCGTGTTCGTTTATTGCTTTCGTGTGTGCGTTTAATCCTAACAGGACCATGGAAGAGCCATAGCCGTTTCCGACCCTTGGAGATGCATGACACTACCCCACCATGTTAGAGCGGTTTTTCTAAACATGCTTGAAGCGAAATTTGTCTTTTTCGCTTCGGGGCACTCGCTATATCTAAACACATTCTCCATAGACTCGAACCATTGCAACAAGGTAGTCGCACAGTTCGTACCCCAGAATTCGGTTGGGTTAGCACTAGTAAATTGCTTATATGGGTAGGATACGGGTTTGGGTTCAACGGGTGGAAGAGGTTGGGTAGATTGGATTTGAGTTACAAGTTCGGGAATCACAGCGGCCATTTGCTTGACGATAAAAGCAGCCATACGTCGGTTGGTGTTCTTGCGCGGTCTTAGTGGAGGCATGCTAAAAGATTATAAAGAAATGGAATAAGTTTTAGGTAAAAAGAAATGGATATGAGAGTGTTAAAATAAGAATAAGGTGAAGTTAAATTTTCTTTTTGATTGTGAATCCTAGAGTTAGTGAGGAGTAGATGTTAGTGTTAGATAAAATATAAATCTTTGTATATAAATAACAAATCAGAAACAATCGTAAATGATTTTGAGATTTTGAGGGGTTAAAGCTTAAAAATTTGAGATTTTGAGGTTTATAGAGTCGGAAAATCGTACATAAACCACCATGATTTGATATTCCAACTCAAAAAAAAAATTTATAAAACACAACGTTGGAGTCCATACATGTGCATGAATCACCGCAACTTTTTCATGTTTTCGACTCAAATAACGATAATAACACCATAAATCGAGATACAACGTCATGTCAAAACACTAGTCCACGAATCACCGTAGTTCTATTGTTTTGACACCGAAAAATTAGGATAGCGACCGGAACGCTCGCATTCGACTACTTAAAGTATTGACATGTATAACACGGTTTGTGGCCTAGAAAACGAGCACTATAATCCCACCATTCCGGGTAAGTAAATCACCTTCGATTCTTGGAATCTTTTTGTCAAATGGTCGTTTTATAATGTCTCGCTTCCTATGAGGGCTACGAACCCGACATAAATGCAACCTTTAAGGGATTATAAATAACGGGATCCAAGTTAATCTTGTAATCCATAAAACACAATGAAAATCTACTTTTTGCGTTTTAAGGTAAGGATACCTTGGAAATACTATGAAAGTGTGTGTATGTGAACATTTGGGATATTGGTGATTTTTAAACAAGTTTATAAATAATATGCGATATGAACAATCAAAATAAAGTAAACACGTATAAGCACATGTATAGGACCCTAAGCATAACAATACTAGGTCGTTACATCTAACCACCTATCCTATTGTCATGGCTCTGATACCAATCTGTCACACCCCGACCAAAGGCAGCGGAACATGCCGAGGTGTAACGATTGTCCATAAGCACATGACACTAATTAAAGTGACAGTATTTAATAAACTCATTTCATTTCACAACATCGAAAATGTCACATAACAATTATCCATAAAATAACCATAAACAAGATATCACAAAATATGGAAAATTTGATATTGTTCATTTTTACTAATATCCTAAGGTCTTTGATGTCGTTTTCTTCAAAATCATAAATCAACCAAGATGCAAACCTGCAACATTTCAGAAAATAAAGTTTGTCAACACAAAGTTTGGTGAGCAATTCATAAGTTTAATCATATTAGTATATAATAAAGATAGCCACAAAACTTGCATACGAAACGATAAATAAAAGTGGTAATTTGGATAAATAGATGTCGCTAAACACATTAGTGACACCTAGCTATAAGGGGATGCCAAATAGTCTAGGATTTTATAGTTATCGTTAATTGCATTACGTTAACGACACCTTGCTATAAGGGGATGCCAAATAGTCTAGGATTTTATAGTTCCACCAACCAAAAGCGATAAACACATAGGCATATAAGCATAGAACACCAAATTGAGCAATTATTTAGGTAAAGTATACAACTACGTTTGTGGTTTAAGATTCAAATATAAAGCATTTTGTTGAATAAGTATGAAATGTCACCCCCAAAATAAAAGATGGAAAATGGGGTATGAAGTACTCACCTTCAAGTAGTAAACTTGAAAGATGATAATTTGGAGATTTGTCGGAACGACGAGTTTAACGCACAATGCCTAAAAAGAAAAGAAGTCTTGAATTTAGAAAGGTTGTCTTGAAGGTCTTTAAACAAAATAAATGTTGAGAAATGTAAATAATTAAAGTTCAAGGTTTAAAATGTAACTATTTAAGAATTTATAATAATAACCCTTTAAAAATGTAAGTTTGCCCGAAACCGGGTTAAAGTATCTAACCTTAATATTTACTCAACCTATGTTAAGTAATAAGGTGGGTAAAATGCAAGAATGCAAATCCCTTTGGAATGAAGATACTAAAACGGTTTTTTTTTATCGAGTGTTCGGGTTGTCGGTTCGGGTCTTGATAATTGGTCAAACCCAAAGTCAACTTTCCAAAATATTGAATGTTATGAGATAACTCAATAAAATTTAATAAGACTTAACCAAGTATGTAGTTCCATTGTTCTAGAACTAACAACGCACGTTAAGCGAGTGTTCGGTTTTGTCGGTCCAAACTTTGTTATGAGATCAAGTTGGATCCAACATTTCCAAGTACTTAAGAAAATATTTAAAAATCAATTTGTAACTATTTTTAAAGAAATATACAAGTCTTGATGGCTAAAAGAAACACACTTGTGTGTCTTAAGCGAGTAAGAATCGGTTTGGTTTCCACATGTCCAAACACTAAAGAACTTGTATAATAATGTACAAATAAAAAAATACTTTAAGTTTTACAACCAAAAGTTAACAATAAAGTCTTTAAACAAAAGTTCGGTTTTCGGTTCGGATCGTGTTTCGGGTTAAGACCGAGGTAAGATTCTACAAACCCATAACCATAGAATTTGTAAAAATGATTTTAGAAACTTAGACCTAACAATAAGTATGTTTAAACAATTATTTAACAAAACTAGTAACAAAGTTCGGTTTATGGTTTAGAGCTATTTACGGTTAAACCGAAGCATAGACTCTTAAAAACCCATAACCATGGAACTTGTAAACATGACCAACAAACTAAAATAAGCAAGATTAATATGTATGAACAAGTTATATAGATGTATATATATCAAAGACACGAAGTCCTCCATGAAGCCTTGCCTTATGAGGTCCGAAACCTCACCGACCGGAATCGAAGAAGTAACTACCAAAGGTAAACAAGGGGTGTCTATTATATATATGTTGCACAACCATAAACAAGTATTAATAAGGCTACATAAACTAATTACGATGAAGACTAAAAATCTTCAAGAACACTTAAGAAGATAACTTTGAATCTTTGATGTTTGAGAGAGTTTTTTTTTTTGGAGTTGTAGCAAGGGAAAATGAAGAGGAAAGGTGGTGTATATATAGGGTAATGTTGGTGGTCAAATATGGGTGTGAGACACAAGAGTTTTCATGCAAAATGGATCAAGACAAAAACACAAAACAACAAAAACATAAATAAATAAATAAATAATAAATAAATAAAAATAAAAATAGGATGTTTTCAAGACCCAACAAGTGTGAAACAATATTGTAACATAAATCCATCATTTTGATTATAACATAAGCTTCGGTTTACAAATTGGGTCGGTTTACATAATAAACAAATACAAAAACGAATATAAACAAGACCCGAAATTGACGAATGTCACACTTGAATATTTATTGCATAACGATCATTGAATCGCGAGGTTATATATATATGTAAAAAAACTTATGAAAACTCACAACTTAATTGTTGACAAATATATTATTTTCAACATGCTACAGGTTGAATCGATAGTGTGCTAAGGACGAAGATCATTAGTATACATTAGGTTATTTGAAATAAAGAACTTATTTACTTTTTCGATGAAATGTTATTGTTTTCTTTTATTTATGAACTATGTGTGTACTTGTGATGATATTAAATGAATTAAATATAATTATTATCGCTTTAATAGCGTCACGAGCTTATAAGTGATCTGTACGTACACCTAGGCGTATTCCGCTTTTTAAGTCGGGTTGTTACAGATTGATGATTCGGGTTGGTTCATTACATAATAAAAATACGATAAGATAATTAAAAAGACACCATCATTTGAAATTAAAAAACACATAATATAAATGCAATGGTATTTACGAATTAAAAAAAAACTTATAGTTGTACCCTACGAGTCTTCATCTTTTGAAATTGTTACATAATAGAAATACAATCATTCGGTCGGATACCCGGACAAACTACTGAAGGAAGGAGGTGTGGCACCTGTGTAATCATGGTGGAAAGAGGAGAGAGGCAAAGCGGCGTTTGTAATTGCATCTTTATTTAAAAGTTTTGGTTTATGAAACCCTAAAAAATCGCATAGAAAAAAAATAAATAAATTAGTGTAAAATGGGTTTGAACTCTAAAAAACTACATGGAAAAAAATATATACAAAAAGGCAGTGTAAAACGGATATAAACCTTAAAAGGCTGTATAGATTATAGAAAGAAAAAATTAGCGTAAAACGGATCTGAACATGTGATCTTCAGTTAATCAACTCAAAGACTTATCCATCATACTAGAAAGTTTTATTCTAATTAAGATGGTTCCTTTCTAATTTATAAGGTGGTTCACTCTATTATGTTCTATATACCAAACACTGTTATTTCGAAACTCGAGTGGTTCCTGGGAACCACCCATTTACTATTTGGATCCACCAATGCTTTCACGTGATGGTGGAAAGCGATACGAGTTGTCTGATACAAATTTAGGAGACGTGTATTGCAGTTCCTAACATGTGTTTACCTTAGGTTGTATATAGATTTTTTCACTAGGTTATTGACCCATGTGCTATACGGGTGAAAATATAAAAATATTCAATTAAACATACATATACATATTTGAATAAATGTAACGGATTATTTTACATAAATCTGTCGAAAAAAATTGACCATAGATGAAAAGTTATGTCATTAATCATGCGATGCAGCCTAACCATAACATGATTAGTTCAAGTGTTCGTAAAATCATTAACACGTCAAACATGGAGCATGCTAAACAAAAGTAAGCATTCAACCAATGTCTCGATAGAAATAAAAGAATTAACCAACCATCATTTTTATGTTTTTTTATGATTACTCAATAAACTTAAAGAGTAAGAAAAACTAAGCAAACAAACATTCTTTACATGTTAAAATTTGCAAAGTAATTATTTAGATTTGGTTACATGTACGATTTACTAAATCGTTACTAAAATTCACCTGAGCATCATATATTAAAATACAATACTAAATTGAATTTAACAAAAAAACAAGCAGTCTATACCCGGCAGCCCATACCGTAGACTGCAAGAATAAACAAAGCAAACAAACATCTTTTACATGTCAAATTTTGCAAAGTAATTATTTATGGACTACTCTGATAGACTTGATACATACATATCATGTACATGTTTAAATTTACATTTTGTTACAAGTTTGGTTCAGTTTAGCACCTCATATTAACATATTTCCCATATTTCCTGCTATGCACAATTCGCTTAATTCTCACTTATACAGTTATACTGAGATTTTATTATCTTTTATTTTTGTTACTTATGGGTTATCTTTTTATTTAAATCTTATTTAAAAATTGTGTTTGTGTAATGACGTTTAATTTTTGTGAAACATACCCCTTATATTAGTTTTTATTTTTTATTTTTCTTTATTATGATGTTTTAATGAATGTTATCCACTGATAAATGTTCAATGACATGATATTACAAATTTATTTTAGTAAGTACATGTAAAAACTTTTCCCTCTATTTTTAAACCTTTTTAATACACAATTCATTTCATTCTCACTTGTCACTGAGATGAATTCACTCATCTCTTCGTCTCTAAACACCTTTCGTCATAATTTTTTCGTGCCCGTTTCTCTGTTCTCATCTCGTTCTACTAGCAGCGTTAGTTTGAAAGTTATTCTTCATCATCTATACTATTTCGAAGTTATAGCTAGCACACATACTCTATAGTGTTTGTTGATTTGATTAAGTTTACTGTTCGTGATGAATTTAATTAATCTCCAATAGCTTATGAGTGTTCTATTGAATCGATACGTTGCAAGTGATAATGTTGTTCGATTCACGCAGTTCGTAATCAATTACGTTTTGATCTCATTGTCTGCGAGTTTATGTAAGTTTAATTTTCTGTTCGTATTGACGTGCACGGTTTATGTGAAGTCACTGTTTCATGTGCAACGTAATTCATGATATTCGTAACCTAATTTTGTTACTTTTATTTAAGTGTTAATGTTTTGTTACGTGAAATCTGATTATTCTACTTGATTCGGATAGCTTATTAACTGTTGTGTTAGGATAATCTATTGAAACGATTCATTACTGATGATAATTCTATTCGATTTTTGTGTTATAGTTAATTATTATGACTTACTGAGTCTATACATTACTAATGATAATTCTATTTGATTTTATATTACTATTGATATCGAGGAATTACAAATGATTATTTAATTCGATTGTTTGTGTTTTTTGTCTGAACTTTGTATTTTGTAATATGATTATTCGACTTGATTCGTTTAGGTCAATGTCCTAATCTGTTGTTTTGATTTGTTGATGTGTTAGATCTACACCGCTTATGATAGAATTCAATTGATTCTGCTATGTGAGTATGTGATACGAACCCGTCATAAGTTGAAGGGTCCAAGGGAGACGAATGGGTGAGGACACTGAAAGGTCTACGCAACCGCAACATCTATTAATAAAATTGTGTCTATATAAGTGTCCGGGTTTTAGTTTATGGATACGAATGTTTATGTTGATCAAAATTAAGGTTTATATACCTTTTTAATCGGAGATCTAATCCTTCTCGAATCGGATTAACCGGAGACTAGCCCCTCTTGAATCGGGCTAACTATCCTTGTTCTTGTTTATTTCTATTAATTTACTATTTTATTTTCGGGGTTCTATCATTTGGTTCCATTGTCCGGAAATTGGAAGATGGTGCAAACCTGGAAAAGCTATGGCAAAGGTGATGGTATCTCACTAAATCCGATTGCCACACAATTGACTCCAAATCAGACGAATTGGCTTTCTTCTCAGTTGGCAGCAATTGCAGCTCGATTAGACACGCTGCTGACCATAAAGGAGGATATTGCAGAGATCAAGGCTTGGTGGAATGGAATCTCAGGAGGAACCTCACGACCCACAACCGGATCTGGCTAAAGAGGAAGACCTAGACGATAATCCTAGCGATGATGAAGATCAATCTAAGCAGGTGGTAAGTGTTAAACAGTGGGCACAAGGCTCTCCTCGGGAATTTTCAAATCAGAACATTTGGGTGATCAATTGAATATGATTGTATTGCCCCTAAATACAAAAACCGGAGATTTGGAGAAAAACCTAGCATTTGATTTGGCCAATCCCCTAGAGGATAAGCTATTGCCTCGACTCTTTGGGCTGCCTCTTACCATCAGTGGGGTCGTCCATGTGACTTGTGAGCCTGCCCTCTTAACAGACTCTCGCCCCCATCCGGTCCCTCATGCTTCGATGTTCAATCTGGTCCATGTTAGACATCAACCTTGTTTAGTTCAAGATAGCTACGGGGTTCTGGAAGCGGGTCAGCCCATGATTGAATGGCTTATCGCTTGGCACAACGGCCAACAAATACCGGGTTGTCGATTTGAGGACAAGTCATTTTACCCGACGGGATGTATTGATACGAACCCGTCATAAGTTGAAGGGTCCAAGGGAGACGAATGGGTGAGAACACTGAAAGGTCTACGTAACAGCAACATTTATTAATAAAATTGTGTCTATATAAGTGTCCGGGTTTAAGTTTATGGATATGGATATTTATGTTTATCAAAACTAAGGTTTTTATACCATTTTTAATCGGAGATCTAATCCTTCTCGAATCGGATTAACTGGAGACTAGCCCCTCTCGAATCGAGCCAACTATCCTTGTTCTTGTTTATTTCTATCAATTTACTATTTTATTTTCGGGGTTCTATCAGTATGTAATACGTCATCTGATTGCTATTTTGATTTCAATGCATTATTTTTTATTACGCTATGCTAGATCCAATTCCGTTATGTTGTAGATTATTTGTATCTTAGCTGGTTGTAAAATGTGGGTGCTAGTGGATAAATTTTGTGTGATATATATTTGATGGATATTAAATTAATGTAATAAATTGTCTTCCGATTTTGATTTCAATGGTCTTCCGATTATTGTAAATCTCCCGTTTCTAGCTTCGTTTGTTCCTCCTGCTGTTTTTCTCTTAATGTTTTTTGCTTATAAGATTTTTAAGAAGTAGTTGTGCTTATTTATAAAATTTGTAAGAAGATATAGACCTGTGTTTCTTAAACTGATGGTGGTATGCTGCATATAATAAGTAGACCTTACTTCATATGTTTATCTCTTCAAATGCCTCGCAGAATAAAGTTATTATAAGGTTATATTTTTATTTGATTTTGTATAATTATCACATGTGAAAACACCAATAGTAATTTTAGTGTAAGATTGATTTGGCAGATTATGAACAATAAATAAAACAGAATATATGAGTTTATTTTTTTAAAAGGCTTTGTGCCTTATTAATGAACTAGGTTAGAGCCCGTGTTTCACACGGGTGAAAAATATAATAAAAATAAAAAAATTATTGTACGTAATACGTAAATTCAATTGTTTCATATAATAATTTTTATTTATGACTTTTTTTTATTAAGTTTTTGATATATTATACACTATAATTTTAAGTTAAAAACCAAATCTTGATGTGTCACACCCCGACTAGCACAATGCAGAATCGTAAAACGGGAATGTAACAGACACCTCTGGTATCAACAACATTGTTTATAAAGAAACATTACAAACTAATTTACATTATATTACATTGATATATCTTGTGTTCAAACTAGATGTTACAACAAAATACGTTCGTTAAACTATTCTATTCGTACTAATAACCTTGCATCTATTCACATAGCATCGAGCATGTTCCACAATAGATAGCACGACATCACTTTATTCCAACTTTGGTAATCCTGAAAAGCAGTTTAAAACGGGTCAACTACTGGAGTTGGTGAGTTTCACGAGTTTCAAGAAAACAGTTATGAATATTCACAAGTTAACACTTGTAATCATGATATAAGTATGTATGTATGTAAATGATGTAATTATGCTAAGCTACAGTGAAGCCTTGACTGTATGTGCTGCGTGCATCCATTTCCCACGCTTAATCAACCCACTGTGGCTCCCCTTCAGCCCACAACATGCCCCGGTAGCTATATCTAACACTACATGGCCTGTATATATAAATATGGTCATGTGCAAACGGCGCTATGTGACACGGCAACCAGGCCGACTCCGTTTGGGTTTGTCAAACCAATAGTACTATTCACAAGCCACCGGCTCGAAATTAATCACTGTGATCGTGGGGACTTTCGTGTGTTAGCACTTAGATAATTCACATCATTACAAATTTCAGATATGTATACATAATCAAACATGCTTTTCACCCCAAAAGTTCGTTAAACTGTTTAAAGAGTGAGGTCATGAAACTCACTGTTTAGTAGGTAATCAGCACTGTGTCAACTCGTGGTTTGCCTGATTTGCTATCAATAGTTCCTATAATCAATATTATAATAATATTAATACTTTAATATTATTATAATCTCAATACTAAACTGGACTGTATAACTAATCTGGGTATAGCTGGAACGCTCAGAAAGTGGTAATAGGCTTAGGTTGTGATGTTGTTCAATGTCTAATACTTAAAACTGAACTTAGCTCAGTTTCCTCGTTTTGCCAGCTGGCCAAGTTGTTCGTTTACACGTTCAGAAAACAGTTATAGGGAAATAAGCTTGGGTAAATATGTTGGTTAATAAAATGATTAAGTTATAAAGAAAGATCATACATTGGAGTCCCGGATTAGCTACGGGGCCCGTTTCCGTTTATTCAGTTTGATTCGAGAAGAAACGCACACAATCTATCCAGATTGTCCAGGTTTCTAATAGAAAGGTTCGTTTTTACTTAATTAATCCAAAAATAGGATTTTTGATCACTTTTGGTGTTTTGATATTCCCGCAGGTTCGTTAATCGCGAACTCGCCGGTTTTTTATAAAAATTGAATTTGTTTAATCTTCAAATTAGCATAATTAATTAACCGTTAATCATTAAATTATGAAAATTTAGCCACTTATCAATTAAATTATTTAGATTTTTATAAAAATATTTCTGGAATTATTTACTGATTTATTAATTTATAAAAATTCATTTTATCAGCTATATTTTGCCTGCAAATCGTCCGTTTATCCCAAACGATTTCCAAAAATTCCACAAAAATTCTTGAATACTCAAATTATATCCCAAAACAACCTGTATCAATTCCAGAATGCAATAAGCTTGTTCAATATTCTTTTCGGCTCAAATTCGGCTATAAAAATTCATACGAACGCATAAGAACAAAACACCCTTAGACTTCTCCAAATGATCCCAAAATTCATATGTGATCAAAATACATCAAATATGAGTTCCCCACAAAATTTCATAATTTTCAAGCATTTTAACTATTTTTCTCAAATAAACATCCCAATTCGGTAATAAATTCGCCAAATATTCTCGGATGGTCGAAAAATTACCAAATTTGAACAGGTACTCAAAGATATGGTCCCTGATGTCCCTGAAAATTTTCAAGACCTAACAATATGCACATCACAACCTTAACCTAAACAGCCTGTAAACGAGTGTTTCGGCACTACCTTAGCGGGTTTGGCTCGTTTTTGCCTTTCTATTCAAGGTTTCAAGCTCTTGTGCTTATTTGAAGGCTATATACAAGTCCTATATCACAAACCAAGCAAGTTTCATCAATATAACAGCCCTTTAACTTAGGGTTTCGGCTAGGGTATAAAAACGAACTTTTGAACCGTAAAAATGCCGTTTCAACCCTTTAATCCGTGTTTATGGCCAAAAAAACTATCAACCAGGTTCCTTACCATGTGTATGATCAAAACATGTTTATGGAACATTTTTAGAATTTTTACATGGCTAGGAATGATTTTTGATAATTAAATCATATTTATATGGTATAAAACCTAATTAAAACATGTTAAAAATGATAAAATTAAGCAAATTACCTAGGGTTTCTTGAAGTTTTGTTGAAGAAGGATGTTTTTTCCAGAATTTGGTATGTGGAGGTATGTGCAAAATATCTTAAATATGATTTAATATAAAGAAAATCAAGTAAGGGGGGGTCCAAGGTTGCGGCCGGAAGGAAGTTTGGGCCCCCTTGGGCCCATTTTAGCCCAAATAACCGATTCTAAAGGCCCAAACACGAGAAGCCTAGTCCAAATTTAGTTCGGGTTCGGTTTTTGGCGCGAAAAACTTATCGGGTGCGTTAAACAGTGCGAAAACGAGTGTTTTTCGGCTAGTTTTGTGTAAATTTATAAAAAATACTATCTGTTTGTAAAAATCGAAAATATTTTCACGGATTGCTTAAAACATTTCAAATAAGTGTCTGGTAAGTCTTTTTCGGCTTAACGGATGATACAATGCTTGGTTTGTAACTATCTTTCGCATTTAAATCTATAGCGGGTAGTTAAACGAGCATGTTTTCGTTTAACTTGTTTGCTATCGAACTAAGGCCATATTACTAATATTTTAGCCTATATTAAACGTATATCACTTATAGATGGCCCCCCGGGATATCTGGGTCATAACCCGACCCATTCGGTTAATCGTTCGTTTGTTGCGCAAAAAGCGTTTATTTGCTTAATCGATAAATACGTACAGAGGTGTACCTTGTTTTGGCTCAAATGTCACATGATGTTTGATTTATTTCAAATAAAACATTCATATCGATATTGTTACATTAAATATTTTATGTATAAAAATGATAGTTCGTAGTACGTAGGTGTTGATGGAAAATGTATTTATTTATCAAAATAAATGAGTTCGTTTTATTTTAGTATTTAACTAACCTATTATGTTAATGTTTTTCATTCAATCAGACGTAATATCATTTTTTTTTAAATTACAATTTTTGTCATTTTGAATGAACTAAATTACGGAATGGATCCTTTTAGAAATAACTTTCATTCTTTATCCTTTATTAGCATGTTTATCTCGTTTTTTGTCCTTTATACTAACAGCCATCTAAAAAGCCAGTTAAGTCTTGGCATGTGCAGAACATGTGAGGACATAAAAGTAATTTCCATCTATAATATTCTAAAATGAGAAAAATAATCCTAAATTCAATAGCAAAAATTTGATTGGTCCCACGTGTTCTCCACTTCATCTTCTTCATTTTCCACCACCAACTACCTTCCTCCATCTTCTTCACTGATCTCAAACTGTCACACACACAAAACCTAAGTTTTAAAAGAGAAATCGAAACCAACAACCAACAGAGGTCTGATTTGCGGATAGATATAACGCGTTTTCTGGTAACAGTTCAGGAGTCAGAATATTTTTCCGCCTAAATCAACACCAAATCGTACCAGATCTGAATGTTGCACCAAATCTGGTTCGAATTGCACGAAATCTGGTTCAGTGGCATATGTTTTTAGGTGTTCGGTCTAGCGACAACCACAGATGGTGGTACTTGCATATGTGTGGGGTTTGACGCTGTGGTAGAGAAGCTATGGAGGTGGCAAGCAGCTCCCACTTCCTTAACTCCTCCGCCTTTTTCTTCTTCTTACCGTTAGGAATCGACCTAGTGTCGAAATCATCCAAACACACGTTAAGTTGTTAACCTAACATGAATATTAGATTTTTAAGTCAGTCAAAGAGCAGGGTTTGTTCACAAATTGACGATGGAGGAGAACGCCGGAGTTCATAATTAAAATTGGGATGGTGAATTTAGAGATATTAATGGTCAGGTGTTCGATTTTGATTTTGATTTTGAAAAGCAGTGGAAAGCAAAGCAACAATTTTATTGTATGCTTGATTTGGTCATCTCAATTACCAATTTAAGTTTGTAATAGAGACTTCGATACAATCTGCCATCCAGTTTTTATTCTAACTATTTCCATGGATAAGCTTCATCTTCATCAGGGGGAAGAATAGAATATGCCCATGGACAACCCTACATGCTGATGTGTAATAACACTCATGCATCAAATTTCATTTTTTGTCCTCATAAATGATAGGATAGGAGTCGTTTTTATGTCCACCAAAGACAAGACGTTAGACTTTTGGGCCGTTATAAACGGACCCAACAATATTGGGCCAGAAACGATTATTTTAATTTTTAACCCGGTTCCGGATGATGGATAACGGGTCGGGTATGAGATACGGATACTGGATACTGTAACCCTGCCCATTGCCGTCACAATCCCACCGTGAAGATGGACTACAGCCTCGCGGCATTGAAGCTGTTATGCATCCAATTGAAGGCGGCGCGTCCCACCACCGACTCAACTCAGCCGTCCATCTCGTACGGTCCCATCCTCTTCCAACGCGCGTGGTTACAAGGCGTAATAATCTCCCTACCGTCCACCACGGACACCGACGGACGTTTCCTCGTCGACGACGGAACAGGCGTCGTTGAACTCTTAGCGTCTCGTGATGTTTTAAATCGCGACTGGAAATTAGGTTATTATTATTAACCCTAGGTTTTTTATGTTATTTGAAATTAGGTCATTATATTTTGAATTGTACTGTTTTTGGTTGTTTTGTAGGTTCGTATGTGATGATTGTTGGAGGTTGTGTTATCCGTGAGGATGATCTTCCACTGATTAAGGTGAGTTAGTTTAATTCCGTTAGGGTAGCGGGGTAGCTTGTTGCTCGTTTGCCTTCAGTTTCGATGTAAACACTGCTTTTTCGTTCTTATAGTATTTACATTATAGAAAAAAGTTATGAAATATTATCATGATAATCAGCTGTTAGAAGTTAGCTGCAGCAGGTAAGTGGTTAGTTGTGATAATTAGATTAATTAACTGTACGAGCCATGTTGATTAGGTAATAGTTTTTTAAAAGTCGATGTCGAACATATGTTAATTTTTTTTTATCGATTTGATTGTTTACGGTTATAGAAGGTTCTGGCTTTGCTAAAAGCTTATGAGTAATAGTTGGGTGTTGAACTTGTGATCATTAGATTGATTTATAAGAAGTGTTTACCGAGTTCTAGTAGTGTTCATGGTAAATTAGCTAAAAGTTTTGTATTGATTACGTGCTCTAGAAAGGGAAAACTATGTAGAAACAAAGGAAGTGCATATGTACATACTTTGTGCAGTTCTGTGATAAGTTATCGTTATGATCCATGCATCATAGGTCTGAAATTTCTTATGGTAACGAGATTAATTGCTGTCTTGGGTGCATTGCTGGTTATGCACTCGTGACATGTATTTGCTTTTGTTTAAGATAAAATTCAGTCGAAACAGGTTTGATGACGAATATAGCCTTAGGTTTTTTGAGAAGGCAAAAATACCCTTGTTAACTTTTTCTACACTGTTAAGTAAAATGATTAGTGGAATAGTAAAAAAATTTAAAGAATTTTTATTGAACATGTTTTTGTTTAAATTTTGGTATAGTAGATGAAACTGGATACGTAGGCGAACTTAAAAGTATTTTCAATAGTTGGATGACCTCCTTGTACATTTATGTCTATAAAATTTACCAGTTGTTGCAATTAGTCCTGTTTTTCATTAACATATAGTATGTTTATAAATACCAGGTGCACAAAATTGTCGATCTATCTGTGTTCCCTCATCGAGAGGCGATGTGGTATTTGGAGGTCTTGGAGGCTTACAAGCTCTTCTATCAACCCGTAATTGAAGATTCATAGTCATGGAAGTATGGAACTATATATACTTGAGCCGCAACTGAGTTTATGGTTGTAACAGTCTCTGACTAGCTTAGAGCACTCTTGGTGCCATTAATCCAAAAACCGAATCTGCACTGGTGTATTTATGGTGCTAGAAAGATAATGTAACAATTGATCAGCTTGCATCATTTCTCCTCGAGAGACTCTTAATGTATCAGCTTGATATGCTATGTATATTTTATTAAAGTTGTATTTCCGTTTTACGTACGGTAATATTGATGGGATCTCACCAGTATTGCAACTTGCAAGGTTAATAGAAATTAGGGTGTCTAATAGATCATGTTCATGTTCATGGCCTGGCGAGTTGAACAATACCAGTTGATTAGGTAAAAAAACAGGTCTTCTAAAGCATGTGCATGTTATTAAAGGCCCTAAAACATCAAGGGAATGTGAAAGTTCAAAAATTATAATGAAACGAATATGATCCTTAACTATAAAGAAAAGGAAGATTAAAAATTTAAAACAAAAGTTAAGGCTGAGGGTAATGGGGGGTGAACCAAGGGGCTTGATCTAGGTGGCAGCGGGGCTTGATCGCGCACACCACTATCACCCTCTAGTGATCGGGGGCGCGAACAGACCAGACGAGCCGGACCAGGGGGCAAAAATTAGCCATTGGAGTTTGATCAAAAAAGAGCCGTTGGGCCAAGTTTAAAAAAAAATAATAATAATTTAATTTTTACTTACAAACCCTACCACTACCACTATAAATAACAACCCCATTTTATAAAAATAACACACCATGTCAGGTTCGGGTTTTGGTAATTTCAACATCAACGACCCTCAATTTTCCGAAGGATTGAACTACTTGGACGACGAATCGTTTCAAGATTTCGTGTTCTCCGATATGTCACAATCCGAATATTCGGTCCCGGGTTGGTGATTTCGACTTTAAAAAGGAAATTAAGGAATTGTCAAGTGGCCTCTTCTCGATTGGTGAAGCTCGACATACAAAAAACCGGCTCAAGAGTTTGGCTTTTCTAGCCAAAGACTTTAGCCACATACCGCCATCCGACCAAGCGATTATGGAGGAAGAAAAAGATCGTATTCGAAAGGAATTGACGAAAAAAATAAAAACGCTATTTTTATGTATTTTTTTAGAGGTTGTTGCATTTTAAATTTATGTTTTTATTTATGTTTTAATTTAGTATTTTTGTGTTTAACAAACAAAAAAAAATCAACCAAACCCTGGACCACTACACCCTCTGGGGCTTGATCCTTTGCCACGTTAGCACCTACGTGTCGTAAATATATTGGATTACTTGGGTTTGAATCAAGCCCCACTACCCTTAGCCTAAAAGGAAAAAAAAGGTTATTTGATAACTTAATATGATTTCTTTTACTTTTTCAATCCTTGCCACTTGCCAGCTTGCCTCACTATTGGGCCTGGGAACTGGGCCAGCCAAACAAGCTTTTTCCTAGCCCTCATTTCCTCAAGCAGCGAAATATTTCCTTTAAATCCATCCTGGTTTATTTCACATCCGTTTGGCCGGTTTATTTCGTTTTGGGTGTATTTGTACTATTGGACCTCTTGCTTCTTGTGAGTGTTTGTTTTTTATTTCTCTTAATATATTGGCCATTTAATCTATATTATAGAGAAAAGAGCTAAAAACACTCATTTAAAAAAATTATCTATTGTTTTACACCTCTAATTTATACAGTAGAGAGCAATACTAAATCTCTATATTTGATAGCTTACTATTAACTGATCTCTAAACTTGTTGTGAGTGTATAAGATGGAGATAAAGATGAAAAAAGAGGAAATATAAGATGGGCTTTTAAAAATATAAAAAACTTATGAGAAAAATGTGTTTTGTTGTTAAAATATAGAGAGGAAGAATATGATGTTGGGATGCGAATGCTCTAAGTGGTGTATATCAATAACCAAACCCTTTTTAAAAAGTTAGTTCAAACAAAATTAGACAGGTTCAGCATAAACACTTCTGTTCCTACATAATAAAGTTGTAGATTTCAAAGTTAATATATGAACAGAATGCTTTGTTTCGTAAGTTATTAGTGGAATTACTGGTTTGGAACTTGGAAGTAACTTGGATAATAAGTAACAAATGAACTTAGCAATTAGCATAAACAACAATTTAAAGAGATTCAAAACATCACACTCGGATTAATGCACCAAATCAACGCAACGTTCGAAAATGCATATGATTTAGAAGTGACACATATTTAGGCTTTTGTGATCGTTTGGGAATGATTTAAGCTTAACCCTTGTTATTGTAATAGTTGTTATCAGTAAGGATGAGTATTTGATTATTCAACTTTTTTTTGAATGTCAACTTTCGTTAAACAAATGGCAAAACTAGCGAAGAGCTAGAGTCACCAAACAAACAAAGACATTAGAAACAAAAAGTACACCAATCTTGTCAATTTAACAACTTAAAAAGACGACCTATTTTTTTTATCTAAATAAATGACAAAGACTTGATGTACCTCACTATTTTAGTAACAACTACCACCCTATTATCATAAATAACCTTTTTCTCGTTTTCCAAATACCCCAACAAACCTTGAAGCATTTTTTTCCTATAGGTTGCAAATAGGAGCCGAGTTGTGTAAAGTGAGAATATCTCGAACCGAAAAAGCAAAAATGGGGAGAATTTATCCCCAAGAGCTAATAGCAAACAACACTAGATTTGCAAATGGACATTCGATGAACAAGTGACTGGCATTTTCAGTCGCCCCTTTACATAGTTGACAACTAGCTGAATCAAAAGGTAGAAAGTTTGCCAATTTAGCCTGTTCAACCAGACTCAATCATTTTCATTTGCATCTCCATGCTTATTCAACTTACGTGGTTTGGACACTTCCTGTTATGTTATATTTTCATCTTTCTCTCTGATGCATAGACGAATGCTGTTTGCGTGTCCGGAACAACACGTTTCGGAACAATATATTCATTTTATTACAAACAAGTGGAATGAATACATGGTAAACTTTATTGGGAAGCATCATCTTTTGGAAAGAAAAAGTCAAGACTATTTGTACATTTCTCTCTTTTCCAGTTCTATTATTCCATAAAGGTATGACTGTTTTTTCGTAAATCAAATATCATTTGACATCATGTGTACATCTATCAGTCTATGAATAAAATCCGAAACACTATAGCAAAGTTGTCTAGCCAGTTTGTGTGACAAATAGACTGGTGAGAGAGACTAGTCATATAATAGTCAAAGAAGAACACAAAGATGGTAAGTAGAAACCACAGAAAACAAAAAGAAGTCGATTCCAGGTACTAAAATGTGGATGTTGTTATTATTTTATTAATACTTCTATCATTAATCTGATAATACTACGTTTATTATGAACCATGTAACTTTTTTGGTGTCATTCTAATAATAGCAATAAGATAATAGCAATAACACTATTAATATAATGCATCGTGCATGCCACTTATTCACTTAAGTTCATGTAGATGTTACAAATTTCATTTTACCTTCGTTCATTCTATTTCACTCCTAAAGAAATAGTTTAACTTCCCTTGAAGCCCGTTAAAGTTTTAACCTATTTTGTCTTTGATGTCCCTTAACCCATAAAGTGGCTGGAGTTCCGCGCATTAATCATTGTCAAATCAGCCTTGAGACCCTATGTGTTAAGGTATACCCCTAGGCCTAACAAAGAATAAGAAAATAGATATTACTGTCAAACTAATAATTTTTTAATTTTTCTAATGGTAAAGATTATTATATTATATATAATAAATTGAGAAGTTTGGTGCTGCCAAGTCCTGATTGGGCCACTTGGCAACACCATATTGGTTATTGATTTGTTTTTTATCGTTTTGTTTTAGTTTTGAAATGAAGATACGAAAATCGACCAAATTCACGTAGATTCATAGCCTCAACCGTTAGCGACCGACAACACTCCGGTTTTACCAACGTCCGAGTTTATCAACCGACACCACCCCATTGGTCCACCTCAGTTTTTTTATATATTCTTTCGGTTTTAGCTCCATCACCATTACAGAAGTAACTGAAACCCATTGGTCAACCTCGTTTTTTTTCTCCCTCTTTTTAGCTCTTGTTCCGTAACGAGCGTAATCGAAACCGTCCGGATTCGTGTTGATTTACCGCCTTAATGTCCAGGACTGACAACACTTAGATTTTACCACCGCCTTGGTTTACCAACCAAATAAACGCCTTAAATTTTGGTTTTAGTAACATTACAATAAAGCACGTTACCAAAACCGACCTAATTCGTGTCAACTTACCTACTCAACACTTGGATTTTACCACTACTCGGGTTTAACCGACCTGGCCCGGCGGCAACGTACCAACGATAAGCCACTAGTTATAAATATTTACTATTCAAATGCTTACAATAAATGTCTTTTACATTACTATTTATATGCATAGCAAAGCATACTATTTATTTGAATGAGAAAATGAAAGAGTATCATTTTTTTGTAAAAACAACAAAATTTTAAAACCTTAAATACTGTTTACATGCTCTTACATAGTCGCATACGTAACTTAAAGATTTTATGTAGACAAAATAGCAAAATAGTCATTTATATTTACACGTTTTTTTATTGGATGTTCTTTGGCGAAAGAAATAACAAAAAACATCCTTTATGCTTAAGAACTCTACCACGTTATGTTCTTTGACAGTTGATACTAACCCTGTTAATTTTTTTTGTTAAATCCGGTCATATGCTAGGCACATGAGGGTAGGTTTGTAATTTTTTAAATAAGTTAATAATCAAAACTAAAAAATTAAAAACATATAAAAGACTCACCCTCTCTCTCTCTCTCTCTCTCTATATATATATATATATATATATCAACCTCCATCTCCAACCAAATAACCACCACCACCTTCCCTTAATCCTCTCCCAACACCACTAATCACCAACAAGCACCATCTTACCCTGCAGATCAACCCCACCCACCCACCCCAAACCCCCTCTCCTCACCGACACCGTCGTCACCACCACCATTATGACTGTCACCGTCAAAACAGCCATTGTGTCTCCTTCTTCTCCTATCCAACAATCCTGTTTAACAAACCCCTAATTTATAATTTTTCCCAAATTTCATCACCTCTTCAACCCAAGGAAGTATCAGATCTGAAACCCGTTTTTTAACCACTCGTTCTCAGATCTGAAACAGGTTGAGATGGTGGAGAGACAGACGGTGATGGTTGCGGAGATGATGGTGGTGGTAGTTGCCGGATGTTGGGGCGGGGGAGTATTGGTTGCAGAGATTGTGATTTCCGGAGAGGTTTTAGGTCGGGGTTGGGTTATTTAGTAGTGGAGGCAACCTGACGCTGGTAGTGGTGGCAACCCGACGGTGATGGTGGTGGTGATGGCCACAAAGTTGTGGTGTTTTGGTTCAATAAACTCTTCACAATTCACCGAGAGATTGTATAAAGAGAAAGAAGAAATGAGTTTTTTTTTAATTAATTTTGAAATTTTACATATGTTTTTTTATTAAATAAGGGGAAATGGATGAGAAAAGACACTATTACCCCAACCTGGGGTTCATTTGACCATATTTAACGAGAAAAATTAACAGAGTTAGTGTCAAATGACGTGATATGATAAAGTTTTTAAGCATAAAGGATGTTTTCTGCTATTTCTTTCGTCAAAGAACGTCTAATGAAAAAGCGTGCTAACGTAAAGAACTAGTTTTGCTATTTTGTCTTTTATGTATTTATTGAGATTGTGACATTAGTCATGGTGTCTGACACCGATTAAAGTTTATTTAAAATTAGCGTACACCTATTGATAAAGATAAAGTTTACACAACTTGATGTACGCTTACTGAAAAAGATAAAGCCTTACACAACTTTGAAGACGTGGGACCGTTAAACATGTGCATTAATCATGTAAAGTAATTTTGTTTTCGGTATCAACTTAATTTTTTTTAGAATAATACATATACGAGGTCTTTTAGCTTAATGATACCAAAATGTTATGTAAGATTTTGTATTTTCAGATAAAAGGTCTGTGTCTCGTGATCAACTTATAAGTTATAAGCACATAATTAAGAAGTATATCTTAGAGAAAGAGCAAGTGTCGTTCTAAAATAAAAGTCTTATGCAAACATCACTTTACAAAATTAAAATCGACACAATAATAAAAAACTAACAAATGGGTTAGAATGTTATTCTCAAGAGTATTTATGATGGTACACAAATCACCATTTGTTTAATAATTTACCATGCTTTTTTAGAAATGGTTTTATTACACGTCTCTTAGTTTTTCAAAAAGATTTATATTTATGTTTGTTTTTATACATAAACATCAATAAACCAAACACATCATAATGTCATGGAATAATTGGGTTTCGAAGAAGATTAACATTTTCGTATGGAAAACGGATCTGGATAGATTGGTCACTAAAGTCGGGCCTGCTTTCCGTTCCATTCCGGTGACTTCGGTGGATTGCGTTTGGTGCCAACTGGCTAATTTGGTTCGGAATTCGACTAGTTCATGGTGCCACATCCCTCTAATTTTTTTGTCTGGGATCTTCTTACGTTGCACTCTTCGGCTCCAATTTATAGAAAAAAGAAAAAAGACGTTGCAAGGGATTATTGTGACGACTTGTTGTATTTGGAAGGCGGGAACAGTTACAATTTATCTTAAAGGAATTAGTCAACCCCCGATGTGATGAAGAACATTAAATCGTTAGGATATCCTTGGATAAAAAACAGATCTTCGTTCAAGTCTTTGACGTGGACGAATTGGTGTAACTTTAATTTCAAATGGTGGTGTTGTTTCTAACAACTTCTTGGTTGTTTCGTTTTTCATGAAAGTTGTGGTTTCAAAAAGAAAATTAAAACCAAAAGAAATTGAAAAACAAATATTCAGACGTCGCAATCTCCATTTCTTATTTGGTCGTACGGATATTGTGGGACAGAGGGTGCCGTTTGTTCTTTTTGCAGCAAATGCAGCCACCATTAAATGAAGCGCGGTCAATGGCTATGGCATTGACAAATTCCTACGTGTTTTAAATTATTAATATTTAAATAGCTAAATGTAAAACATATACACAAACTTCCATTTGTCTTTTGCATGGATTTTTATTTTATTTTTATTATTATTATAAGAGAACTACTAAATGAGATTTTTGTATGATATTTGTTCTTTGTAAATTTCATTTAGTTTTTTTATCTGTTAAAAAAAAACTAAATGAGAATTTTGAAAAAGAAAATCATACAAATTTTAAGGATATGTTTGCAATCATTTTGTTGTTCCATATACTGTAATATAAAGTTACAAATCATTGCATATTTACGAAGATGTGAACTATGAATATAAGGTTCAAAACTGTAAATGTATTCTTTTATCAAGCTTAGCCTTATTATTCTCGTTATTTCCCTTATGTGATTTTGCCACAACACCTCAAATTAGTTGTAAAGTAAAAAATTTATGCTTAACATATAAATTTAAAGCTAGAACTCATCATATCGAAACAAAATTATATTTTCAGCAGTTAGTTCTTATTATAGCAAGTATATTAAGCTTTTTGCATAACACATCTGATCACTTTTTGAAATTTAAAACTATAACATTTAACATTTATCCTATAAAGTAACGAATGCCGAATTTGGGACCCCGTCACTTTTAAACCGCGGAAAAGGTGACCCCCCCCCCCCCCACTACGCCTAAATCCATTCTCGAATTTGGTTTACATCCTCTCATAAACCACCAACGCAGTGCCATATATTTTTCTTGTCTTTTAATGATTATATTATGTAGTGCATATGCTGGGCCGTTCCTAGCGGAGCCATGACAAAGTAAAAACGCCGACTACAACACTGTCATGCATGTAAAAAGGTCCCATAAAAAATGTGTAATTGTTTCATTTGAAAATAATATAAAAAATACAATCAAAAGGTTGATTCGTTTGCATTTGATTAGCCCAACAATTAATCATACACTCTTCCCGCCCATGCTTGTGAAGCAATCCCCACCCCCAACATAATCACCATCGGCACATACATCATTATGTTACGTAATATCATGTGTATTGGATGGAGCTTCTACGGGGACGTTTTACACCATGTGGCGTCATGTTATCATAGAGGCGTTTACAACAAAATGGTGTTGTAAATGGAGTGCCCCTTCCATAATTACCTCATCATTATAAATTTTTGTTTTGTATTTATTTATTACAAATACTAAACTAGCCCACCAATCATCTTCTCCTCTCTTTCCCCCTTCCGACGCTATGTAGGAGGCGTCCCCACTCCAAAACAGCCATAGTTCCCGGAGATGGTGTTTCTCGACGTTTTAGGGGCTTTTTGAGTGGACATAGTGCTCACTACACCCGACCTAATGGTGTACAATGCCCCTATTGTCTATTGCTTGGGTGGAAGGTGGCCATAAAACCGCTACTTATGTCCTCAGAATTAATTTCTATAACTTTTTGAAATTTAACATTTAATTAATTAAATTTTGTTAATAATCTTTATCTCTAAAAAAATAAACAAAATAAAAAACCGTGTTAGCCGTGTGTATTCATTTACTAAATTACAAAGAACACGCTTACTATGGTGGTGTTTGTTTTTTCTGAAAAGATCTTCCTGATCTCTTTTGTCTGCGTCGCGCAGACATTGCCCTCTGCACTTTGTATACTGTTTATTTTTTCGAAAACGTTTCATTAAAAAACGTCTGCGCGCCAAGTTCTTGGTGCAGACATGGTCCAACCAATTCTTGCCTCTTCAACCTCTTCTCAAACATATTATTCACCAGACTTCTCTCCTCTCCTCAAACCCTAATATCATCTCCTCTCCTCCACCAAATCCCAGTCATCTCTCCGACCGCCAGCCACCTCCCCTAGCCGTCGCCGATCCTCTGCCACCTCCCTAGCCGTCGCCACTGCCGCTCCTCCACCTAACCCAACCGAACGCCGTTGCCTTCCTTTCTCCCCACATCACTGCCGTCGCACGCTGCTCCGCCACCTCCAGCCCTAGCTGCCACCTCCACCACCATCTACCTTGGCATATTTATTTCTTCAAGATTTGATAGTCCATTTATCGTTATTGTAATTGTTCTATTATTACTAGTTTGTTGTTGAATAAAGTTTGTAGAAGGTTTAGATTTATGAATGTGTTGTTTGATTTTTTGTTAAAATTGTACAGTTATTACTAGTTTGTTGTGATTAAAGTTTGTAGAAGGTTTATGAATGTTTGTTGTTTGATTATTGTTAAAATTGTACACTTATTACTAGTTTGTTGTTGAATAAAGTTTAAAAATTCGGTTTATTTAATTTTCCATTTATTATAGCAGTCTACAAACGTTAAAAAACAAGCAGTCTTCTTGTTGCAGACTGCAAAGATTTGGTCTACCTCTTCTGTTGCAGATGGCTGCAGATATGGTTCGCAGACTGTAAACATTTTACCTCTTAAAAAACAAACACCACCTATGTCTAAAATATTGACTTATTGACTTATCGTTATGCAATCTTTATTCTTTAGGTGCTTGATATTTTATTCAAATAATTTTTTTTAGGTGCTTGAAATACGTATTAAAATTCACAGACGAAAATATATAACTTTATACCGCTGTAAAAAAATGGAAGAGTCTGCAGATGCCTATATAATCTTCACCCATATGTCCAAAATCACGAGGTTAAGGATATGTTTAGCAATCATGTTGTCATTCCATATAAACTTATAAATCATTGCATATTTGTGAAGATGGGTACTATGAATTTAAGGTTCGAAACTGCAAACTTATTCTTTTATCAAACTTTAATAGAAAAGATGGTTAAATTTGAAGAAACACACCGTTCATCTCTTATTATTCTCATTTTTTGCCTTTTCTTACGTGAATTTGTTGCAACACGTTAAATTAGTTGTAAAGTAAAATAATTTATTTATTTAAAAATAAATAAATAACTACTTTTTGCGTAACGAATCTAATCACTTTTTGAAACTTAAAACTATAAGCATTTATCCTATAATGTAACGGATACGGAATTTGGGTCGCCGTTGGTTTTACACGAGGAAACGGTAATGGTTGTCCCCCGCATCTAAAACCCTTCTTGAATTTGGCTTATGTCTACTTATGCATCGCGAACATAATTCCATATACTATCCTTGTTTTCTAATGGATTTTATCATGTAATCTGTTAGGGTGTGAGCAGTGAAGTCATGACAAAATGAAAAACGCTGACAACAACACTGTCACATATGTAAAAAAAGGCCCCACAAAAAAGGATGTAACTATTTTATAAGAAAAATGATATAAAAATACAAGATAACTAAAGGGTTGATTTGTTTGCATTTGATTGGCCCAAAAATTAATCATGAAACCACTACAGATGACCTTATAATTAATTTCATCTATATTAATGTGCATGGGGTTAAAATTCTAAGAACTCATACCATGTGATACACGTAATATACAACAATAGTAAATGTGTATAACAATAAATGAATAAAAATGTAACATCAAATACTAATGAAATATACATACGCATCCGTAGTCGTACACATCATGTCCTCTTTGTTATGGTTTAAAGTTTTCTCGGTTTGAACATTTTTTTTAATAAAATTAGGAAACCAAACCGAATTCAAAGTTAGCAAAACTGAATCGAAAAATAATGAATATTTGGTTCAGTCCTAGCTTCTAACATAGCAGAATGAATTTTAACAATAATGATGCTCATAAGTTTGTATTTCGGGTTCTCTGGTTCCTTGGTTTGGGTTCTTCGGTTTTGTAATGGTCTAAATGTTTAATGAACTATGTGGGTGTTTGTTGATTCCTTATTTTGGCCTCCTTACGACTTATGGAAAAATCACAAATCACAAAGTTGTAACTTATTCAACCTTTACACTCACATCATAAGAACACCCAAACGTTATTTAACTTTTCAAAAGTTAAAAAGTCACAAGGAGGTCAAAATAACTTTGAACTTAAGCGAGTTTTCTAAAATGGAACCGAATTACCTAATTCGGCTCATTTCAAAATCAAACCGAAGACCGGATATTTAAATTGGTTCAAGCGTAGCATAGTCAAACCGGGCCACAACAAGGCACTACATGGTACCAATTTGTAGCAACAATATCAAAAATAGTTATATGTTATAACTAGTTGTTAATTTTTAATACTTCAGACCTTCAGTAGAATTAACCATGCGTGGAATTAACTATGAATTTCACTACAATCACTATAAACTTATATTCATAAAAGTTGTAACATAAGAAAGGTAATTTATCTGTCATATAATTGTTGCTACCTTCTTTTTAACATTAGTCATAGTATTGTATTTTCTCGATTGTGAAAGTATCAGTTACGTTAAAACATAAATCGAAAGTTTGCAATTTCAGGACATACCAATAGTATACATACACAAAGTTATTTTTGGATCAGTAATCGATCTACGATAAGTTAATAAAAGTTGTCATTCAAAAAAAGACGTACACAAAGTTCATTTAGAATAATTAGTCTTATAGTAGTGAAAAGTCAAAACAATAGGTGGTATCACTATCACCAATTTGATGCGATAATAGAAAAAGGTTTCATAAAAGTATCACAATGACAAAATCAACCAGCTACATTTCCTCAATGATTAAGAAATTTATTGTAGATTTTCTTGTATTTAAAATGCCAATTATTTATCCCAACGCAAAGTCTCGTTCCAAGAAAAAAGGAATTTTCTCGAAACTATTTTTAGCATTTAATATTTTACCATGTCTCACTTATAGTTAAGATACAACCATTGTATAATAATGCTTATTAGTATAGAGTCCATGTAATACACGAAAATATAACAAAAAAGTTAAATTTAATAATATACGTAATAACATACATTGCCGTCTTAAAAGCATATTAAAATATATTTATATGTTTAAAAATATGTTTAATACAACATATTTTTATCTTATGGATTCAAAATAGCATACCTTATGAAAGAATGATTTTATTTTAATAGTATAAATAGGTAGTTTAAAATTAAATAGCTTATTAGGTGTAAATTATAAATTTGAAATTGTTGAGGTGGAATCTACGTGGATAACTTAATTAAAGGTCATTTGGAAACTATGTGTTGCTTTAATATAATAGTAAGATTATAATTTTAGTATTTAGTTATTTTCATCTTTCAAATTATTACTCAATAGTTATTTTTTTTTTAGTTAATTAATTAGTTATACCATTTGGGTTCCAATATGTAGAAACATAGATATTACATCAATATAGCAGGTAGGCGGGCAACAAGCTGCGCCGCCACCCCTTTCTGAATTGCAAACCCTAACCTGCTAAAGACATACCCCTGCCCCTTTGGAGTCGACACATTGCTATGCACAACTTGTTGGACCCTGGTTAGAAAACGGATAGCTTCCGGTGCCAAGGAGCCAAATGTATCAAAAGCCAGAGGGACAAAAACATGTTGGTTCTCTTCGCAGGCTTTAGCATGTTTCATATATTTAGCCGTTTTTAAATTGTGGTGCTTAATGTGAGGTTGACAAATGACAAAATATTGTAGTTTTTATTATAGAGTACAAATTATGCATTATTTTAAATTTTAAATTAATCATATTGCTTCTTATATACGAATGAGAGTTAAAACACATCGTAAGCAATGATCTATGTGGCCATGTTTAAAGTGAAATGTACATATGTTAATATAGCCATTATAATTCTCACAGTTAAAGTCATTTCCTTGACAACATGTTGGTGCATTAATTTGAAGGGCCCGAAACGACAATAATTTTAACAACAAAACCGTCTTTATGACTAAGGTTCATAAAGACATGAAGATGCTCGGTATTCTATGGGTAGAAATAGATTAAAATTATGTATTTTAGATTGATCAAAATGGTTTATGCATATGTAAGTTTTTTAAATTAGATAAACTTAGCTCGGGTAAAACGTGATTAGAATTCTCCATATTTATTATTGTATAATTTTATATTTTTTAGCTGTGTATATATGTGTCGTGTTTAAAACGATATTAATGCAGTTATTATAATTTTCATATTTTTTTGTTAGACGAAAGTCAAAATAGATTCGATATAATGTGATACGATTTCACATTATAACATATAGACAACAAAAGTCAAGAGTCAAATATTTGTATAGGATAAAAGTCAAATTAAATCCACCGTTTAAAGTAATGTTAACGAGGAAATTTTTGTACAACTTGATGTTAATTTGGTTTTTTATTTAATTCATGATACGAATCAAATACTTCTTGAAATACACCTTGTATGTTAGGATTCTAGTGGAATTTGTAGTATATTATTTTCGCATGTACTTTATTGGGGGCAGGTTATTCTATAAAAGAGGGACAAAAATGAAAAAAATGAGAATGATTTGTGGCCGAAAAAAAAGCTTGTATAATAATGCTTAAAATCTAATATTTTTAGGATGAAAAAAAAATCTGGTATAATAATGCTTAAATGTTGGTATAGCAATGCTTAAAACCTTAAAATGAGAATGAAAAGGGGAATTTCTCGAAACTATTTTTAGGATTTTTAACATCTAATATTTTTACCATGTCTCATACATTGTTAAGATACAACCATGGTATAATAATGCTTAAAATAATTTTAGTATTTAGTTATTTCCGTCTTTCAAATTATTACTCAATAGTTATTAATTAACAATTAATGATTTTCATATATTTAGCTTTTTTTAAATTGTGATGATTAAGTGAGGTTGGTAAATGACAAAATATTGTAGTTTTTATTATAGAGTACAGATTATGCATTATTTTAAAATTTAAATTAATCATATTGTTTCTTATATACGAATGTGAGTTAAAACACAGAGAAAATTCCCTAAATATCCAATTCTAGAGAAAAAATCCCAAAATAGTCCAAAAGTCTTGATTATTCCTAAAGAATTTGAATTGATGAGACACATTGGGAGAAGATCTTTATTACGAGGGAGCAAACCAAACTCTTAAAAATATAGAGGGAGTAGACCAAATATGAGAATAATGTTGATGGACGAGGCCAAAATTTTGAAAATATTGAGGGAACATGCCATATTTCTTTATTAACTTTTCTTCTCAAAAGACAGTCTCTCAATATGGTTTTATTATGTTTCCAACCTGGGCCGTACAAAATTTCAAACTCTTGAAAAATATGCCTTTTTAATTTCGTCTTTGAAGACACATTTTAGAGAAATTTGTTCCAAGGAGACAAGGTTTTTCTTTTCTTTAAAATCATCATCTTTATCTTCAATTCTTGATGTTATATATATATATATATATATATATATATATATATATATATTCCCAAAATAACCAAATAGTCTGTCTAACTCACCCATAAAGTCCAAATAAACAGATGTATTAAATCAAAATATTAAGGAAAGAAAGTTATTAATTAAAATCTTGCTGATGTAGACGGATTATAGTTAAATCTTGTCGGTGTCGACGGAATTTAAATTAATATTGCCGGAGTAGACGATATTTGAATAAATCCAACTTATAAGAAGAAAAGAAAAATCTCGTCTCCTTATAACGAATTTCTCTAAAATGCGTTTTTCAAGACGAAATTAAAAAGACACATTTTCCAATAATTTGAAAATTTGTACGGTCCAGGTATAAAACATAATAAAACCGTCTGGGAAGACTGTCTTTTGAAAAGAAAAGTTAACAAATAAATATGCTCTGCTCCCTCAATATTTTCAAAAATTTGGTCTTGTCCATCAGCATTATTCCTATATCTGGTCTGCTCCCTCCATATTTTTAAGAGTTTGGCATGCTCCCTCATAGTAAAGATCTTTTTTCAATGTGTCTACTCGGTCCAAATTCTTTAAGATTAATCAAAACTTTTGGACTATTTTAGGGATTTGCTCTTTAAAATGGCTATTCTGGGAATTTTCACACCGTAAGCAATGATCTTATGTGTCATGTTTAAAGTGAAATGTACATATGTTAATATAGTCATTATAATTCTCACACTTAAAGTCATTTCCTTAACAACACGTTTGTGCTTTACTTTGATAGGCCCGAAACGACAATGATTTTAACAACAAAACTGTCTTTATAACTAAAGTTTATGAAGACATGAAGGTGCTCGGTATTTTATGGGTGAGAAATGGATTAAGATTATGTATTTTAGATTGATAAAAATGGTTTATGTATATGTAAGTTTTTTGAATTAGATAAAATTAGGTTGGTGAAGAAACACCGGTCGAACCCCGACAGATTACGAGTAACCTGAGGGTTAGATAGACGTTTCCCACGAGGGGTTAATTCCGGCAAGATGGTTCTTCCGATAACCTGCAAAACAGACATTGTGAGCTCGTCACTAAGAAAGGGGGGGGGGGGGTTCCTCCTTGTGACCACCATCCGGCGTGAGAATCAGTCTGTATTGCTCTTTGAATATAAAAGTATATTAAGATAATACTAGAGCAGTTATCAGGTAAATTATACAAGATATTAGATGATGAATGATAATACCATTTGAGGTCTTTTATAGCCGAAGGTGGGTTTCCAAGGAGGTTTAGCCGGCCTATTACTCTGCCAACTGTGGCCTACACGCGTGCTCTGCTGGTAATTGGTGGGTAGGCAGCGGCTGATAGTGACCAGGCGTGCTGTTCACTTTTCCTTTTCCACCAACTACAGGCTAGGCACGTGGTATGGCAGGAGTTGGTGAGCAGGCGGCGGCTATTGGTGACAGTGCTGTGGCGTGCTGTCTGCCATGCTGCTGTCAGTGAGCTGTCGTATCTTTGGTCAGATCTTTTGTCCATACCTCGTCAGGTATCACACAAAAGATCCTCCATTATTATACGGACTGGCTCATTTAGGCGGGAGTTTTCCCCCTCCCGCCTTTATGCGGGAATGTTCCCGACTTGCTCATTCCTTCTTCAGGTGACTACTGAATTATTATGAGTGTTAAGCCTTATGCGTGTAGCTATGCTGCGCGGGTGGCCAGTCCCTAATGGCGGGTCTCCGCACCTGCGGGAACAGGCGGGTACTTGGAAACCATAGGGAGGCATTTCCTGCGGGACCAGCTTGCGTACCGCATGTGAGGTCGTCACATCTCTGAGCGTGGTGGGTCCTGCGGGTCTGGTAGGTCGCGGCGTAGACGTCCCTATAGTGAAGTCTGCGGGTTCAACTACGCAGACGTCCGTTTAAGGAGTCTTGCGTGTTCAACTGCGCAGACGTCTCCTTTTAAGGTGAGTCTTGCGGGTCCTAACCACCTCTGCTGGGACCTACCTCTTCAAGTCCCCCCAGTCCAATGTTCTTCTCATGAATGTTTAATAAAGTGAGTTGAACTTTTGGGCTTAAGCAAGGGGTTTTTTGAAAAGGGTTTAGTTTTTTGGGTTTTCCGCAGGAAGTCTACCCACGGGTTTCCCAATGTCACGCAGAATTTCCCAATGTTCTTATTGATCTCTGGGATGATGCGGATAGGTCTGTAACCTCCCCGCAAGTCAGGAGCGTTTAGAACCTTTTGTATAGACTCTCCACGAGGTCTTGGTGGTTTTGAACATAGTGATCAATCATGTTATAACCACCAATTCCATCATGAAGTTTCAAACAATCTAGTTCTTGACGTTCCCGCTATGCGGGGATGTTATTCCCGTTTCTGCAAGCATGACCCATAAGATCCTTCTTGGTTTCAATTCCTGTGGAGTGCTCGGTATGCGAAGGGTTTTGCCTTGACGCTGTACCCGCACTTCGTCTTAATAGTTACTTTACTCCCAAGGTATCCCTGGCGTTGAATCCCTGCAGGTGCTAGGTATGGAAGGGTTTTGCCTTGACACTGTACCCGCGCCTGTCTTATGGTTGCCGAGGTGTTCCTGGCTTTTAATCCCCTGCGGGCGTTAGGTATGTGAAGGGTTTTGCCTTAACACTGTACCCGCACCCGACTTACAATTGGGTGCCGAGGTATGACTTTTTGCGGGTGCTAGGTATGTGAAGGGTTTTGCCTTTACACCGTACCCGCGCCCGTTTTGTAGTTGGGTGGATTGCCAAGGTGTTCTCGGCTTCACTTCCCTATGGGTGCTAGGTATGTGAAGGGTTTTGCCTTAACACTGTACCCGCACCCGACTTTATAGTTGGGTTTCTTCGGTTTCCGTTCCCTGCGGGTGCTAGGTATGTGAAGGGTTTTGCCTTAACACCGTACCCGCACCCGACTTCATAGTTGGGTTTTTCCGGTTTCCGTTCCCTGCGGGTGCTAGGTATGTGAAGGGTTTTGCCTTAACACTGTACCCGCACCCGACTTCATAGTTGGGTATTCTTGGCTTCTGTTCCCTGCGGGTGCTAGGTATGTGAAGGGTTTTGCCTTAACACTGTACCCGCACCCGACTTCATAGTTGGGTTTTTCCGGTTTCCGTTCCCTGCGGGTGCTAGGTATGTGAAGGGTTTTGCCTTAACACTGTGCCCGCACCCGACTTCATAGTTGGGTTTTTCCGGTTTCCGTTCCCTGCGGGTGCTAGGTATGTGAAGGGTTTTGCCTTAACACTGTACCCGCAGCCGACTTACGGTTACCTGGGTAGCCAAGGTAAGGGGTTTTTCCCGCTCACTTTTCGAATGTTTTTGAATCTTTGAAATTTGAAGAGTTGGTGAAAGGATAAGAACAGTCGTCGTGCGACGGTTTCTTCTGACTGTGTCAGGACGTGCTGGAAGTTATGGCGACGTGACATTATATGGTCATTCCAGACGCTTTTTACGGCGCGTGGGCGCGATTTTTCGGGCGCGTGGCCGCGAAATTAATGGCACGCGTCCTTTCAACAGCTGTTGCCAGCTTGCCTAGTGCCACATGTCACGGTTTCATTGCACCTTCGATTTCTCTCTCCTCCGCATTAAATTCACCGCATTAATTGCGATTAGTATATAAAGGGGAAGAGGGTCCTTTGTAATTCACACCTTCACTTCTTCTTTCTTATCTTCAAGACGATTTCCGGCGAATACTCCCTTATTCAGTCGAGCATTCCTCCGAAATCGTTTCTTCTTCCTCTGCAATATGTCTTCCCATGATGCTGAAGCTGTAGCCGACGATAAGAGTACTGCTGGCGAGTGCCAGTGTGCTCTACCTGTCGATCTGTACCAGTACGTCGTCAGGAAATTCATGCTTGAGTCTCTTGAGCCTGAGTTTCCTGAACCCCACCAGACTGTGTACGATGCCCCCAGAGGCAAGATCGGGGTATATGCTGCATTCTTTGTTTATGGGAACCTTAGGTTCCCATTGACAAAGTTTGTGTACCGTGTCCTGGAGAGGCACGGTGTGCACCTAACCGAGGTGCATCCGATGGCGATTGCCAAGGTTCGGCACTTCGAGTGGGTGTGCCGGATTCTGGGTATTGAGCCCTATGTTGACCGCCTGATGACCTTCTATACTTGGAGGTGCATCCAGGGGTGGTACACCCTGATAACCCGGATCAAGGGTTTGAAGATTTGCGCGACCGAGCGCAGTCTCCGATCGTGGAAGCGGGAGTTCTTCTACATTTCTGCCCGCGCCATCCCCATTGCCATGAAGTTTAAAAATGGGCAGGCGCTTCCGAGCCTTCACGCCTCCAACTACCAAGAGGCGGAATGGTTCGCGAAGATATCCCGGGTCCAATCTCCGGTTTACCGGTTTGCGGAGTCCGGGATGGTGATGCTGGGGATGAGCCGGGTGTGGAAGGAGGCGTCTGAAGTTCCCATCCTTCTCGAATACGGTTTGAACTCTATTCCTTATGGTATGCCCTGTCTTCTTTGCTTATACGGGTCTGTCTTCTAACTGTTTCTTTTCTTTCAGAGGGGAACGACTTGGAGTCGCTCCTGCACCCGCGGGAGGCTGACGGTCCCGCACGGATGGGTACTCGCGCTCTAGACGAGAACGAGTTGCCCATCCTGGAACAAACGGCGGATCGGTTTGTGGAGGTCTACCCGCTAGGCCACGAGATCCTGAGCCTCTGGCGGCCAGGTAAGGCGTTATTTAATCCTCGACCCCTCAATGCTGTACCTGCTGCTGGAATTCCTGAAATCCCGTCTTCTTATGAGGAATCCGCAGATGGTCCTCCGTTGGTGCGGAAGAAGAAGGCTGCCGGCGGGAAAGGGAAGGAGAAGGTGGCCACCACAGCCGATCCAGTGCTTGTATCTGACACCGAGTCAGATAGTGAAGAGGTGGCGGGGAACCCCGGTGGTGAGAAGACCACTGCTCCGGAGGCTGCGACTGTTACCTCCGGAGAACCAACGACGACGGTGACCGGCATGAAGAGACCGGCTCCATCGGGTTCGTCCCCGCCCGTCCGTACGTTCAGGCTCAAGAAAACCCGTAAGTACAAACATCCTTCTTATCTTTGTAGATTTATCACTAAATTTATCACTAACACTCTTGTCTTCTTTGTGTAGGCGTGGATGTTGACGCATTCCAGGGTGGAGCGCAGAGGAGTACCTCTCCGCCAATGACGGTAGGCTTGGGCAGCCTACCTGAGGCGACGACCCAGGCGGCTATGCCTGCACCTGTATCCACTGGTTCAGTTGCTCACTCCGTTGAGCCGACTGTTCCAGCTGTGATGACGTCACCGCCGGCAGTGAGCGCCATTTTTACGGCATCGTTCACTGGGCCGGCGGTTACTGTTGCTGCTGACTCCGCGGCGGCGACTGCGGCGGACACCATGCCTCCGCCATCGACTGCGGCGGAAACCGTGCCGCCTCCGCCATCGGCCTTGACGGCCAAACCTTCAGGTACGCGCGGGGCTTCTCGCCAATCTTTGTCACCTTCCCATCTGCCTGACCTTTTGGATGGATTTCCCTTAGGTTCAGGTGATGGGTTCGGTAGCTATCGGCCTGTGATCGACCCTACAGGTGCGTAGGGTTCTTTTGGCCTTTCTTATATATTTCTTCATCTTTTCCTAACTGCTTCTGTGTTTCTTGCAGTGTCGGATTCCAATGAAGTGTATGTTCCAAGATGGAACATTCGCCGAGGAACAACCCTTCGCTAACCTGTGGAGTGCGTGGACTGGGCTCGCCACGCTGCTCCCCATGGTGCGTTGGGGGAAGCCATGGTTAGCTACCAGAAGGGTAGGCTAACCAATGAGCTTCGGGTTCTCCTGGCCCGGATGCAGCCGCGCGTCGAGCTGCTTTGTCTTGAAAACGACAAGTTAAAAGCAGCTCGCCTTCGTGAAGTATCTCAAGCGCGGGCTCTTCGGGAGGAGAACCAACAGCTGTCCGCAGCTGCTGCGGAGAAGGAGAAGGCCTTCAAGGCCCTCGAGGTTGAAGTTCAGGCTCGACTCGAGGCCCGCTCCAAGGCTGCCCAAGCTGTTAATGAACAGCTTCGGCTGGCTAAGGAGACTGCGAGGAACGCAACCGAGAGGGCCGCCAAGGCTGAAGCCGTTGCTGAGCCTTTACGCATGGAGAATGAGGAGCTCAAGGCCAAATTAGAGGCTCTCCAACGTGCTCATGATGCCTTGGCGATGGAAGATGCCAAGAAGCTCCAGGAGATCTTGGACCAGAGGGGCGTGCTTGACCACACTGAGCGGAAGCTTAAGGGCGTCGAAGAGGCTGCTGCAAAGGAAGTGTTGCTTGCCAACCTGAATAAGAACGAAGCCGAACGCGCCTGTTCCCAAGCTCAAGCCGCCCTCCAAGAAGCTCTGGTTGCCAAGGAATGGCTTCTTCGAGAAGCGTTGTCTCAGGTATGTTAGCTTTATGTCTTTACGCTTTTCTTTGCAAATAGAAAAGGTTTTGACACTTGTATTTTTCTTTGTAGGTTGTGCATCGGGTCTTCTCAGAGACTACTTACGATGATGCCATGAGCGCAGCCCTCAACGCTTCTCATGAGGATGGGGAAAAGGCCGGCTTCCTGCTTGGTCGAGGGTTCGTTGAGAAAGGCATCCCGCCTTCCAACTTCCCTTTGTTCGATGTGGATACCGAAGCTGCTTATGACCAAGCAGTGAACCAATACGCCGCCTTCCCGCATCCGGTGGTGGAGAAGGTGAACGAAGTCGCTGCTGCTGATGATGGACTTGCTATCCTTAGAGCTTTTCTTGAACCGCCACGCTCTACTGATGGGGCGGGTCCAAGTGGAAGTGGTCCTGAAGCTTGATTCTGAAGATCCCTTCCCGCTGCTAGGATAGACTTTGTATAGATTTTGTTTTTTTGTAGGCGGGTAGTTACCCGGCCATTCTTGTAATAATTCGTTTTGAGAAATACAAATCTTTTTTGCGGATAACACTGTTATTTCCTTTTTTGGGTTCATTGCTTTATAAACCTTATATGACTTGCATACTTAGTTTAAATTAGCAATTTTCCAAGTGTTTAGAATAAGTTAACCTTGAACGTGGTTGACAGTGGGTTGAAGTTTTGCTTCCCCCTTTGTGATTGTGCGGGTAGGACCGTCACTTGCATTTGGTAGGATGACTAACCTTTACCTATGTCTGACCTGCGCATAGGTTTTTCCTTATCCTTTCAGAATGACTTTTAACCGTTCGACGCGCGGTTGTTAATAGGTTAGTGTTCAGCTTCCTCTACCAGGATTCATGCGGATAGACCGGCACTTTCACATAGTGGGATGGCTGAACTTTTCCCCTTCAACTGACCTGCGTGAAGGTCCTGTCGTTTTTTGGGTTTATGCGGGTTTTGCCGCCTTCCCTACGCAACGACTCTTCACGTGATGCGGTGAATACCGGCATTAGTGTTCGAATCAACCGTTCAACGCGCGGTTGTTAAAAAGTTAGTGCAGTTTCCTCTATCATGATTCATGCGGATAGACCGGCACTTTCATTTAGTAGGATGACTGGACGACCTTTAACTGACCTGCGTGAAGGTTTTGATGCTTTTGGGTTTATGCGGGTTTTGCCGCCTTCCCCACGCAACGATTCTTCACTTGATGCGGCGGATACCGGCATCTCCATGTGTAAAGTTCATAAAATATAAATGTAAAATCATCAGCTTCAATTTGGAGAATCGTTTCCATTAGAAGTGGCTCTAGGCCTTTTCTTTACAAATTTGGAATTGATCTACATACAAACTGTGTAATTGAGCTCCCATTAGACGTGGCTGAGATGGGAGCACCATCGAGCCGACATGCATCTTGTTCGGGATCTCGTTGTTTACGCAGTATGTAGTCTCCATTGAAGCTGCGATTTTATTCGTGCGTTTCCCCAGCTGGGGTTCACGCACCAGCCTGCTCGACGCTCACTTCGCCACAAGGTGCGCGAGTGTCCCATCTCTGACAAATGCTTCGACCAAGTCCTTTACGTCTAAGCATTCTTCAGTGTTGTGACCTTTGGTCTTGTGAAAATCACAATATTTGTTCCGATCAGCATTGTGGCGATGTCGGATATATGGAGCCTTTGGCCACGGGAGCTCCTCCGTGGCGAATATCTCGGTCACACTCTTTGTGAGTGGCGTCCACCTGGAGTTCTTCTCCGGTTTCACGTTATCCCTTCCGCCCAACCGATGTTGCAAACCGGACGGGGTGTCAAAGTTTACCCTTGACTGCCAAATGCCCAGCTTCCGTTTTTTGTTTAATCGGGCGGTAAGGACGTTGTTTTCCCTCGTTTTCTGGGTGTAGAGGTTCGTGCTCTGCGGAAGATCTCTACCCAGTTGCCTCTCAGTTTCCGCAAAGCGTTTAGCTGCTGTCATGATGGCATCCCATGTGGATGGCATGCCATCTTTGCCCGTTAAGGTGCGGATGAGTTCTGGATCGTTTGCGCCCTGGATGAAAGCAGCGCGAACAAGATCCTCGCTAACATTACCCAGGCTTAGCTTCTTTGAGTTGAAGCGAGTGATGAAGTCAGGAAAAGATTCTTCTTCCTCTCGGACGCACTTGAGGATTGTCCATTGCTCCTCAGTGTACTTTCTTTGCTGACTGAAGTGTTGGCTGAACTTCTACTGGAAGTCTGCCCAATTCGTAGATGTGGTGGACCGGTAGACGGTCAAACCACGCTCTAGCTGCCCCGACCAGTGTCATCTGGAACATATAACACCACGTGGGTTCCGTCCAGTTACTGACGGTCGCCCCCGCTATGAATCTGTTCAAGTGATCGTCAGGGTCGGATATACCGTCATATGTGCCTATGTTGGACATTTGTTTGGCACTTCTCAGGGCGATTGCTTCCGCAATGTCCCTTGCAAATTTGGACGTTCCCGCCTTTGTCGCAGTTGGCGTGAATGTTTTGGAGAAGTCCCGTGGGCTGTCGCCTACGTTTACTGGACTGAATGCTTCTCCAAAACGCCTTCTCGGTTGGGAATCCGTTTCTTTACGCTTCCCTTTCGCCTTATGACGAGGGTTCGCGTCTTCCTCGGATTCCTCCGAATCATCGTCTAAGTATTCGAGTTCTTCCACTTGTTGGAGTGAATGTAAACGTTCATCCAACTCAGCTTGGAACTCTCTTTGACGTGCTTCGGCCCATGCCTTAACTTCATCGAGTGTTTGGCAGGGGAGTCTCGTCCGTTGATTTTCTAACTGGGTATCGGTGAATCCCATTGCCTGATTATTTACTGCACTTGCCCCGGCTTGGGTAGCTGGGGTAGTGTTCGTAAAGTTTGTGTACTCGGTATTCCCCCTTATAGCTGGGGTTGTAATTACCGGAGTCTCTTGGTTACTCGGTTTTGGGACCGGAGTATCCTTAACCATCTTTCCAGAAATTTTGAAAAAACTGGAGAAAAATAAAGTTCTAGCTTTATGCACGGATGGCGCCAATGAAGAAACACCGGTCGAACCCCGACAGATTACGAGTAACCTGAGGGTTAGATAGACGTTTCCCACGAGGGGTTAATTTCGGCAAGATGGTTCTTCCGATAACCTGCAAAACAGACACCGTGAGCTCGTCACTAAGAAAGGGGGGGGGGTTCCTCCTTGTGACCACCCTCCGGCGTGAGAATCAGTCTATATTGCTCTTTGAATATAAAAGTATATTAAGATAATACTAGAGCAGTTATCAGGTAAATTATACAAGATATTAGATGATGAATGATAATACCATTTGAGGTCTTTTATAGCCGAAGGTGGGTTTCCAAGGAGGTTTAGCCGGCCTATTACTCTGCCAACTGTGGCCTACACGCGTGCTCTGCTGGTAATTGGTGGGTAGGCAGCGGCTGATAATGACCAGGCGTGCTGTTCACTTTTCCTTTTCCACCAACTACAGGCTAGGCACGTGGTATGGCAGGAGTTGGTGAGCAGGCGACGGCTATTGGTGACAGTGCTGTGGCGTGCTGTCTGCCATGCTGCTGTCAGTGAGCTGTCGTATCTTTGGTCAGATCTTTTGTCCATACCTCGTCAGGTATCACACAAAAGATCCTCCATTATTATACGGACTGGCTCATTTAGGCGGGAGTTTTCCCCCTCCCGCCTTTATGCGGGAATGTTCCCGACTTGCTCATTCCTTCTTCAGGTGACTACTGAATTATTATGAGTGTTAAGCCTTATGCGTGTAGCCATGCTGCGCAGGTGGCCAGTCCCTAATGGCGGGTCTCCGCACCTGCGGGAACAGGCGGGTACTTGGAAACCATAGGGAGGCATTTCCTGCGGGACCAGCTTGCGTACCGCATGTGAGGTCGTCACATCTCTGAGCGTGGTGGGTCCTGCGGGTCTGGTAGGTCGCGGCGCAGACGTCCCTATAGTGAAATCTGCGGGTTCAACTGCGCAGACGTCCGTTTAAGGAGTCTTGCGTGTTCAACTGCGCAGACGTCTCCTTTTAAGGTGAGTCTTGCGGGTCCTAACCACCTCTGCTGGGACCTACCTCTTCAGTTGGTAAAAATTTGAAATCTTCATATTTATTATTGTATAATTTTGTATTTTTTTAATTTTGTATATTCGTGCCATGTTTAAAAGCGATATTAATGCAGTTATTATAGTTTTCATATTTTTTTAGACGAAAGTCAAAATAGATTCGATATAATGTGATACGATTTCACAGGATAACATATAAGCGGCAAAAGTCAAGAGTCAATTATTTGTGTAGGATAAAAGTCAAATTAGATCCACCGTTTAAAGTAATGTTAACGAGGAAATTTTTGTATAACTTGATGCTAATTTGGTTTTTTATTTAATTCGTGATACGAATCAAATACTTCTTGAAATACACCTTGTATGGTAGGATTTTAGTGGAATTTGTAGTTTATTATTTTCGCATATACTTTATTGGGGGCAGGTTATTCCATAGAAGAGGACGAAAATGACAAGAACGAGAATGATTTGTAGCTGAAAAAAAATCCACAAAAAATAATGAAAAGTTAACAAAAAAAAAATCAAAACTCAAAAATTAATAAAAAAAGGAAAATGTAAAAACACAAAAATGTTTCTATCGTCTTCCTCGTTCACAAAAAAAAAAAACAAAAAAACAAAAAAGAGACAATGTTGAGGAAAAAAAGATTATTATGTCTTTTTATTTATCGTTGTGTTTTTTGTTTATTTTCGTCATTAATTGTGTTTTTTTTTCTTGACATTGTGTTATATTACTAAACATTTTGTTATATTTTGCGACATATTGTGTCATTTTTATTTATAATTGTGTTATTTATTCATTTTCGACATTCTGTCTTTTCGGCGTTTTTTTGGAACGGAAATGTTGGGGGAAACATTTTGGTTTTTAAATTTTGTTCGTTTTAATATATTTTAAGTTATGAGTTTTATTTCAATTTTTTTTTGTAACAAATCTTTCTCACATTTTTTATTTTTTTCTTCATTTGCATTTCAACTCTCCCTACATTATTGTGTAAAATATTGTTTAATTGTTCTAAAAGTAATTTATAACACCCAATAATGACCATTTACCAAATTATACCCATTAGTCATTAGTTAATTAATATGTGATAAAATTACAAGATATAAATTCAATTAATAAACAGGCCAAAAATGATAAATAAATAAATTAATTAATTAATAAACTAAAAACAAAGAATTTATCTTTCATAATTTAAATGTGAGTATGTTGAAGCAATCATAAACGCTATCAAATTAAATAACTCTGCTAATTCTTTAATATTTATCCTAATTTAAACACCTTTTATAAGGCTGAGGGGTGTGGGGGGCGCGAGAGGGGGCGCGAGTGGAGGCTCCAGCCAATAATATTGTGACGTGTGGCAGAGAGAGAAACTTGATAAGATGGGTGTTGGAGCCCCCGCTGGAGCCCCTGGCCCTGGTGTGGAGGGGCGCGAGCAGGGGCTCCAGCGGTTTTTTTTTATTTTTTTATAAATGTATTAAAAAAACGTATTATTAAAAAAACGAATAAATTATTTAAAAAAACACACATTAATTAAAAAAACACATTAATATCTAAAAAAAAATTAAAGTACAAAATAAAAAAAAACATTATTCTTATTCTTCGGCTTGGTCTTCTTCGATCAACCTCTTCCGGATATGTTCCTTTTGTTTTTCCATCAGCATTTGGTCGACCGGATTTAGGTTACTGAAGTCTCTTGTTAGGAAGTCCAAATCTCTCATTCTTTTTTTTTTCCTTTTTGTCATTAGAGACCACCTCCATGGTTTTGTTGAATTTATTGAGGGATTCAACAAGATCGGCGATGTTTACGGCTTCCCCCTCAGCCGGTTTTTTCCCCCTGGCGTCCCTTCCCAATGGCCGCCTCCTCGGCGGTGAAGACGTTTCCTCCCCCGCAACGTTTAGGTCGAATCCAACGCGGCAATCCGACCCGGCGGAAGTGCTATACGCTCCAGACGAACTAGTTTTAGTCCGTTTCGGCCCTACTTCCGCATCAAGGTCCGGCGCCACCAGCTCAACCCACTTAGAACACCTTCTCAACCTCTCCCACACCTTTACATCGTCCCACGTCTTCACCGTCCCATACCTCCGCAGGCACTCCTGCTTCCACTCTTCGACAGTGAAATTGCAAACCGCCAAATCGTCACTGCCACTTGGTCTCATACGACCGGCGTTCCTGTTGAACAGATTAGTAAACAAGCCGACAAATTTTCTGATTTCGAACCACCGACCCGAAATCATATCGGCGTTCTGCTCTGTACTCCCAACGAGCGAATTGAACGTCTCCCTAACCTTTGTCCAAAAGACCTTGCTCTTTTGGTAGTCGGCTGCAAAATGCATAAATAAATTTGTAAGTCATTTAACTTTTTTATTTAACTTTTTTATTAAAAATCATTTTTAAAAATGTTAAAACAATTACCGCAACGCCGATCCTCAGAAATGACTATCCAAGCCCGACACAGGGCTTCCTTCTCATCCGATGACCACGGAGTGGTTTTCCGTTTCGTCCTCGGAGTCGAAGCCGAACCCGACCCGTCCGTTGCAACTTGTTTTTTCCGGTGGACGCGTCTTCTTTGTCCCGCACCTTCACATTCTGGTTCTTGTGTCTCCGGAACAACAAAGTTAGGAGACGGCTGTATGTTGGATGGTTGAAAGCCGGATGATTGTTGCGACCCCGAATAAAACATCGGTTGGTCCGGTGCCGACCATAAATCGTCGTAACTATAATCTGAATCTAGGTTTGGGTACCAATTTCCAGCCATGTTTTTAAAAAAAGGTTTGGAAGATGGGGTGATTTTGGGTTTTTTTTGAGGTTGTGGTAAGTATTTTATGTGATTTTGGGTGTGGTATGTGATATTGGGTTGATATTGGTTTATATAGAGAAATTTTTTTTTTTTAATAAACATAAAGAGCCAACGGCTCTATTTATTAACCCCACAACGGCTCTTCACGCATTCCCAGGCTCCCTTCACGCGTATTCCCAGCCGCGAGACCCCTTGCGCCCGCCTTGGTCTGCGTGCTCGCGCCCATCTCGCGCCCCTCTCACGCCTCGGTGGTGCGGTGCTCGCGCCCCGGATGGGCTCACGCGCCCTCTCTCGCGCTCCACACCCCTCAGCCTAAGTCACAACAAAATCAATGACAAGAAATAGGCAAAAGCGTCAATACAGGTCAATCGTACGTCAATTTGACGCCTGCGTACTCCATGTGAAGACAGTTTTCCCAATTCATTTCCCATTTTACCCTTCGACTGCTCCACTATATTAGACGTGCAAAAGAAATCCACTCGCCTCTCACACCATCCTCTCGCCACACTTTCTCTCTCTAAAAACCGTTTCCGTCGTCAGTTAGGTTTCCGATGTCTTCACGAGGCGGCGGCGGATCCACCGGCGGCGGACGTGGTCGTGGTTACGGCGGACGAGGAAACGACGGACGTCGCGATCCTCCTCCGTCGCGAGACTTCGCGAACATGTCGTTAGGTACGACAGCTCCGGTGACGCAACAACCGGCAATGCCGCAGCGTCCGGTTCAGGCTCGGACCGAACCGGTGGTGGTGGCTGACGCACCGCCGCCTCCGTTGGCGGTTCCGTTGGTTCCGTCGTCATCGAAGAAGCTGAGTACGCCGGCGAGGCCTGGTTTTGAAACGGTAGGACGGAAGCTTGTGGTTAACGCTAATCACTTCCTTGTGGACTTCGGTTCCAAGGATCCATACCAGTATGATGTAAGGCTTCTTCTCGTTACGTATTATTACTGTTGATTTTGATGATTATATGCTGTGTATGCTTGTTCACTGTTGTACATGCTGGTTAATATTCTATTATTCCAGATCGGATTAGTTTATTATTATTATCTATATGTGATGATGATGTATCCGTATCACCGTATGTGTATCGGTGTATGAGAATCATGAGATCTATGTCCGTGCTTATGTAAGTTGTACGTTCTCAATAGAGATATTAATCCGGCTAGGGTTTACTGTTGTTTGCACAATTTTGTTTACGTGACTTGACTGTAGCAGGTTGATTTTAAATTTTGTTTATACGATGTGTGTGTGTAAGTTTTATGGATACATCTTTGAGAAATATTTTTTTATAATTTCGTGTATGGTCTAGATCTGACGATGTCTGTGTGTGTGCGACTGTTGTATCTATTTTTGTGCTTATGTAAGTTGTACGTTCATGATAGAGGGTTGAACTATATTTGTTGACTCGTTTGCTTTGCATGATCTTAAAACTTTGTAATGTTTCGAGGCAAATATAGATGTTTGTCATGTGTCTACTCACTAATCAGTGAATCCTGAATATAAGATTCTGATATGATTGATAACAGTGTGTATTCAGCATATTTGAATTTGTAATGTACACGTTAGATAAAATATTAGGTTAATGCATCTTTTTAGTTCATTTCTGTTAGTTTCCTGGATATATGTGATTTCCAATGTCTTAGTTTCTGTGACCTGGTTAGAACTGAAATGTGTGTATTTAGTTAACCTAAATGACTTGATTTCTTTATATCGTTTATAAGCTATTTTTATATGAATTATAATGAACTGTCGTTTGTTGTTTTAATTTTGGTTTTAGGTTGCAATTTCTCCTGAGGTCACTTCAAAGTCAAAATGTAGGGAGATAATGAAGCTTCTTAGCGAATCGTTTGGGGCTTCACACTTGGGAAACTTGAAGTTGGCTTATGATGGCAACAAAAGTGCATTTGCTGCTGGATCTTTGCCATTCGAGTCAAAAGAATTTGTTGTTAAAATCACTGAACAAAACGGGTATGATGTATTTCTCTAGTAGCTTCGTGCTTAATTAATTATTTTAAAAAATGTAGTACTTAACAGTTAACTGTTGGCATGTATTGTAGACGAGAGCGCGAATTCAAGGTCACAATCAAATTTGCTGCTAAAAAAGACCTACACCATCTCATGCAGTTTTTAAGTGGCAGGCAACATGATCACCCACAAGAAACCATCCAAGCCCTTGATGTGGTTTTAAGGGAGTCCGCTTCTAAGGGGTATAGTATAAACTTATCTTTTTGTATATTCAGCGTTTATTTATTATTTTGATTCTAATCTGTTCTTGATTTGCAGCCGTGAAGTAATTGGGAGATCATTGTTTAGCGCTGAATTTGGCAAAGGTTTGCTTGGTGATGGTATTGAGTTTTGGAAAGGTTTTTACCAAAGTTTAAGACCAACTCAGATGGGACTTTCACTTAACATTGGTATATGTTTTAAAATTCGTGATGTATTATAATATTAAGTTCAAATGGATATCTTATACTTCATTACTCTTTATTGCAGATATGTCCGCTCGGGCTTTCTATGAATCAAAGTTGGTATCTGATTTTGTTAAGGACTTTCTCAACAAAGATATATCTAGACCGCTTACCGACCAAGATAGGATCAGGGTATAATTCTGATTTATGCTTTAATTTCTTGTTTGTATAGTCTGCATGAATGATTGGAACAAGTTAACAGTTGATTTTGTGGGAATTGTAACTCTCAGGTGAAGAGAGCTCTTCGAGGAGTTAGGGTTGAAGTTCGCCGTGGGAATGACTACATGAGGCGCTACAAGTGCCAAGATATAACCCGTCAACCACTTAACCAACTAACGTGAGTTGTAATAATCATTATATTATTTTTTTTAGTCTTATTATAGTCGACATGACTTTGTGATCATATGTTTATTAATTTTGGCTAATTCCTTTTGTTGGTTTAACTTGTTAGTTTTGTGGATGGCACTGGAGCTACTATTTCTGTTGTTCAGTACTTCCGTGAAAAATATAACGCACAACTTCGCTTTCCATTGCTTCCTGCAATCCAAGCAGGCACAGAAGCAAAGCCTACCTATGTGCCAATGGAGGTAAGCTGTTATTAAATTCTTATTATTAAGTGTTGTATTTTAACCAAATCACCAAAACTTCTGCTAACTTTCATTCGTGTAATTATAGCTTTGTACATTGGCTTTTGGTCAAAGGTATGCTTCAAAGCTGAATGAAAAACAAGTGACTAATTTGCTAAGGGCCACTTGTCAACGCCCAAATGAGAGGGAAAAAAGTATTGCTGATGTATGTATTTCTTTAAATCATAAACTTCACTTTTATAATATATTTTACTCCATTATAAAATTTCCTTTTCTTGTTGGTTGGTGTCATTTAGACTGTGAAGAGTAACAAATACAATGATGATGCTCTTGTGAGCAAGGAATTTGGCATGCGAGTGAGAGAACAGTTTACGTCCATCGATGACGAGTTCTCCCACCGCCACCGGTAAATTCATGCCTTTCTCTCGTCTTTAATAACATATTTCTTATATTGCTATTAATTATTAATTTAATTTTGCTATTGCTTTCCAGATCAAGTATCATGGTACTGCTGAAGTTAACCCACAAGTTGGACAGTGGAATATGATCGATCTGGTGAAGTTCTATTCACATTCTTTCAGTATTTAAAATTTTGCTATGCTGTTGACTTATAAATTGAAGATTATTAGTGTTATCTTTTTTATTTTTCTCTTGTTTTTTGTGTAGAAAATGATCAATGGGGGTACTGTTAATTACTGGGCAACAGTGAACTTTTCAAGGCAGAGAGTCGATGCTGTTGAGCGTTTTTGCAAAGGTCTTGTTCAAATGTGCCAGGACAAAGGAATTGTATGTATCTATCGCTTTATATATTATGTCACCATGTTCATGCTAAAACATTTGTTGTGTTAAAATAATTTTAACATCTTTTTGGTTTTGAAGGTTTTCAATCCCCAGCCTTTGATACCAATCTATAATGCGCCACCTCACAATATTGAGAAAGCACTAGTTGATGTTTATGAACAATGTAAAGCAAGACTAGCCAGAGCTGCACCACCTGGAAGCCAGATCCAGTTGTTGTTTGTAATCCTTCCTGAATCTAAAGGAACATATGGTAATTTGAATTTAATTTGTGTATTGTACCTATTTGCTGTTATTATCATTTATATTTACCCTTCATTTTCCAGGAAGAATAAAACGAGTATGTGAAACCGAGCTGGGAATTGTTTCACAATGCTGCAGGCCACAACATGTTATGAAAATGAGCAAGCAATATTTTGAAAATGTTGCCATGAAGATTAATGTTAAGGTATATAACAAGTTAATAGCATTCCTTTTTCTATTTTTGAATATATTTATATTTTATACTATGTTAGGCTGGAGGGAGGAACAGTGTTCCGTCTGCATCTCTCAATGGCAAGCTTCCTTATGTTACTGATCGTCCGACAATCATCTTTGGTGCTGATGTCACCCATCCCACTAAGGGAGAGGACTCCACCCCTTCAATTGCTTCCGTACGTTACATTTCTATTATCTTATTATGTCTCAAATTTTCCCCATTTGACTAACAAAGATTATATGTTTTCACCCTCTTTTACAAGGTGGTTGCTTCCATGGATTGGCCACAAGTCACAAAGTACAAGGCTTTGGTGTCAGCTCAGCCACATAGGCAGGAGATTATTCAGGATCTGCACACTGTAACTACTGATTCACAAAGGGGTGTTGTTCATGGAGGGATGATTAGGCAAGTGTTTACTACTTTTATATAAAAAAAAATATTTCTTTTGTATTCAAGTAAGTTTAGAATAATGGATTTTTTTGTTTTGCAGGGACCTTTTGATCTCCTTCAAAAAGTCAACCGGACATAAACCACACAGGATTATATTTTACAGGGATGGAGTCAGTGACGGGCAGTTTAATGATGTTTTGTTGAATGAGATGGACAAGATTCGGAAGGTAGGTTTCTATTATCATTATTACTATTACTTTCAAATTTCGCGCTTTTAAACTTTTAATTGGCGGTTCTAAAACGAGGTTGTTTCCTCAGGCTTGTATATCATTGGAAGAGAACTATATGCCTCCTGTTACCTTTATTATTGTTCAAAAGAGGCACCATACGCGTTTATTTCCTGCAAGGCATGGTGATCGGGCTACTACTGATAGGAGTGGCAACATTCTTCCTGGTTTGTAATTTATGGTTTGTTATTTCTTTATATATAAAATGTTCTTTTTTATTCTAATTCTTTCTTTATTGATTAACTTTGTTCAGGAACTGTTGTGGACACCAAGATTTGCCATCCCAATGAGTTTGACTTCTATCTGTGCAGCCATTCTGGAATTCAGGTGAGAAATTGTTTTACACATGGATGTCATTCCTTTTACACACACACACACACATAATCATATTATTATGAGTTTTGTAGGGGACTAGTCGTCCGGCACACTATCATGTTTTGTATGATGAGAACAAGTTCTCAGCAGACGGATTGCAGATGCTGACCAACTCCTTGTGCTACACGTATTTCAACTGATAATTTTATAGATATATAGTTTATCGTGTAACTTATCTAACCCACTTGTTATTTGTGTTTTCAACTTTAGCTATGCAAGGTGTACACGATCTGTTTCAGTGGTTATGTATATATATTCTCTGTTTTTGTTTTTCTTCATTTTTGTTTGAACAGATTATAAGTTTTTAGCTGTTTGATTTTATAATTTATTAACTGCAGTTCCACCTGCATACTATGCACATCTGGCTGCATTCTTAGCCCGGTCCTACATGGAAGGAGGAGAACTGTCTGACTCTAATTCTCGCAGTGGGCAACGTGCAACAAGAGACAGGGTTGCTGATGTGCGTGTGCTCCCGGCCATCCATGAAAGTGTTAAGAGTGTCATGTTCTATTGCTGAGTAGTCTGAGGTTTTGTTGGTTATCTATCTTCCTAGCACACCATGTGAACAATTTACATTGCTTTTGCTAAAGTTGTTGGATTTAACATGCTTTTGAGCATGCTGACTTTTATGCTTTGTTGTTACCTTTAAAGAATGCAAAGTATTTTTCTTTTGGAAAGAAGCTTTTTTGAAAGATCATTTGATTATCAATCAACAATTATTTGTGACTGTGTGCTTTGTATGTTTGACCTATGGCACGAGCCTTAGGATTTTGATGATGATTTAACAAATTAAAAGCCTGTTAGAATGCGATTCACTCATGGCACGAGCCTTGGTAATCAACGTTTGATGGTCAAATCAAGCTTTTATTGGAAAGCTTGTTGTGTAGTCTGTGTGTATACGCAATGCTAACATCCCTTGTATGAAGGAGATTATCATCAAAACCTGATCGACCAAACTTGTGTGCCGGATCCCAACTAAATGGTATGATGTATCTTGTATCTACCAGGTTAATGGTGGTTCAATTAGTCTTCTTTCATGAAGTTGATAAAATCATGTTGCAACAATATACAGGTGTTGGCAAAAGTGAATCATATGTAGTAGCAATTCTATGCAAAATAAACATAACTTATCTTAATGTTGATTTTCGTTTTCAAATTATTCGTATTGTTGTTTTAAGCATAGTACACACTTGGTGAAGAATCATTTCGCAAATTAAATGAACAAATATAGATTGAATCCTCTCAATCATAACCGTAGTTCATGGTGATAATTCTATTGAACAAAGACTTAAAACTCTACCTAGCAAAATGAACATGTCGGCTAGACGGAAGAGTGCACCACATTTTTTACTGATTACAGATGCATTAACCATTAACCAAGCAGAGGTGTCACTTCAAGTTTCATCTTGTTCTTACATTAGACAACAACCTGCCAAACTTTTTTCTCCAAGACTCAACCCAAAATACACTAATTTTGTCATTTTTAAAATCCGTGGGATTCTGGACATACGATTTTAAACTTCTTCACTGATTTAACTCATGATGTTGCAACTCTTTTACAGTTCCACCATGTGACATGTAAATTTGGATCCTTGGCATTTTACAACAAACAACCCACACACTCCACAAAAACAAAATAAAAGTCTCAGAATGTTTGAATGAACAGCAGTTAATTTGTATATAAGCGTAATACGTTTGCAACGTACAAATATGTATACATGTATAAATCTCAATTAGCATTATTGCTGTTACATAAAATAAATATTAATGAACAATTCCTTTTTTTTTCTACTATACAAACAAAAGAATCAAACTCTAGAAAAATTCTGACAAGTAGAAATCCAGTTTTCACTAGGAAAAAGCAACAATTACTGATAATTGTAGCACGAAGGCCACAGAACCGGTTAAAATCAGTCTGTAACGGGTATCCTGCAATGAAGTGCTACCGCTGAATTGACCCGACACATATTCACTTCAACCACCACTTGAGGTGGTTGACACATTTACGGACGATGTACCTAATAAAATCAAGAAACGAAGTTCGACTTTTCAGAGTCAAATTTCATAACTAATAAACAACTGTCTTTTAAACGAACATAAACTTACAGTCGTAATTCGCCCAACCTATCTGTTGACCACCAAGATCATATACAACAATTTTGTCTTTTAAAACAAGGTCTGCATTGTTCATATACAAAGTTAAAAACAATAAAAAGTTAAAAGAAATTAATTTAAAATTCGAAATGATATAAAAAAATAACAAACTTGTACCTCCTAAAATTGTAATTCCCTGACCTCTAATTTTCTGAAAACCGTTACACCACAATGCAGCTCCACCCTACACAGATCACATAATATGTGATAAATCTATTTTGACTGGATCAAACATTTCATATATGATAATAGTATTAAAACTACAAGTCAGGTCAAAAACTAACTTTCAGGTGCAAATAATGTCAACTTATAAATGACAATAATATTAAAATTACATGTCAAATAATGCCTACTTATAAATGATAATAGTATTAAAATAGCACATCATACCACTGAGTTCTGCTGTAGAAGATAATCCTGGGTCTTAAAATCATTGAAGCATCACCCGCGAAGTTCAAGCTTACTGTAGGAAACATATCAGGTGTACTGAAATATAATTAAGAAACTAATTTTAGTTAACGAAAAAAACAAACTATTATTACAAAAATTATGGGAAATATAAAAAACCTGGAGGCAACTAAATAACATTGACTATCCTTTGACACGAGGGGCCGGACAGATTGTGAAACCGACCGTGTAATCTGCAATAACAAACGCGCTATCTCATAATTCAAGTGAAAAGTAATCTGATAACTTTGCCCTTGACAACTTACAGCATCTACAAAAGGGTCATAAGCCTCTTCCGCCAGGTAAGCAAGGGTAGTTCCGGAATCAATTATGGTTCCTCCTCAGTTGCCTGACGTGGCAAACATTGACGGGTCAATGGATAACGTTTGACCATTGACCGAAATGCTCAGCAGATTTAAGTTGTAATGTGGCCTGGAACATCATGTTAACATGTCTATGAGGGGCATAATGGTCAAACCGTAGGCCGTAAGGTCAAAGCTTTACAAATGGGTCCCTTTCATATTATTAAACCAATAATGTAAAGATAAACAAATGTGTAGAATGCCTCAATCAAGATTCTTGGTTCTTTTGAGGTAGAAAGATAAATGGTATTAACGGTTACGTGTCTCTAGAGGTGTAAACGAGCCAGCCACTCGAGATTGGCTCGCTAAAAGCTTGAATCGAGCCGAGCTTAATCGTGTTGAGGCCGAACTGTTGAAAGAAAGCTCGAAACAATCTGAGCTCAAGCTCTTGTAACTCAAACGAGCCAAGCTCGGGATCGGCTTGTTTATGCCCATTATTTGAGGGGCATAATGGTCAATTCAATACCGACCGAAAGTCAGAAAGAAAACTTACTGTGACGGAATAAGAGGAGTATACACCATGCTCGGCTCAATTATCTGCCCGAGAACTAAAATTCCACCACCCGCACCATTCCCTACAAGACAATGAGAAAACGCGTCCGGTGCCACCCCTTGTGACGAAAGTTGTGAAATTACCGATAGGCCCTGCTGACCAAACCCAAATATCCCATCAACAGCCCTGTCAGATTTGGTCAAATCTCCAGTTTGACTCATACTGCATCTGTTTCACAAGTCAACAGCGTTTTCACAACAAATCCTAAAACAAGTTAACGAATAAAAACAAAACTGTTAACAAGTATCAACTCACCCGAATACAATAGATGCTGAGGCATTTGATGAACTCGAATCCCCGACAACTGTATCCAAATGGATTTGATCCGATACATAAAAGCCCGATGTCCCGCTACCGTCTCCATACTGGAATGTGTATATGCACCGATCGTTTGATTTGGAACAACTGGAATCTAATGATTGGGTTCCTAAAGAACATTGTGGGTCTGAACAACGGATTAAAGAAGCTGTTGATGAGCTAGATGGATCATAGAATTGAACTGGGATCTGTTGAGTGTGGAGAATAATAATAATATATCACTAATCTAATGATTCTTTATATACTAAAATTATAATTATAATATTAATACGAAATGGTGAAAATAGTACTTGGAGTCCACTAGATCTGGGGCAACCGTCACACGAATCGCAGCTGATCCATAACACGTCGCTTCCGGTATCGATTTGTACATAATATTCCTTTGGTGGTGAACCCAATTGAACTCTTGTGAAATAAAGCCTACAAATTCAATCAACTTTTTTCAATATAAATAATAAAATTAAAAAAGAATAACAAGAACAAGATTGGGTTTTACAAAAAGCCCAAAAACTAAAGGAATCAAAGCAAGAATCTTTTCCTTTTGGTTTACAATTGGTGAACCCAATTGAACTCTTGTAAAATAAAGCTTACAAATTTAACTACTTTTTCAATATAAAATAATAAACAGTAAAGAAAATAATACCCTCTATCAAGAACAACAAAGAACAAGATTCAACTAAAGCCTACAACTGATTTTTCAACATTAATAAAAAAAATTTTAAGAAATGAACACCCTTTAACAAGAACGTATTAAACAACTTAAAAAAAAAATAAAATCCCAATATAAAATAACAAAAATTAAAGAAAACAAGACACTTTGATAATAATAGTAATAATAATAATAATAACAACAAGATTGGGTTTGTTTTACAAAAAGCCCAAAATGTAATGGAATCAAATCAAGAATTAAAGCAAGAATCTTTTCCTTTTGGATAATAATTAATAAAAAACATAGCTTCAATTCAAAGCAGATTCATTGCAATTCAATTTATTATGTATAAAATAAAATAAATTAAAATATGAAACAAACAATTCAAGAAATTACCCAACACGAAACGGATCATAAGTCCCTTGAACCGGGAAATCAACAACACTCGCTACAGATGACTGCTGCTGCAAGATTCTGGGGTGTCTAACACTATCTCTGTATTAAAGTTCACTCAATTCAACATGATGATTATGGGGGTAAGCTCTCTCCAACGTAAGAGTTGTTGGAAACCCACAAAGAACAAAGGCAGTCTGCAAAAATACAGCAAAAGCAGCACCAATTAGGGTCAAGATCACCGGTTTTCCGGCAAGAAAATGAGCCTGCATTACTTATTTTTTTCTCTCAGGACTTTCGTCGAACACTTGGTGTGCAGATTGAATTTGGGGTTTATTTGAAGTGGGTATTTGTGGGCAAGAATCAAGGATGTGTTGATTGCTTGTTGGAGAGAAGATTTGAAGAATGGATTACGTTGGAGTATGATATGATAGGGATACTTTAACACAAGTGAAGAAATGAATGAGGCCACATGTTCTTTTGATGGTTTATAATAATAATAATAGTAATAATAATAATAATAAGTAATAGTCCTTTGATTTATAGCTCTTTTGCAATTGAAGTCTATTTACTCTTTTGGTCTCGGTTTGTTGGGTTTGTGAAGGGGAGGCGTGTTACCTTTGAAACCAATTTTATGTTGAAAACTGCGGAAATAAACCACTTGTATATATTGCATTATTTAACTTGGTGGAAAAGAGCAAATTAGTGGGGGTGGATGGTTATATATTACATTTGAAATGAAATAAACAACAAAATATTACATACAGTTATTATAGTTTTGAAGAGAACGTCTGTTTATGAAATGAAGTTTAGTTTCGAAAAAAAACCTCTTAGGAACAGCTTGGTAAAATATAAGATTTTTGGTAAAATATAAGATTTTATTTTTCGTATTAATGATTCCCTAAAATACTTTTTACACCTAAAATAAAATAGACAAAATGAGTAAATTTATAAGACGTTTAGTTAAAAAGCAGTTTTACGGCTGAAAGGGGCTTAAAATCTTGGTTGTTTTAATATAGTAAAAAAAGTGTTATGTCGGTGAGATTTTGAAAAGAACCAATGATAAATAAAAAGCAATTAAAACTACGAGAATGACACTTGTATATATTTCTTTAATTATCATATATAAGACGTTATATAATCGATAATTTGCTTTATGATACATAAGCGATAGGCCGATACCTTATACGGTGCTTGTGCTTTTAACACAAGTCCTTGGTCATATACATGAACTTTAAACATAAAAACGTGGGGTTAAAACTTGAGGTACCAGAGATGTCAAGTTATTAATTTCAAAGGGGGTGCTTGGTACATCACACTAATCAAGTTTGTTAAGCTTTCTATTTCATAACTGCAGTTCAAGGAGTTCATTATTTAACTTTTCGAAGTGTAGTTTACACGTTTCATTCAGTTAAGATTATTATAACATGTTTAATCCTTAGTTTTGTTAATTTATAACTTAAAACTAATTTTACATAATTTTTTTTCATAAGTTCGTATTTACTTGGTGTTTAACCTCCTAATTCTTGCACACATGCGTATGAAAAGCTATAAACACGAACAAGAAATTATGTTTGTTTGTTTACATACACATCAATACCCATAGCCCATTATAATATGCTATATAGTTTTATAAAATTTAAATATCACTAATTTCAATTTAGACTTAACTTTTTTAGGTCTATCATATTGATTTATTTCATCTATGTCTAGTTATATTCGTTTGTGTTTGTTTATACAATTAAAGGACGAGCATAACAAGCACCAGTCACCAGGCGGTCATATTAACTCTTAACGAGCAAACACGAACAAGAAATTATGATTGTTTAATTGTCCATGGTCGTTTGTTTGGTTAAAGTTAAACAAATGAACAAAAACGTGCCCCGTTTGTATTACAAGTTACTTAGACGAAGAAAACCTAATCGATGATATTTTAAGCTGAAGATGTGTTTCAACTTGATTTAGAATCAAGTTTCAAAACTCTTAATTTATCTTAAACACATACATACTATTACTAGATTCCCCTCGTTTTCCTCATATGAATTTGATTTAATAAATGATTATTACAATTCAAATCAGATGTAAATTAAGCAGCAAAAAAAAAACATACGTATTTGACATGCAAGCAAGCATTTAAAATTGTTTGACATATATCAAACTTATAGGTTCTAACAATGTTTAGTTTCATTAATTTTCCATTTCAAGCCTTAACATGTTTTCGTACAACTTTATACTTTAAATAGTGGGTTAACGTGTCGAAAAGGAGATTGAAGTAATGGCACATGTTTAATCTTAGCAATAATAAGGGTTAATAATAGTTTAATTATTAAAATTCTACCTGTGTTCTGATAATGACTTTATTCTAGAGTTTAGTATATTAAATCTTTTTATAACTATTTCTTTTTATTCTTTATTTTATGTGTATGCATGTTGAACAAGTTTCTTTAATGATGTTTTAACAGTAAACTATTTTTAAATATATTTACACATAGAACATTAATAACAACAAAAAGGCCGATGCTATACGTCTTGTTTAATAAGTTTTGGGCTCGGATATGTGTTTGGTAATGTGATCAATCATGCAATGAATGTTTAATGTGATTTTAAGTGTTACCTACTGCATGGTTGGGAAAGGTAATGGCATGATATGTTATGAATGCATGGTTTAATGTGTATGTGTGTGTGATTAATGTTATAAAAAAATCATATATGTTTATTTTTACGGATGTTTCAAAGGATTTCCATATAAAAATTTTAAAGTTTTAATGAATGTTGTTTGGGTTGGTTGCTAGTTGCTACTGAACAAAGGTCACACTATAATTACATATTTATCTTATTTATATTAGCCAAAATATATAATAAGCAGTTAGTTACTAATTAACAAAATGATTTATGCCCAAATGCGAATTGAACTAAATCCAAACATAAAACCAAAAAAAACCAAAACCGAACGCTTTTCAAAAAATCAAAAACTGGTATTTTGGTGTTAGGGGAACCAAAACCGACCAAGCAAACCCCTAGTTGGGATGTAGCTAAAAAGATTAAACAATCACACATCGTCTTCTCCATTTCGTTCTAAATCTATACGCCATGAAGAACTCGTTAGAAGTGGTCCAAGTCTGAAGCCTGAGGACCATCCTTGGATGCCTAAGTTAGTACTCATTCACCACCAATAGGTATAATGCACTCACAATATAGAACATCAGTACATCTAAATTTGCAATTTTTCTGTTACGAGACTTAAACCCTCAACAACATAACGAGATACACATTTCCAATGCACCTTTATGCATGATACTATATGCCTATCTAATTTGGCCCGTTTGAATTCTGGTCCGACACAAGTGTACACCTTGTCTAATTCCGGCCCGTTTGGAATATTCCTTGTATCAGGCTTCTATGTGTTAGGCCCAAATTTATTGGGCTGCACCCAATTAGAGGTATCATTATTTAAAAATATATATATTTTTAAAAATGCTAGCTAATGATATCTTGTGATCAATTATACGTATATTTTATAGTTATGTTCTACTCTTATAGTAGCACTTTTTGTCCGTAATGATAAAGTTACAAAAGCAAAGTGACGAGTTTATATGACAGGTTCACAAAAACAAACAAAATAAAAGTAAAAAATAATGCTCACCAATAAAATTTAAGTTTTTCTATTATTAATTATAAGAACACAACACAAAGCAAGCGATAAGAAAGTGATGATCACAATGAAGAGAGAGTGCTTTTATTATTGATAATATAAAGACAACTTTTATAATTATGCCGAAAAAGGTTGAAGTGAAAATCGATAGATAAAAACATTTGAGAGTAATAGAACAGAATTTTGGGTTCTTTAGTTAAACTAAACTATTTAGAGGTATTCTAATAAAAACACACAAGCCATGATGTATTAATCAAGAAAACTTAAATTCTTAGCCAAAATCCATTAGTGTCATACCACCTTAGGTCCCTCCTTTTGTAATTGTTGATGAAATAAAGTTGGCTCGCTTATTTATCAAAGGTCGTATTCACAGGTGGACGGGTCGATCACAGAAGAATCCAAAAAAATATATAATGTTCATTCAATTTTGTTTAATTACATGCTTAACTAATATAAAATAGTTCTGTTGGTTATTAAAGTAATTTGTAGCTTGTAAATTGTAACTATGAAAATTCTAAAAAAAAATAATTTAATTACCTACAATATATAGTCGCAAAAATGATCATATAACTAGGTTAAAATGTTAATGCTAAATGGTTGTCAAGCATCGTTATTATAATTTGTTTTGTTTTAATCGACTCATTTTTTAAGCGGTTTATATTTTTTTTCTCTTTAGGCCCTACGGTATACCATAGCGTTCAGGGCATTAAAGCTGATTTGACAAAAGTTGACGAGTGGGACACCACTCCCTTCATGGGTTAAAGGGCATTTAAGGCAAGATAAATTAAAATGTTAACGGATTTTAAAATCCTCTATACTCCCACACAATAACTTATGAGTTGTTTTTAAATTAAATCGAGAAGCGTTAAGTGAGGTTAAACCATAACCTTTAGGCGAGATGGAGTAAAAATGGGCCTAAATGGAGCTAAGGTGCATGAATGTATACCCCATGACCTCATAGAACGTATTATGGAATCTAGATCTGTCATTTATAATTGGCTTTCCCTATTATGAGGATAGTTACAGGTAGGAATATTAGTTGTTATTGCTGCAACGAAACATGTTAAATGCAGCATAACAAGATCAAACGAGTCAAAACAAAAAAGTGCTTACAAGAAAAACACGTTAAACGGGTTGAAAATTGGAGGTCATTTAATAAATATGTACGAGCCTAAGCCAAAGCTTTACATACCAAGCTTTAGAAGGCTAAACGAGCCTGTTACTTATATTCGAGCTTGAAAATATATTAACAAGGCAAGCTCGAAAGCCCAAACTTGGCTCGTTTACACCCCCTTATGATCATAACTAACAGAAACATGTTAACACAAACCTTAAACTTCTTGAATTGAGAACCAAATGCACATGTTCTGTTATTGAACAATCTCCGAAACATGTGAATTGACATCCAAGCCCTCATCACAGATTAGATCATCATCGCTATCGTCTTTTAAGTAGCTGAGATGGTTCATGTATTCACATTGCCCACCTGCAAATATTATAATATCATATGATGAAGTTCCCAAATGTGTTTTTGATCTCTATAAATTAGTCATATCAACTTTAGAGCTATATATATATACATTGTCTAAAAAGTCAAAGTATTCGTATCAAGATACAAGGGGTCTAAGCAATATATATTATTAACAAAGATAAAATAATTATGGTTACCATTGTTTTATAATTTTAACAATTTAGTCTCACTCCCATTCCCCATTCCTACACCGTAAAGGGAAATCAAAACCTATATTTCAGTCAACATACAGAACCACCAAATGTGATGTTTTTAAATTTGTCTGATAAAATAGTCTTCCATATATGTATTCATTATTACACAATTATGTAGCAGCCCCAATTTCCAGTTGACTAATTGTGTATACTTTTATATAATAGCATAGCATGCATGATGCATACCATAACCAATTACATTATTAAATGTGATGACAAAATGTCTACTACTAAAAGGTGAAATCTAACATATACTGTATTTGTATATCATGGGACATACTTGTAATTATAATTTTGTAAAGATAATACTAATTAACAGTTGATTTTTTTGTGTTGAAGTCTTGAATTTATTTCAATACAATATGGCTAGGAATTTTCTCATACGTTATAACAAACTCAATATTTTAGTCATCATGGCTTTTATTTCAAAAGTTTGATCCTTGACTCCTTGCGATTAATTTGTTTTGATGTTTCTGTAACATTGTTCTTATTTCGGATTATCAGATTCTCGCGTTGACTTAGTTTATTGTCACCATAAGAATTGCTTTGGATAAAAAATCCAAGATTCAATTGCCAAAATTATGGTTTTTGGCAATTGAACATTTAAGAAGATCAACTGTATATGAATAATGGATCTAGAAAATCTACTAATCTGACAGTCAAGCAAACATAAAATGAGAAAATGTAGGGATAAAGATAAATGCACCTTATATCATACACATCACAACTCTCCTGCTGCAACATGGTCTCTTTTCCATCTTCTAAAAATTCGTGGCCCCACAAAATTGCACCTTTTGAGTAAACATATTACTACAACAAAATCACACCATTAGTGTAGCACATCCTTGATCCTTCATTGGTTCTTTCAATTCTTTCAAAACCGCATATATCTCACTACAACTTGAATGCGAGTCATCCCCCGAAACAAATAAATGTGTATTCTCTCCCAACTTAATCCAACTACACCCCGGGTGCTTTTTAATCCTCTTCTCTCTCATCTCCCTTCTAACTAACTTCACTTGGTCCCATCGCGCTGAAGCCGCGTATATATTAGACAACAACACAAAAGAAGCTGAACCTTCAGGCTCCAAACCTGCCAGCTCATCACTCGCGCGTTTTCCTCTTATCTCATCGCCATGTATTCTACACGCCCCGAGAAACGTAGCCCAAATCATAGCATTCGGTTTGAAATCTAATTTGTCAATAATATCCTCAGCCTCCTTTAGATGGCCCCACCTTCCAAGAAGATCAATCATACATGAAATATGATCCATACGCGGTTCAATCTTGTAGCAATCAATCATAGAGTCGAATACAAACTGCCCTTCAGATACTTTACCTGCGTGACTACAAGCCGTGAGTACTCCAAGAAACGTGATGTCATCAGGAATTATGTTTGACTTTGACTCCCTCATTTCGTTAAAGATTTGCAGTGCTCTTTCAGCATACCCGTTTTTTGCAAAACCGACTATCATCGAGTTCCATGTGATGACATCATTTTTGTTAATGATTTCCTTAAAGACTTGTGAAGAGCTTGCAATGTCCCCACATTTAGCATACATGTCCACAAGACCACTGCAAGTCAACTCATCCAAGTCAAAACCCGTGTGGAAAATAAGCGAGTGGACCACACGGCCGTCTTCTAAAGATGCTAAAGCTGCACATGCTTTAAGAACACTTACAAACGTCGCTTGATCGGGAATCAAACCGTTTAACCTCATTTCTTTGTATATTTCCAATGCCACGTCGCTACAATCATTTTGAGCGAGTCCCGATAAAACAGCCGTCCACACAACCTTGCTTTTAGGGTTTGGTAACTCTGAGAAGACAACCATTGCATTTGGCGGGACCTGCGTGTTGAAATACATGCCCAGAAGAGATACAGCCAAGAATTCATCATTGTAACTAGAGAAACCATGTTTTATCACTAAACCGTGAAGTTGACTTCCGAGAGCCAACTTTGAAGGCTCGTTGCAGCCATCCAATAAGCTTGCTAATGTAACCTCTGATGGGTTTAATAATCCTCCAAATAGCATATCTTTAAACAGACTAATAGCTGATTCAATACAATTTTGACCAATATGACCACTAATTAAAGCATTAGTAGAAGCTACACTTTTCAACGGCATGGAATTATAAACTTTTTGTGCATCCGAAACGACCCCACATTTGGAATACATGTCAAGAAGAGAGCTTCCGGCATAAAGACTGGTTTCCATATTTAACTTAACTAAAAGGGTATGCAATTGTGTTCCTTTGGTAAGAGATCGGATATTTGCACAAGCGCTGAGTAAGCTAGCAAAACATACCTCATCAGGGGTAATTGCGTCTTTTCTCATCCTTTGAAACATGTTAAAAGCCTTGTGTTCTTCTTCTTCCTGCACAAACCCGACTATCATTGCATTCCAAGAAACATTATCTCGATTCTTTATCATGCTAAACTGTCTTACAGCATCCTGTAAAGAACTGGACTTTGCATACATATCTACCAACGCGTTTCCCACAAATAAGTTCATGTTGAACTTGTATTTCACAACAAGTGAATGCAACTGTTTCCCTAATTCAACATTTTTCAAATTAGCAGACGCGCTTAAAACACTGGTGTAAGTGAATTCATCCGGTATGAAACCAAAATGTCTCATTTTTATAAACAAACCGATTACTTCATCGACATTTCTATTTTGTGCGTAACCTCCAAGCATTGTGTTCCATAAAACAATGTTTTTGTCGTCTAATGCATCAAACACACTCCTTGCGGACCCCATTTCTTGACACTTCGAGTACATGCTGATTAAAGAACTTCCAACATAAACATTGGAAAACAACCCTTGTTTGGTTGCTAAAGCATGAACTTGTGAACCGCAATCAAGATTAAACATACTCGCAATGGCACTCAAAACACTACCTAAAGTGGATCGTGTTGGTTTAATCCCAAATCTAATCATACTCTTAAAATAATCAATAGCCATATGATAACAACCGTCCCGAGCATGCCCTGAGATCATGACATTCCAAGCCACAACATTCGGTTCACGCATTTTGTCAAACAGTTGCCGTGCATCATCAAAACATCCCGACTCAATACACGCGCTTATCACAGTTACAAACGCTACTTGATCCGGTATATGGCCCAGTTTCAACATATCCTTAAACAACCTTATCGCCTTATCGGGAAGCCCAACTTGAACATAACCAGCAATCATCGCCGTCCAAGAAACCGTATCTGAGTAAACCGACCCATCAAATATCTTTGATGCATCATCAACAAGGCTGCATTTTGCATACATGTCAATAAGTGATCCTTCACAAAACACATCACACATGAACCCTGTTTTGATCACCCGACAGTGCACCGTCCTACCCATCAACACATCCGTCAATCTTGCACAAACCGATAACACAATGGCATAAGTAAACTGATTTGGGTCGACCCCAGAAGCCCGCATAGACCCAAAAAGTTGCAAAACATGTTCCAAGTTCCCGCGCCTCGAATACATGGATAGAATTGAGTTCCAAGCCAATGTATCTCTTCGTTCCAAACGATCAAACGCTTTCTGAGCAAACGTTATATTTCCGCATTTAGCGTGCAAATCGACAATGGCATTGCCAAGTTTCCCTTTTGAATCAAACCCAAGGATGAAACTTCGGGCGTGGATGAGGTTAACGGCTCTGGAAGCTTGTTTGAGTCTTTGAGACATTTTGTCGAACAGTTGGCGGGCTTGAATTTGTTTGCAGTGTTGAAGACATATTGCCAAAAGATTGGAGTATGCTTGCTGTTCGTGAATCAATATGGGTTGGTGAATTTGGAATTGGGTTAATTGTTGCTGCAAATTTGGTCTGCAAAATGTTCGTTTGCTTAGTTTGATGTATGCTGCAACATGGTGACACATTTTCAGAAGATTTTAAGATTTTCAACTGCTTTAATAGTGTTATTAAATTATAAAATAAATTTTATTATCTTTTTCTTTTTTTAGTTTTGTAACATCCTTATCTAGGGTTGTTCGCGAGTCGAGCCAGGGTGGTTTTAAGCTCGAGCTCGAAATAAATGAGAGAACTTAGCTAGGCTTGATCTCGATTTTGAAGTTAAACGAGTCTAAGATTGACCCAACGAGCCGAGCTAGACCCGAGGATTTTGGCTCTGTTACAAAAATGAGACTCGAACCTTCAACCACATAACGAGATACACATTTCCAACGCACCTTTATGAATGATACGACATGCCTGTCTGTTTTGGCCTGTTTGGATTCCTGTCGTGTACACCTTGTCGTTTATTTGGAGTGGGGGCGCAAGATTTTCTATTTTCTTAACGAATAAGTTTTATTACTTAAATTGCTAATTGTTAGCCTTTTGAATTTGTTTATAGCTCGTACAAGTATTTCCAATTTAATGTCTTTAGTTTTTGATAATTATTAAGAATCGATGATTGAAATCTCTCTTCTTCTCTCTGTTTTCTTGGAGATTTGTGATTGTCTAGAATAAACCGTATCAATGCATCTCTGCATACTCTTAGTGACAATGTATGGTTGGTAAGAGGTTTAAACGGTTACCAAATTGATTAGATTCATGTCAAAGCGGTCGGGTTAATTGTCTTTGGGTGGTATGTGCCAACGTGGTGCGACTTTGATGGTCTTTACTCGAACATGTGCACCAAACAATAAGTAATGGTTTTGAATAAATCAAAGCCCAACATTACAAATGGTATGGGTTTATTGATTTATTATACAAGGGCATATAATGCAACATTAGGTTCTCATGGGTTTTATATTTTGTTGTCTCAATGGAGACTTTCTACAAAATCACCAATTATGATACTACTTACGTCTGAACACACTTAACTATATCGTTTTCATATTCGCCCTAGCTAATGCACCCGAAACGCTTTGGTGATATTTTAAGCAGTGCATTTTTATAACCACGAATCTCTAATGCCAACCGTAATGTGGATTTCTCTATAGTGTATTTCAGCACCTGGAGCTCCAACATCAAAGCCATGCGTCGAAGATGGTCACATATTATAAGTTAATAATTTTTAATGAAAGAACAAAAGCTTAAAAATCATAAATAAAGTTTATTATAGTTTTAAGAAATAAATGTCGCATTCGGATAAGTGGTTAGCATGTAGTGTCAAAAGAACATATAAAAAAGAGTAAAAAGGCAAAGAAAAATATAGGTGGTCGTTGGATATCCCATGGAAGATGTTGCCATATCTAAATTGTAAGTCACTTCATCAACTGCACATCACATGATATCAGAGTCTTATATCGATCATTACCACCACCACCACCACTAACAAACCTTCTATCACCACTACCATATATGGTTACCGGTGAGAAGGCAGGAGATATCACTGGGCTTGGTGGCTCATTTAGATTTTATTCGACTCGTTATGTATGATGGGATCTTGAGCCGGAAACCAGAGGGTGGCGGCACTTGTTCGGTTCATGCACCTCTTGATCGTGTCCATTTACGGGGCAACTTAACTCCTTCGGTATTTGCAACTATCTTAGTTATCAATGGGAAATCAGATTTTGGCTTGTGTGTTGTTCTAGATTTTCCGCTTTTATGTATTTGTGTTTTCATGCGAATGAATGGATAAATAAATTTCTATTATTATTTTACTATCATTTATACGTCATACTTTTATTTCGAGCGTTATTTTTTTATGTTATTTTGAATACAACTCAATATCTCTTGTCTAGGCTTTTATGATTAATCTTTTAGAGTCATTTCACTTGTAGTTGTTCAAGATCGGCTCGAATTACGCTAAGCTTAGACGATCCTCGGCTCTAGCTTAACTTTTCGAACCTCTCGTAAATTAAACGCGTCAATTTTGAGCTTAGACAAGGTTTGGCCTTAGCTTGTTACGCCCTTATTATCTTTGTTCACATGTATTGACACATATTTCTATCCAATGTTTTCAGACCCGGCCCGGACGTTGACCCGGACTCCTTACCGGGTCAAAGGTCGGACCGACCCGGAAGGACGGACCGGTGTTTGACCCAGATGACGTCATAAATAATTTAAATATATATTTACATATATATATAATTCATATACATATAAAAAATAATAATAACCAAAAATAATAATAATAACAAACTTTAATGTTTATTTATGTTTTATACATTGTTTTTAAAATATTTGTGATTTATGTTTGATCAATAGAGACATCAATGAAGCTAGGTTGATTGGCTTATGGGGTAGTTATTAAAACTTCTATCTCTGAAATGACCCAAGTTTGAATCCTGACATGCACATTTCATTTTGGATTTTATAAAAAATGGGTTTTACCGGTCCACCCGCCGGGTCAACTGGTCCGGGCCGACCGCCACCCGTAAAACCCGGCCGGGTTTTTAGAAACGTCCAAAATACATTGACCCAGCCCGGTATAGGGACCGGGTCCCGGTCGGACAATCCGACCGGCCGGGCCGGGTTTCAAAATACTGTTTCTATCAAAGGGTTCCGGTACATGGATCACAACTTTGGAAGATTGAGCACCTTAGAAAAATTGTATGATACAAAACTAAACATCATTAGTCTTGTCACAACAAGAAGAGATTCTCTTAATGACCAACTTCTAATACGAGAATAAGTACCGGTTTAGAGAGAGAGAGAGGGAGTAAGCAAAAGTGAAATAGCGTACTAATATTTTCCCTTTAGATTGCCAAAGCATTTATATTGGTCTTCGTGGCACAATGTGTCGTCCAGACATATAGAGTGACAATAGATACTAGGGGTAATTGAGTGACAATAGATACTAGGGGTAATTACCAGAATGTGGGTTAACTGTCCCATCTTTAGCGATATATGTCTTGCCACATTTTCCATATGTCTCTGCGCATCTTTTTGGTGGGTCAACTCCAATAAGTTTGAGTCAAGATGGGTCAACAACTTGAGTCTAGTGAGTTGGGCTAATACAAGTTGTTTTCATGACCATATCCCGTCACAAGGTCACATTGGACTATGATTGGGGTCACTTGTCGGTGTTTCGGTTGGTTGTATTTACATTTTTATGTATATCATTGGTTTTAAGTTTCCAAGTAGAAAAGTATATATATATTATCTGGTAAGTCTTGGACTTGGTATTTGATTTGTTAAAAACCATTGTTTCATAGTTCTTACTAGCAAGAGGCAATAACCAATGTATTCAGTTGCAAATGTTATTGATTACGTAAAAAAAAGTAAGAATAGGTTTTTCAAAAAAAAAAGTACTTTTCTTCATTTTTTTTCTTTTTTTCAAGTATTTTGAACTTCAAATTTTCTTGATTCCTATACATATAATCAACTTCTTCTTCTTCCATTTTGTCGAGCTCGTTCAGTTTATCACTAAAAACAGGTTATGGTATTCTGCCTAAATAGTAGACACAAGTAACTAATAATAAAATACTAAAGATACCAGCCATCTTTTTTTTTTAATTATGACTTTTTAAATTCTGACATAGGGTATTTATTAGATCGAAGTAGTTCCGAATAGATCGATTTTGCCTTACCCAAACTAATAGCAATCCAATCCATTTCATGAATAAAATGTGACAATTATTCAACCAACAAAACTACTTGTTAAAAATAAAATCTTGCTGTTGCATCAAAACATCAAAATGTTGACTAATCTCGCTAATTCAACATCTCATCTTATTGAAAAACAGTACCATTTTTTAGAAAAGTATTATATCTTCTATTGGGAAACGTAAGTAACTCGTACTATGCATATCCAATTTAGGGAGTTATTCTATATTTCTCATTTTTGTCTCGCATGTTACATTAACACTTTGTCGCTTTCCATCTTTTTCTACTTTCTTCTCATTTTGTTTCAAACAGCGCGGTATCATGTCATTTTGTCACAGTTTTTTCTCATTTTGATTTATTTTTAAATACAAAAACACTAATTATTTTTAATTTAAATTAATTTGAAACAATATGTAAAACTAAAATTAAAATCTCAATTATTTAAAAATTAAAATATTACAGTAAATTTAAATAAAGCAACAATTCAACAATTAAAATAAATTAGCAAGGGAAATGTCATCCCAACGTTGTGTCATTTGACGCTTTAGGCTTAAAATAAACTCCAACATCGAGCCATAATTCAGTGATTGTTGCTTCTGCATCAAATCTACCCGAAATTGGGTGGTGGTGGTTGTTGTTGCGGTTGTTGTGACGATTGTTGTATGATTTATTTTTTGAAGCAAAAAAAACCTTAGAATGTTAGAGAGCATGTGTAAAAGTTATATAAAGCTTGAGTGGTTTTATATTGAAATAAAAAATTGATAAATATTTTTTTTAATATAAAACGGTCACCAAATCGATAGAAAACGTACAAATCCCATCCGTAAGAAACCAATGATTATTCGCCGTTTTTTGTGAGAAAGAAAAACCTAGATCCGATGGTGATGTTACCGAAATACTGTTTATTCTCGCCCGTCCCCGTTAAGTTAACCATAACGACTAGACTATTACAAGACACCCACATTCAAAATTCAGACACCATCTATACGACTCGTATAGCTTATACGAGTCGTATAGGCTTCCGTACACTGATAACCACCAGTTTCTTGGAAAATGTGTTTGACCAAATTCTTAAACGAGATGGTGCTGGTATTTATATGGGTTGTATGGCCTATACTACTCGTATAATGCCCATACACCCTCTATACGACTAGTATGGCCTATACGAGTTGTATGTGATATGCTATGTTATGTGGTATTATTACTTCTATTATTATGTGATTTGTATGTGTAATTATAGATTCAAAATAATATATTAAACATGATAGCATTACATAAATTATATATATTAGATAAATAACAAATGACGGTGCCACAAAATATTTTTGTTGTTTATTTATGTTACTTTTAAATACAGCCACTTTACAATAGATTAACAAAAATAAATCTATCACAGTGGCTCTTCTATGTTTTGCATCGATTGTTTCACATGATGCATGGGTTCGAGTCCTTGTTGATTCAATTTTTTGTTTTCCTTTTTTTAGTTTCTCATTTTTGCAAATAAAAAATTTTGTAATTACTTTGCATGTGCTCCGGCATAAAGTTGTCACGTCACATGAAAATTCAAATTCATCTCGTATAGCCCATACGGGGGTTACTCGTATAGCCATTCTCGTATTAAAGGGTTAACGGTTCTGACATAAAGCTGACTTCTATACGACTAGTATAAGCTATACGAGTCGTATAGGTAAGAAAAGATATCCAAACAGGAAATTGGGTGTCAGGACAGAGAAAACCTTTCGGTATCTACTAACCTTTTGAAAGTGGGCAAGTTCAAAATTCAAAATTTGAAAATTGAATCGATGATGATTATCATTATTCCAACCGTTACTTAATTTAAAAACCCACTGTCACTACTTATTATAGGTACCTCTCTCTCACTTTGGTCTCGTCTTTCTACGCTCCCTCTAGCACACAGGTAATTAGGGTTTCTAGAATCTTTTCAAATCATTCATTCATGATAATCTAATCTAATGACTATCTCTAACAGCTAGGGTTTGATTCTGAGAAATTATGGGTCAGATCCAGTATTCGGACAAGTACTTTGATGATACGTTTGAGTATAGGCATGTGGTTCTTCCTTCTGAAGTTGCCAAGCTTCTTCCCAAGAATCGTCTTCTTTCTGAGGTACTATTATTCATTTCTAGGGTTTCTTATGTGTAAATTTGTTTGATTAATTGCTTAATTGACGGTTTCTGGGGTTTCATTTCTGTAAATCAATCACTCAATCGCTCATACAGAACGAATTTATTATTATTATTTGCCTCTTTGATTACAAAAAACAGTTTCATTGATTCAATTAGTGGCTAACTGATTTTAATAAATTTCTACCTTTAATTGATAATAATCCCTAATCCCCAATTACTTGTTTCCAGCATGTTTTATAGCATTTTAAACATCAAATCTGCTAGTATGTTTAAACATCATGTTTTATTGAATGCTAAAAGTGTTAAAAACAACACTTATGTGTATGATTAGTTAGGGATGTGCAACTTTGTACAGAACCGAACACAACCGGTACTGATATACGTATTTCATGTTATCGGTGGTAGCATTTGGTTTATATATTCTTTCACTCGTGTTCGGTATCGATATGGTACGGCCGATCTCATCCCCGTGATTAACGCTAAAAGTGTGACGGCTTTTAGGAAGTTGGGGTAGGATTCCATTCAAAGACTAACTTGAAATCTTTCTGAGTTTGTATCCAAAATGAAATTATTATTTGAATATTCGACTCATGTTTGTGATTTGTAATGTTTTGTGTATAGTCTGAGTGGCGTGCAATGGGGGTGCAACAGAGTCGAGGATGGGTGCACTATGCCATCCACAAGCCCGAGCCACACATAATGCTGTTCAGGAGGCCGCTCAACTATCAGCAGAACCAAGAGGCTCAGGCTCACCAGTCCCTGCTTGCTAAGTGATCTGGCTAGTGCATGTTCCATTAAACCCATGTCTCATTTCATGTAGAGATGAGTATTATATGATAATCTTCTGATCTATGAATCTTGTTTTAGAATGGTATGTTGAAATCTGTGTTTGTTTGCATATTAATATTATGTGATTCAGTCGTGTGTTGATCATTGGATGAGATAAAATTGTTTAGTTAATCTACAAACCACCCTTCAAATGATTTTATAAGGTACCTGCAAAAATGTCGAAAATGCTAAATGATATACAAAAACTTGAAAAATGTGATGATACGTTGTCGCCTTTACTTACCGATGCCAGTGTTGATGTAATACCCAACAATCCAACATTGTGATCTATTTGTAAAAATATCATATCGATTGAAAACCATGAAAATGAATACCAACTAATAATGAAAATACCACCTATGTTGTTGGACGATATCTATTTAATTAGTATCGGAATCAATATGGTAACGACACTCTGTATAAGGTTATTTGGAACACAACTTTGTTTTAACGAACTTTTGAAGGTTTGACAAAACAAAAAACTTAATTACAATTGTGTTTGAATAAAATTGCTTTTTTAATCATTAATAGCGGGCGGGTAATTACTTACGAGCTACGACTGAGTGATTCTGAATAATATTTATATGAAACGTAAAAAACATATGCATGTTGTAAGGCAATGTTCGTTTTGTAAGGGAACACTAAATTGTGAAAACAAACGTGAAGGAACACGAAACGATAGCCCATATTCATCCGTGAAAGATGGTGGTGGTGGTGGTGATGATGATGGGCAATTCCATAGAATAATAATAATAATAATAATAATAATAATAATAATAATAATAATAATAATAATGGGCAATTCCATAGAATAGTAACCAAGTTTCAAAAGTGTTCCAACTAGTAACCAAGTTTCCAACACCATAGGGATTGGAAGTTGAACAAAGTATGCATGTATGAGTGATATAAATCACTAATTTAAATTTAACGAGGCCATGAGTAAGTTGAAGGTAATAATGCATACTCATACCATCTATCCAACAGATGAGATGGAGTAGAAAGCCTATCTTATGTTCCAAGTTGCATATCTATTTATAATACATACAATCACACATATAGATCAACAAATAAAGCATACAGGGGTGCAAACAACAATAGCAGTCAGTCATATATAGACTGGATCTAGAGCTACGTCGAAGAGATAGACAGATAGATAACTTCAACAAACTATATGTCAATCTAGCAAATCTAAATTACAGTTCGCTAGTTGAAAGACGTATAAACCGTCACGACGACACGTAATCATGATTCTAAAACTGCATTGGAAACCTAATGAATCACAACGGAGCAAGCAAACCAACTAGATTCAAACGAAGTGAAAACCTGATGAATTCGTTGAAAATAACTAAATCAGGAAAAACCAAAACAGATCAATTCTGCAAAGCAGTTATCCTAATGACAAATCATGAATGATTGACTAAACCATATCAAAAATGTTCATGCTGACAGAGTAATCACACAGAATAGTTAACAGGCTCTTAAAAAAACATAATAATATATAGATGATTACAAGTTAGCATCACAAGCAAATAATAAGCTGCATAAAATGACGTATGACTTCGATCAACAAAAATCACAAATAATATAGAACGGATCTAGAACTACATCGAAGAGATGGATAACTTCAATGAACTATATGTCAATCAAGCAGATCTAAATTACAGTTCGTTAGATGAAATACATATACAAGCAACAACTACACGCAAACATGATCCTACAACTGCATTGAAAACCTAACGAATTCATACAGAGTGAAAACCTAACAAATTCGTTGAAAGCAAAATAAAATCGATTATGTAAACAGCATGAATGAACTGAATAAGTTACAGTAGTAACAAACTGAATCGCGAAATCACAATTCATGTATAGTGTATGATTTCATAATTACGTAACAAAAATCACGAAATCATCAACGAATGAAGAGAATTCGACGATAAATCAACTTGAATTACGAATCACAGAATCGATATATAACTTCAATTAACAGCTTCGGCTAAATCGTATAATCTATATCTATATCCGTTAATATAATCAGATTGATAATGAACAGAATGCAATTAATCTCAATGAATTCATAAAAAGTAAATCATCTCGCATATGAATAAGACGAACAGCTGACTGAGAGTGAGCGCCTAGCGCGATTCAGCTTGACCGGACGTAGTGTTGTTATTTTGCTTGGAGTACTGAGAGGCGGGAGAAATGGGGAAAAAAGGAGCGCCATAACAACAAAAACCGTATGAATGAATGAGTGTGTGGAATATATACACGCTCACGTGTAATCGACGAACGGACCTTGATCAATCGCGTGCAACGAAATAAAATCAAAACAATGTGTAGTAAACCGTTTACAAAATTTAAGATAAAAAATCAAAAATAGCATCTTGGGGTTTTAGGGGAAATTAGGGCTTTATTGAAAATCAAAACAAGCCATATAGTATTTTGTTGAAAAATTAATCAAAACGTATCGAGAAAATCGACCAAACAGAAAGCCTCCCCGATTGAATATGTAAGGGCCTGGAAAAGTTATAAAAGAAAAAAAATAAAAATGGAAGAACACAATCAGAATAAGAGGGGAGAGACGGGGAAAGGGTGGCGTTTGTGAGGTATTTATAAACAAACCAAAAAAGTAAACTTTTTAAATATGGAGGGGATAAAGTGTAAATAAAAGTCTACATCATTAATTAAACTCATTCCCACGCCATTAAGAACCAATATCCGACGTAGCCACGCCGAACATATCCAAAGAGCCACAGCTCCTTCCTTCCTTGATTGGTTTGGTGGAGAAAGGAAAGGAAATGCTCCTTTTCTTTCATACTTCATATCTTTTTTCTTTTCCTTTCCATCTAATTCTTTTTATTTTGGAAAGAAAACTTTCACCCTTAAAAGCCTCACATTTTTCTCTATTTTCCTTTCCTTTCTCTCCTTAAATAAAACTTGAGAACACTAAGTTTTTAACTTTTCATTCCTTTTTTTCCAAAAAAAAATCTTAGGAACACACCCACCTACATCTTTCCATCCATTTCTTTTCCTTTCCTTCCTTAAGTGGAACTCTGGAACACAATGTTTCATATCTTTTGTTTGAATTGGGAGAGAGATAGAAAAGTTAAAAAAAAAAAGAATAGAAAGAGAAGAAGTAAAGAGTGAAACAAGCTAACCTTCCTTTTTTTCCCTTTTTCATAGACAAAAACTAAGAAAATATCTTTAATAGTCTAAGGAGCAAAAGTAAAATATCAACATTTAATGGTTGGTGACGACGACATCGTGCTAGGTGATGCGTTGGAGAAAACCCTAATCATCATCTTCTGTTGTGTTGTGTACGGTACGCGTGGCAAAGGAATGATATTTTCCATATAACATAATGGGGACGAAGTGGGATGATTTGTTTTCAAATGAGCCACGACAACCATGAAAATGTATTTTACCTCTCTTAGAGCATTCTTAGCCCATTCTCTGCTATATTTCCATATATAATTATACTAAAAATCATATTTCTCTCATTTTTAATTAAATAATACTTTTTATACCTTTATTATTATATTTTTTTTATCTTTTCCACCCATAGCTGCGTTCAAAAAATATTTAAAAAAAAAATATAGTATGAACAGTCAGGGCCGGCCCTAAAGGGGAGTAGGGTGGTCAACAGCCTCCGGCTCGACACCCCTCTAGACCCGATTTTTTTTTAAAATAAATTATATATAATTTTATGAAAAAAATATATGTATATTTAATGCTTAAACTCAATTACATAACCACTAGTTTGGTCTAGTGACAAATGGGTATGTCTACCAACCAAAAGGTCGCGAGTTCTAGTCCCGTTTAAGACATGTTTTAAGCCTATTTTTCACAAAAGTTTTTTACACAACTCAAATACTAACCAATTAAGCCCATTTAAAAATTAAATTGTTTAAACCTAACAAAATGTTTCTTTTAATTAAGTCCCAAAAAATTTTTCGCTTTCGGCCAAAAAAAATTTTCGACTTCTCGGAGCCGGCCCTGTGAACAGTGAGGCCCAGTTTGGTTCACTGGAATTCAAGGGATTTCATAGGAATTGAAATTCAGATTCCATTTCCAAGTGTGTTTGGTTTGCTAATGGTTGGAATTGGAATTGAATTAAAATCCCATCAAATCCTCTAACTAAGGTAATTCAAAATCCTTCAAAGTTTTGAAGGAAGGTTTTAAAAACTATGGAATGTTGGAGAACTTACCAAAATAGCTCCAGCTCCAATAACTATTCGTTCTCCTGATCTCCTTTCCTCATCTGCATTATTCATCTCCTTCATCCAACCACAACCACCATTCTCTTTTCCTCATCTTCAATCCAATAGCAATTGGTCCGCCATTAACGTCGCGACTAACCTTTCATCTGACGACACACTCCATCTCCATCACCTCAAACTTGTACGTCTCGTCGGGCCCGACAATCTTGGTCAAGTGTTTCCTGCCGTCTCCGGTAATTTCAGTTCCGACGACATTCCAAGACTTGACAAAAATGTTTAGCCGACGAGAAGCAGATCCGATGCCGGAGACGGCGTTCGATGCCGCAAATCCGATGCCGGCGCATGCATTCGATGGAGATCCCGATGCCGCAGATTCCAAGACTTGACAAAAATATGTAACCGACGCATACATTCGGTGGAGAAACGGTGACGGCGTTCAGCCCGATGCCGAAGATGGCATAAATAACGCCGCAGTTTGTAATCCATGTTTTATTTGTTGATTTTATATTTTTGAATTTTAATTTTATGTTTGTTATCTATAGGGTAAATTGGTCTTTTTAGATAACCTTAGATTCCAATTCCATATGCTAATCTATCAACCAAACACATTATAGGTTTTTAAAGGATTCTTCCAATTCCAATTCCAAATCAAATTCCAACGAAATCCACGAACCAAACGCCCCCTGAAATCCCAAATTTAGCTTTCTCATATAACATTTTCTCTCGCATCTTTTATAAATATACCATATAATTTACAAATATTTCTCACGTATTTTTAGAGAACGAATTAAAAATGTTGAGCATGGTAATCACCAATCTTCTTATAAAAGAGCTGGTGAGAAAGGAAGAAGAAGACGAATAGAAAGAAAATCAATGAATGAAACAAGCTTTACCTTTTCTTTTATAGACAAAAAGTAAGAAAATATCTTCAATAGTTCATGGAGCAAAAGTAAAATATCAACATTTATTGGTTGGTATAGATACGACTAAGGGTGGCAAAACAAACCTAAATGGGTTGTTTTGGGTCATTTCGGATAACTTTTAAAATTAAGACGGGTCAGGAAGAATCAAAAGAATTTTGCAAGAAGGTCAAGATAGGTTGAGAAAATGTTAGTGACTTTTGGTTATAGGTTAGAATGGGTTTGTTTATGGGTTAAATGGACTAAAAACATGCTTTATCCAATTTTATTTCAAACAAAACCCACGGAACCGAATCGAAACCGAAATCATTGAAACCGAACATATACCGAAACCAACCGAAATGAAAAAAAGCAAAACCGAAGCGAAAACAAAACTGAAAAACCGAACCTGAACCGAGACAAAACCGAGTTTTTTTTAATGAACGAGGAAGACATGAGAAACATTTTAGTTATTTTACTTTTTGCGTTTTTGAATTATATTTTGAGTTATTATTTTTTTATTAATTTTTTTGAATATTTTTTGAGGGGTTTTTAAAACCCTTTGTATTTTAACATTACTTAGTTTAAGATAGGTTAACTTTACCCATCTTGACTCAGCATTCACGTAACTTTGCCTTCTTAATTTAGCACACTCAAAATAACAATAATGATACTAACAATAATATAATAATAATAATACATTTATTAGTTAACTAACGTGTAAATGACTACAAATGAATTTGATACAATTTTTGTTTCTTGATTACCCGGTGTTATTAATGAAGATCATACGATCAATGGCAATTAGGACAAAAATTAAAGGATGTACCAAAATACCGGTACCAAACAAGCATATTCGGTACCGTTTTGGGGACCCAGTTTGTTCAAATTTGGAATCATACGGTGCTGGTACAGTACCAGTTTCATCTCTATAGGTTAGTGTCAGTTATTTCAAGTATTTGCTTCTAGCTACTTTCTTGTTCCGTAATCCCCATCTAAGTTGATTTTCAATATAGGGTTTGGATCAAATACAAATTAAATTAACGTGCTAATTGTGATAATCAAGTAGAGTAATTATATATACAAGTAGAGTAATTACAATAATTACTCTATAATTATTGTAATTACATAAATACTCTACTTGTATATATAATTACTCTACGTGATTCTCATAATTAACACCTTAATTTCATTTGTATGTTAACTTACCCCTATATAAATCTTCTGTCCATTGTAATGTAATGGTGACCCAATTTTAAAAACGTTGTATGAACACTTTGCCAAATAAACAAGTTATGTACAAAAAAGGAATCTAAAGGTAGATACAATATATATTCAGACATATCTCCTAAAATATTCTTTTTCCAAATGGACAAGTAGATATAATCGTTTTAGTTGATGGCGTGCATGGGGACTGAAAATTAAGCGTATGGACTTTGATCTGTCTCATGTGATAAGTGCATGTTTACTGCTTTGAATTTTTAATGAGGCTATAGTTATTATAGTGAATTTGTGTCACAAACTCCTTTCGAAACGAACAGGTACATATAACTGTCTTATTGATCATTAATTGTTTTATATAATGTGCCACCCTTGTTAACAAGGCGTCCTCGAAAACGACACCTCATCTAGTGTTGCACCGATGATCCACTTAGCCACAATATATACTGACTTGTCTTGGAGTTTAAGAGAGACTTTTAGAGTTTATGTCGTGTCAAATTTAGTTTCAGACTGAGTCAATATTATTTATTCATGTGCCCAATATCTTAAAGAAGTGCCAAAAACTTTGAAAGCCAAGGTCACTTAATCTCAAGAATGCTGGTTTAATTCTATCACTGAGTTTCTTCTATTTCTATTCTTTTGATTCACATGTAGTCTTGCAATGGGCTAGTCTCTGACAACTTATGAGGAGACAACCCTGCCAACAGATAACAAATGTCTATTGTTTTATGTATTAATTGGATTTTGTTTTACTCCTACAAATCGTGTCAAATTTAACAAATGTCTTTTGATTCACATATAGTCCAATGTTCTTCTCATGAATTGTTAATAAGCGAGGTGAACTTTTGGACTTAAGCAAGGGGTTTTGAAAAGGGTTTAGTTTTAAGGTTTTCCATGGGGATTCTTCCCGCGGAAGTCCTAATGTCACGTGCAGAAATTCCCGACTTTTCTGCTTGATCTTTGGGTATGATACGGGTAGGTCTGTAACCTCCTCGCAAGTCAGGAGCGTTGAGTTCCACTTGTGTAGATTCTCCATGAGGTTTTGGTAGTTTTAAACATAGTGATCAATTATGTTAAACAACAAATTCCATCTTGGAGCTTCAAACAATATAGTTCTCAACGTTCCTGCTATGCGGGGATGTTATTTCCGTTTCCGCAAGCATGGCCCAGAAGATCCTTCTTGGTTTCAATTCCCTGCGAGTGCTAAGTATGTGAAGGGTTTTGCCTTGACACTGTACCCGCACTCGTCTTATAGTTACTTTACTTCCAAGGTATTGTTGGCTTCAATTCCCTGCATGTGCTAAGTATGTGAAGGGTTTTGCCTTGACACTGTACCCGCACCTGTCTTATAGTTACTTGGTTGCCAAGGTATTCTTGGCTTCAATTCCCTGCAGGTGCTAAGTATGTGAAGGGTTTTGCCTTGATACTGTACCCGCACCTGTCTTATAGTTACTTGGTTGCCAAGGTAAGGGGGTATAGTCCCGCTTACTTTTGAATCTTTTTGAAATTTTTTTTTTTGAAATTCGAAGAGTTGGTAAAAGAATAAGAACAGTCTAACCGTTGAAGGGACGTCAGCGTGGTCTGACGGTTTCTTCTGACAGTTTCAGGACGTGCATGAAGTTATGGTGACGTGACAGTATATGGTCATTCCAGACGCTTTTTCAGGCGCGTGGGCGCGAGCTTTACGGCGCGCGTCCTGTCAACAGCTGTTGCCAGCTTGCTTTTTCCACGTGTCATAGTTTCATTGCACCTGCGCTTTTCCGTCTCTCCCGCATTAAATTCATCGCATTCATTGCGATGAGTATATAAAGGGAGGAGAGGATGCATCTCAATTCACAGTTTCACTTCATCTTCTAAGTGATTTCCGGCGAATACTCTAACTTTTGTCGAGCATTCTCCTGAAATCGTTCTTCTTTCCCTCATTCGAAACATGTCTTCCATTCGTGATCCTGAGGCTATTGCCGAGGAGTCCGACGTGTACATCGAGAACCCGACGTCTAACAAGGACGATAAGAGTACTGCTGGGGAGTGCCAGTGTGCTCTTTCCGTCGACGTTTATCAGTACATCGTCAGGAAGTTCATGCTCGAGCCCTTCGAGCCTGAGTTTCCTGAGCCTCACCAGACGGTGTACGATGACCCCAAGGGCAAGATAGGGGTGTATGCTGCATTCTTCATCTATGGGAATCTCAGGTTCCCATTGACGAAGTTTGTGTACCGTGTTTTGGAGAGACACGGTGTACACCTAACGGAGGTGCACCCGATGGCGATCGCAAAGGTTCGCCATTTTGAATGGGTGTGCCATATTCTGGGCGTTGAGCCCCGCGTCGACCGCCTGATGATCTTCTACTCCTGGAGGTGCATCTAGGGCTGGTATACCTTGGTCAATCGGATCAAGGGTTTGAAGATCTGCGCTACCGAGCGCAGTCTTCGTTCTTGGAAGCGGGAGTTTTTCTATGTCTCCGCTCGCGTCGTCCCCATTGCGATGACGTTCAAGAACGGGAGGGCGCTCCCTAGCCTTCACGCCTCCAATTACCAAGAGGCGGAATGGTTCGCCAAGATCTCCCAGATCCAGACTCCGGTTTACCGCTTTGCGGAGTCTGGGATGGTGATGCTTGGGATGAGCCGGGTATGGAAGGATGCTGGGGCAGAGGCGCCACAGATTCCCATCGTCCTCGAATACGGTTTGAACTCTATCCCTTACGGTATGCTTCATATCTTTTTGCTGATTTAGGGTTTTTCTTCTAACTGCGTTTTTGTTTATTTCCAGAGGGGAACAATTTGCAGTCGCTTCTGCAACCGCGTGAGAGCGGTGGTCCCGCTCGGCTGGGTACTTGTGCTCTCGATGAGAACGAGTTGCCCATCTTGGAGCAAACAGCGGATCGGTTTGTGGAGGTCTACCCGCCGGGCCACGAGATTCTGAGCGCCAGGCGGCCATGTAAGGGACTCTTTAACCCTCGCCCTCTCAATGCTCAAACCTCTGCTGGAATTCCTCTAATTTTGTCATCTTTTGATGAGGAATCCACAGATGGTCCTTTCTTCGTGAGGAAGAAGAAAGCTGCCGGCGTGAAGGGCAAGGCGAAGGTTGCATCCACTGCCGATCAGGGGAACCGGTCTGAGTCGGAGACCGAAAGTGAGGAGGCGGCGGGGAACCCTGGTGGTGGTGAGACAACTGTCTCGGAGGTTGAGACAGCTGTCACCTCCGATCCGCCCAGTACGACGACGGTGACCGGCGTTAAGAGGCCGGCTCCATCGGGTTCGTCCCCGCCTATCAGAACCTTCAAGCTCAAGAAAACTCGTAAGTGTAAATTAATCTTACCCGCAATTCTTTCCACCATTGTTTTTAATATCTTGTCTTCATACAGGCGTGGATGCTACCGCATTCCAGAGTGGAGCGGGGAGGAGCGTCTCTTGACCCATGACGGTAGGTTTGGTCAACCTACCCGAGGCGATGACCCAGGCGGCCGCGCCTGTTTCAAGTGTTGGTTCAGTTGCTTACCCGGTTGAGGTAACTGTTCCAAATGTGACGTCATCTCCGCCGGCTGTCAGTGCCATCTTCACTGCATCCTTCACTGAGCCGGCGGTGATTTTTTCTGCGGGCTCCTCCGCAGCGGCGGCCACGGTTGTGAGTTCACCTCCCGTGAGTTCACCTCCGATGGTCTCTACCGCGGAGGCTTCAACCGTGCCTCCGGCACCGGTGACTACCTCGTCTCCGGCCGGTTCAGCAGGTATGTTTGGGGCTTCTAGCCAATCTCTGCCTCCTTCCCATCTGCCTGACCTCTTGGATGGATATCCCTTCGGTTCGGGTGATGGGTTTGGCGGCTACCGGCCTGTTGTCGACCCTACAGGTGCGTAGGGTTATTTTGGCCACTTTTTTTTTTATATCATCTTTTCCTAACTGTTTTTTGTTTTTACAGTGTCGGATTCCAATGAGGTGTATGTTCCACGGTGGAACATCCGCCGGGGAACAACCCTTCGGACGGCTGTGGACTGCGTCGAGTGGGCGCGTTGGGGGAAGCCATGTCTAGCTACCAGGAGGGTAGGCTGACAAATGAGCTTCGGATTCTCCTTGCCCGAATGCAGCCGCGCGTCGAGTTGCTTTGTCGTGAAAACGACAAGTTAAAGGCGACGCGTATCCAAGAAGTGGCTCAGGCGCGGGCCATCCGGGAGGAGAACAGGAGACTTTCCGCCGTTGCTGCGGTGAAGGAAAATGCCTTCAAGGCCCTCGAGGTTGAAGTTCAGGCCCGTCTGGAGGCTCGTTCCAAGGCTACTCAAGCTGTTAACGAACAGCTTAGGTTGGCTAAGGAAACTGCGCGGAACGCGACCGAGAGGGCCACCAAAGCTGAAGCTGTTGCTGAGCCTCTACGCGCTGAGAATGAGGAGCTTAAAGCCAAACTAGAGGCTTCAGCAGGCTCATGATGCCTTGGCCATGGAAGACGCCAAGAAGCTCCAAGAGATCTTGGATCAGAGGGGTATGCTTGACCACACTGAGCGTAAGCTAAAGGGCGTTGAAGAGGCTGCTGCTAAGGAAGTGTTGCTTGCCAACCTTAACAAAAATGAAGCCGAACGCGCCCGTAACCAAGCTCAAGCTGCCCTCCAGGAGACTTTGATCACCAAGGAATGGCTTCTACGAGAAGCGTTGTCGTAGGTATGCGTAGCTTCATAATATCTTTACGCTTTTCTTTGTACTTAGAAAAGGTTTTGATACTTTGTATTTTTTCTTGTAGGTTGTGCATCGGATCTTCACGAACACATCTTATGACGATGCCATGAGCGCAGCCCTCAACGCTTCCCATGAGGATGGGGAAAAGGCTGGTTTCTTGCTTGGTCTGGGGTTTGTTGAGAAGGGCATCCCGCCTTCCAACTTCCCTCTTTATGACGTGGACACTGAAGCTGCCTATTACCAAGCAGTGAACCAGTATGCTGCCTTCCCGCATCCGGTGGTGGAGAAGGTGAACGAAATTGCTGCTGCTGATGATGGGCTAACCATTCTCAAGACTTTCCTTGATCCGCCACAGCCAACTGATGGTGCGGGTACAAGTGGGTTTGGAGGGAGTGGTCCTGAAGTTTGAACCTTGAGATCCCTTCCCACCGTTAGGATAGATTTATATTTCTGTAGGCGGGTAGATACCAGGCCATTCTTGTAATGTTTGAATTTTTTATGAAATATAAATGTTTGTGCGGGTAGGACCGCCAATTTCACTGGATGACTTGCTTTATAAACGTTATATGACTTGCTCATGCATATTATAGCTTAATTTAGCACTTGTTTTGCCGCATAAACAATATATGATTCGCTCGTGCATACTTTAGTTTAACTTAGCAATTTTCCAAGTGTTTTGAATAAATTAACCGTTCGACGCGCGGTTGTCAATAGGTTAGTGTTCAGTTTCCTCTATCATGATTGTGCGGGTAGGACCGTCACTTTCATTTAGTGGGATGACCAATCTTCACCTATAACTGACCTGCGTGAAGGTTTGCCGTTTTTTGTGTTTATGCGGGTTTTGCCGCCGTCCACACGCAATGACTTCCCCACTTATTTATGCGGTGAATACCGGCATATCAGTGTTTTGAATAAGTTAAACCTTTCGACGCGCGGTTGTCAATAGGTTAATGTTCAGTTTCCTCTATCATGATTGTGCGGGTAGGACCGTCACTTTCATTTAGTGGGATGACCGAACTTTACCTATAACTGACCTGCGTGAAGGTTGTCCTCATCTCTTACAAATTTTTGCCGTTTTTTGTGTTTATGCGGGTTTTGCCGCCGTCCACACGCAACGACTTTCACACTTATTTATGCGGTGAATACCGGCATATCAGTGTGGAAAGTTCATAAGTATAAATGTAAGACCATCAGCGTCAATGTGATAAGGAGAATCATTTCCATTAGAAGTGGCTCTGGGCCTTTTCTTTACAAGTTTGGAATTGATCTACATGCAACCTGTGTAATTGAACTCCCTTCCATGTTCTTGGGATGGGGGTGTCATCGAGCCTTTCGAGCCGATATTCACCTGGTTCGGAATCTCGTTGTTTACGCAGTATGTAGTCTCCAACATTTAAGCTGCAGTTTCATTCGTGTTTTCCCCAACTGGGGTTCTACACGCATTAGCCTGCTCAGCGTTCATTACGCCACGAGGTGCGTGAGTTTCCCATCTCTGACAAATGTTTCGACGATGTCCTTCAAGTCTAAGCATTCCTCGGTGGTGTGGCCTCTTGTCTTGTGGAAGTCACAGAATTTGCTTTGATCAGCGTTTGGACGCTGTCGGATAATTGGAGCCTCTGGCCATGGGAGCCTCTCGGTGGCGAATATCTCGGTGACGCTTTTGGTGAGTGGCGTCCATCTGGAGTTCCGGTTCGACGACTGCATGTTATCCTTTCCGCCTAACTGAGGGCGAGAGCTGGATGAGGTGTCAAAGTTTACCCTTGACTGCCAAATGCCTAGCTTCCTCTTTTTGTTCAGTCGGGCGGTGAGGACGTTGTTTTCTCTTGTTTTCTGGGTGTAGAGGTTTGTGCTCTGGGGAAGATCTCTACCCAGTTGCTTTTCCGTTTGCGCGAAGCGTTTAGCTGCTGTCATGATGGCATCCCGCGTGGATGGCATGCCGTCTTTACCCGTTAAGGTGCGGATGAGCTCTGGGTCCTTCGCGCCCTGGATGAAAGCACCGCGAACAAGATCTTCGCTAATAGTGCCCAGACTTAGCTTCTTTGAATTGAAGCGCGTGATGAAGTATAGTAAAGACTTATCTTCCTCTCGGATGCAGTTAAGGATCGTCCATTGCTCTTCGGTATACTTTCTTTGTTGACTGAAGTGTTGGCTGAACTTCTGCTTGAAGTCCGCCCAATCGTAGATGTGGTGGACCGGTAGACGGTCAAATCACGCTCTGGCTGCTCCAACCAGCTTCATCTGGAACATATAACACCACGTGGGTCCGTCCAGTTGCTGACGGTTGCCCCCGCTATGAATCTGTTCAAATGATCGTCTGGGTCGGATATACCATCATAAGTGCCGATGTTGGACATCTGTTTGGCACTTCTCGGGGCGATTGCTTCCGCAATGTCCCTTGCAAACTTGGACGTTCCCGCATTTGCAGCAGTTGGTCTAAAGGTTTTGGAGAAGTCACTTGGGTTTCCCCCCGCGTTCCTTGGTTTGAAGGTTTCTTCGAAATTCCTTCTCGGTTGGAAGTCTGTTTCCTTACGCTTCCCTTTCTCCCTATGGCGAGGGTTTGCGTCGGTGTCGGATTCCTCCCAATCATCGTCCGAGTACTCGCACTCACTGCTCATGTTGAGCTGTTGTCGAGTGCTTCCAAATTCGTCAGCCTGTTGGATGGAACGTAAGCGTTCGTCCAACTCAGCTTGGAATTCCTTCTGACGTGCTTCCGCCCACGCTTTAACTTGTTCAAGTGTTTGGTGGGGGAGCCTCGTCTGTTGTCTTTCCACCTGGGTACCAATGAATCTCAGGGGATGATTGTTTACTGCACTTGCCCCGGCTTGGGTAACCGGGGTAGTGTTCGTAAAATTTACTGCACTTGCCCCGGCTTGAGTAACCGGGGTAGTGTTCGTAAAATTTGTGTACTCGCCAGTGTTCCTCCCAGTAGCTGGGGTTGTGATTACCGGGGTTTCTTGGTCACTCGCTGGCCTCGGGACCGGAGTAACGTTAACCATCTTTCCAGAAGTTTTGAAAAAACTGAAAAAGAATAAGTTCTAGCTTTTATGCACGGATGGCGCCAATGAAGAAACACTAATCGACCCCGGCAGACTACGGATAATCTGGGGGTTAAATAGATGTTTCCCACGAGGGTTAGGTCCGGCAAGATGGTTATTCTTCTGATGACCTGCAAAACAGACACCGTGAGCTCGTCACTGAGAAGGGGGGGGTACCTCCTTGTGACCACCCTCCGGCGTGAGAATCAAACTAGATTGCTCTTGAATATAAGTGTATATTAAGAGAAATAGCTAGAGAGAAGATGATGATACCGTTCCAAGGTGTTGGAGTATTTATAGCCGAAGGTAGGTGTCCAAGAAGGTACAGCCGGCTGTATAATATTCCTTTTCTACCAACTGTGGGCTACGCACGTGCCGTGCTGGTGGTTGGTGGGTAGGCAGCGGCTGATAGTGACATGGCTGGCTGTGTACTATTCCTTTTCCACCAACTGCAGGCTATGTACATGCCACGACAAGGGTTGGTGAGTAGGCAGCGGCTGATAGTGACATTAAGTACCAGAGCGTGCTGCTCGTCGTACTGTTGTCAGTGAGCTGTCGCAGCTTTGGTCAGATCTTTTGTCCATACCTTGGCAGGTATAGTACAAAAGATCCTCTAGTAGCGTACGGACTGGCTCATTTGGGCGGGAGTTTTCCCGGCTTTGGGCGGGAGTATTCCCGGCTTGCTCATTCCCTCTTCAGGTGACATTACTGAATTATTTGAGAGTTAGTGCCTTGTGCGTGTAGCCTTGCTGTGCGGGTAGCCTTCCCTGATGGCTAGTATCCGTAGATGCGGGAACAGGCGGAGTACGTCACCATTGGGAGGCTTTTCCTGCGGGAACAGCTTGCGTACTGCGCGTAAGGACGTCGCGTCTCTGAGCATGGTTGGTCCTGCGGATCCAGTTGGTCTTTGCGCAGACGTCCCTCTTTAAGGTGAGTCTTGCGAGTTCAACTGCGCAGACGTCCCTCTTCGAGGTGAGTCTTGCGGGTCCAACTGCGCAGACGTCCCTGTTTAAGGTGAGTCTTGCGGGTCCAACCGCGCAGACGTCTCTGTTGAAGATGAGTCTTGCGGGTTCAACTGGGCTCTGCTGGGACCTACCTCTTCAAGACTGAGTCAATATTATTTATTCATGTGCCCAATATCTTAAAGAAGTGCCAAAAACTTTGAAAGCCAAGGTCACTTAATCTCAAGAATGCTGGTTTAATTCTATCACTGAGTTTCTTCTATTTCTATTATTTTGATTCACATGTAGTCTTGCAATGGGCTAGTCTCTGACAACTTATGAGGAGACAACCCTACCATCAGATAACAAATGTCTATTGTTTTATGTATTAATTGGATTTTGTTTTACTCCTACAGATCATGTATAAAACAAAGCGGTACCAAAGCCGGTAGCATACCAACATACTGGTACCAAACCAACACATTCTGTACACAATTAATTAAATTCGGTATCGATATTTATAACACCGGTACAGTATCGATCTCGTCTCTATATGTTAGTGACAGTTAAAAAACAAGTTTTTGGGCCCTCATAGAACCACTTTTCCTTTAAAACTGTATTTGATATGTTTGTACAAGTTACATGCGCTACTTTTTTAAACAACGGCTAAGCATTCCCGCCAAAAGTTACCGATGAACTAAAGTTAATAAGAACTCATGGTGTACAGTCGACTTTCACGTGACTTCTGGTATAAACATTTGTTTTTAGCATACTTCAACCACACAATAAATTCACATGTTTTCCTCTTTACAAATTATTTGTTCGTTTGTTTTTTACACTCATGACCATTGATTCGAGTGTAAAGAACGCTTATTTACGCATTTCACAAGTTTTATGGAATTATATGATTTTTTATGTATTTATATAAATTGTAGGAAGTCACCAACTATGTAGATAGTTTACTTTATTTTCTAAACTAAGCGTATATGTAATTAATAAAGTTATCTGGGAATATATGCAATTATTAATATAGTATATCGGGTCAACTGGAGCACCGATTACACCCGAAGATTGACCCGGTTTATATCAGATGAATACACCACCCAAAACAACATAGTTGTCGGTTCATAGTTGCTTCTCTGCTCTGCAGCCTCTGCTTTGAAATCAGGTATTTGTTTCACTTTGATTTGTTTGTATCAATTTGCATGATCGTGAATGAGTTTTTGTGGCTTCAATTCGTCAATACATTATTATAGGATTTGGACTTCTGATTGATCATGTTATTATTAAAATCACATCAGTAGAGTAGATTTTGACTTGCCAATGGAAAATAAATAAACACCTTCACCAACTTATTGCAAATCTATGTTAAATAAATTCTAGGGTTTTTGCTTTGCCACATTATTTGGGGGAAAACTGATATCTGATTGATAATGTTTTCTTTCTTTCTGCAATTTAAATTCAGTGCCGGTACACGCGTAAATTTTTATTAATTATCTTCTTGAATGATTTTTGTGCATTTATTTTAATGCAACCCTTTCCGGCCCGTCCCGTTTGCCAGCCCTATGTAATTCTGGATCTGCTTCATTTGAAGATGAATTCTGATGATTAATTTGTTATTAACCAACATCCTTTGTTGTTACCCAGATTATCCTTTTGATATTCCCGTGTTTAGAATTCTTCATGTCGAGAAAACATAACGTCATCGTTGCCACGGGCTTGCTAGCTTTTGCAAGTGCGGGTTTAGCATTCCCCTTTTACATGGCGTAAGTCGATAGTTGTTCATTGTTTTAGTTGTTATTTTAGTTGGTTTGTATTATCTTTTCTTGAAATGGTAGTTATATGTTTAACTTCAGGACTAGGTCATCAAAGACGCCCCTTATCGATTCATCAAAACCACTGCCACCTCAAGCAACTTTCCGGGGACCGTATATCAATAGCGGATCGCGTGACGTGGGACCTGATTATCAGACTTACTCTAAGAAATAATCTTTAGGTGCTCTTTTTCTTTATATGCATTGTTATGTATTTACTGAGCTATTCTGATAACAGTGTAGTTTGTCGGTAGATGTATCCACAATGCTACAATAATGCCTGAAAACTGAAATGAATCTGTCATGTGGATGTTTTTTTGTTACGGTCCAAGTTAGGTTGGCTTGAAATGCTTTATGTTCAATTCTGTTTCAATATCATATGATCAGCTAGTTGTAAAAATATGATGTATAGATTTTTTTGTATTTCAATGAATATTTGGTTATTTTTTCAAACTGATTGAGGTTTTATGCATTGAAAGTAGGTTAACCCTTTTGATCTCTCATACACTGTTCCCTTTTAGCTAACAGTTTTTATTCAATCCATTTGGCCCGCCAGCGATAAAGCTTTATATCAACTTGTTGATAAGTAAATAGTTCAAAATTGTGACTTCCACCAAAGTTCATATTCACATGCAGTTTGGCCTAGGTTAGGGAGCTCATTCCTGCCACACAGAGTCACCGCCCTTTGATATCACATGTCTGGCAACAGGAAGCTTTTTGACCAATGGTGTGTGGAGAGATCAATTGACCATTCTGCAGGGGTGTTCACAGTTTGGTTCAGCCAGTTTTGACAAAGTTTTTAGCCAAATCGTCTACTGCAGTTGCATAAAACAACAAAGCGGCCCATTGGTTGTTAAAAGGTGTCAAGGGAGTTGAGGTTGAAGGTAGCCTGAGATGGTGACGATAGGATTGGTGGCGGTGTTGGAAATTTCTGGAGAAGAATATGGTTTGGTTTTGTCGAGCTTGGTTTTGACAGAGGTATGCTTGAAAGTCAAAAACTTGCTATAAGGTTGTACAGCTTTATGGTGGATGATAAATCCAGTTTGCCACATCAACTTAACCCTCAGTCTTGACGGCTTCCATCTCGTGCTTTGTTGAGCTCACTCCATCCACCCTAACTGTGGCTTGGAAAATGAAACCAGCCAGATTGGGTGGGTCGGCTAGACCAATAAGTTTTACTATTTTGAGGTTTTACGGTCGTTTAAACTTCTTTTTTCGTAATCATTAGTTCATGTTAAAAGTATTTAATGGACAAAGATGATCCATGACTATAGACATACATAATTACATCTCGGTGTTTTTCACTCCAAGTTCTTTAAGGAGATTAGTTGAAATTAATATGTTCCCAAATGAAGAATTAGTTTTTGATGGTCGAAATAGATCCTGAAAAAAGTTAACCTTTTGGTTGGCGAGCAGGGTTGGATCTAAGTACCGACAAAGGTGGCACTAACTAAAAGGAATACTTTCCTCCCATCGATAGTGTTTGATTTTATGGGACAGCTATCTAAACATCCGAATTCTGATCTTTTGTTGATATCATGTACAATGGCGGTTGAGGTATGGAAGCTTGGAGGCGAATGGTGTAAGATTCTAGTTAGGTAGGATGGGTTCGTGAAGGAGAGGTTAGAGTTCAACGAGTGTGCCACCAAGTAGTTGGGTTTAAACATAAATTTGATCACCGTTGGGATGCTTTGGAAAGCTATGAAACAGTCGAGTCTTCAATAAGAGGAGTGAATGTCATCTTGGAGGAGATCAAGGCCATGTTGTTCTTATTGTTAAGAAATAGAACTAGTTTTTGGTTTTTACTCGGCTGATTGGAACATGTGATGCTCTTTTGACATTTGTATGTAACTGGTTTAAGTGATCAAGCATCTTGCTAGTTGGTTATGTTTGTAAGAATATTTTCCTTTGTCGTTAAAAAGACACATAATTAATATTTCAAAAATGAAAAATATATAAACAACAAAAGTTGACGTTGCAAATTTCAACGACTGACTTGCTTTGATTTAGACAACTAGGTAAATTTCAAAAACTTCCTAATACCGCATTCTTTTCAGCATGCCGAAAGAGGATTCCTCACGATATAAATCAAAAGCCAATCCCTTTTCTTACAAATTACTCCATGATTTCAATAAAACAAACATTATTTCTTTTATCGATTCAATATTGACAGTTAACTGAATTAATCGAAAACCGATTAAGTGAAAAACGAATCAACCTTGGTTATTGGTTTTCTTTATGTACTCTCAGTTAACTGAAACTAACCAAATTGAACCATTCATATTAGGAAAATTGGATTCTAATAATGCAAACTATTGAGCATTGGTCAATAATAATCCCAACTAACAATGTGGGATTAAGGTTGTTATTGGTAACGAAACTGAAAGTTGGAATTATTACTACTCACATTGTTAGTTGGAATTATTATTAGCCGATGCTCGATAGTTTGGATTATTAAAATCCAATTTTCCTTCATATTATCATATGGTTATAGTTTTTATACCTAAATTTCATGTGTTAATAACTCAAGTTCATGTAATTCTAAGCAAAAAGTTTTTACTGAAGTTGGATTTTGATTACTAATCGAAATCAACCGAACTAAAAACCAACCAAGCCGATTTTGGTTATCTGTTTCTGTGAATGAATGTGTGAAAACCAGATTCTGATTTTCGATTTTGATGGAGTGGAATAATCAAACCGAACCGAACCGAACCGAACCGAACCGATACCCACCCTAGTTCAAGTACGAAACCTCTAGCGTTCACACATGGTTGTTGGATTTGGATTTGCTACAAACGTATTACTAACTTACACGCAAAGTCTTCTTCCTATTATCACACATTATTACTTATAAACTCACTCCACATCACAAAAAAAAAAATCAAATTAAAAAAAATAATAATAATAATAATAATAAAATGGCTTCTTTACTCTTCCCAACGCCACCATCAACCACCACCACCACCACCACAAACCGTCGGTTACTCCCACCCCATTCCCGCCCTCTACACCACCACCGGCCCCCGTCATCTCGCCGGAAAACCACCCTTCTTCGTCCACTCCACGTATCCGCTCCACCGTCACCCTCCACCACCACCACCACCGATGAACTATTGGATAATTCAAAATTCACATGGAGAGATCATTGGTACCCGGTCTCGTTAACCGAAGATCTCGACCCGAATCTCCCAACACCCTTCACTCTCCTTAACCGGGAACTCGTTATCTGGTTTGACAAAACCAATAACCAGTGGGTTGCTTTGGAGGATAAATGTCCCCATCGGCTAGCCCCTTTATCCGTAAGTTTACGGTTTAGGGTTTGTAAGTTAATTAGTGTTGTCATTAGAGCTCGAGCTCGGTTCATTCTGATCTTTATTTCTAAAGCTCGAGCTTGGTTTTTGATTAGTTTTTCAAGCTCGAGTTTGACTCGTTTACTGTTTATTAATTAATTTTCCATGTTTATATTATTTTTATATTTTTTTTCATTATGATTTTATATATAACATAAGAAATATTATTAAGTTACTTTATCATAATATTATATATATTAATATTTATTAAATATGTGCTCAACAAGTGAAGCTCGGGCTCGGGCTCGGGCTCGGGCTCGTTTATTAACCAGCCTTACTTTTAAGCTCGGGCTCTGGCTCTGGCTCCTTTCGGCTTGGATCGGTCGAGCTTTTTCACGAGCTGATCTCGAGTAGCTTGGCTTGTTTGCACCTCTAGTGTTGATGTGGATGAATATTATTTGCAGGAAGGAAGGATTGACGAGAACGGGCATCTGCAGTGTTCGTACCACGGATGGTCTTTTGATGGGTGCGGGTCGTGTTCTCGGATCCCGCAGGCGGCTCCTGATGGACCGGAAGCTCGGGCAGCTCAGTCGCCCCGAGCTTGTGCTACCCGGTTCCCGACTATGGTGTCTCAGGGTTTGTTGTTTGTGTGGCCGGATGAAAATGGGGTGGAACGAGCTCGGGCGACCAAGCCTCCTATGTAATTATCTGGATCTTTTAGTATGCATATGTGATCTAGTGTTTAGTTTGGTTAAATGATTTGTTGATTAATCTTAGATATTTATTGGTTAAGTGTTAATATAATATTTCATTAAAAGGCTACTTTTTTAATAAACAATTAATGTGTTGAAACTTGAAACAATGGTTATAAACATAATAATATTACACTTTTGAATAAAATGATTTAGAAGGTTTATGCTTTGAAAATACACTCAGGACTGCTTGTTTTCGACATGTTTTGTGTATAAGTTACTTGTTTGTTTTACCCATTTGACCCGTTAGTACTAAAGCATAACGCATATTGACCAACCTATTGATAAGTAACAATCAAAGTTTCCAGTTTTGGTTTTTATGTTATTTAGTAGATTAATTAATCCTGAAGATTCAATTGTCAAATGTTAATACAACGTTTAATCCATGTTAAATTGAAATGGGCCCACAAGACTTTCTAAGGATGCTTTAGAAATTGTCATATTTCCTTTTATAGAAAGTTCTAATACTTTTGCCTTATTTTTTATTATGATTAGTGTGCTTGACATTACCTATTTTTTATGATTAGTATGCTTTACATTACCTATAGACATAGTTTTAAGTAGTGATTGTTTAACCCATGTGACTTGTTTTCTATTGAGTTAATTGTTTACTTCACCCGTTTGACCCGTTAGTAATAAAATGTAACCCAAATTGACCAACCCGTTAACAAGTAAATGGGTCAAAGTTTCCATGATTTGAATGTTGTTTTTGGTGATTATTTAGGTTACCAGATGACTTTGAAAAGCCAGAATTTTCCACAGTGACGATTCAACGTGATTTATTCTATGGTTATGATACCCTAATGGAAAATGTTTCTGATCCCTCACACATTGATTTTGCCCATCATAAGGTGAATAAATGCAAGCAAAATATTTTTGTATATATTTAGCTAAATTCTTCTTTTCTTACCTTCTAAAACCAAAGACAGATTATTGTAAATTGGATATACTTTTACAGGTTACTGGTAGGAGGGATAGAGCTAAACCACTGCCATTTAAGATGGATTCAACTGGCCATTGGGGCTTTTCAGGAGAAAATGATGGGAACCCAAAAATCAGTGCCAAATTCATCGCACCTTGCTATTATATAAACAAGTAAGTTTGGTTGCATCCTCGTATCCAAAATTACCACGTTGTCTTCTAGTCACCAAAATATTAATTTTGGTCCACAAGGTTCCTCTGTTTTGTTATTGCTGATGGATATTTTGGTTTTCACACGCTTTTATAAAATAATGAAAACACGTAAGGTATTGTGTATTATTGAGTGCTCGGATAGATATGAAAGAAACTTTTGTAAGTCTTAATTCTGAAAAAGATAAATCTATAATTAATAGTTCTATCTAGTAACTTCTATTAAAGCATGTGTTTGATTAAATGCAACAATTGTTTATTGTTGAGTTTATATAGTTAAAACGATCTTGATGTTGTAGACACTAAATGCATAGGTAATTTGTTTCCTTGCAGGTACATCTTTGTTCATATGTGTTAAGGATTATATAATGGATTTGCATTTTAAAAGTACTTACCCTTGTTGATTAGTGTTTCGTGCTCCTAGTATCATCCAAAACTAGTTATCAGGTCTCTAAAGGATTAGACAACCGGAAGTAGAATATGTTTATCCAAACTTAAAGCTGGTCTTTAGATAATAAGTTTCAAAAAGCAAATCCAAGCACCCCCTTAGATACATGGCAGATATAATCTGCGTGCTAAACCACACGCGTAATGATAAACTTGTATCTTTGCTGTGTTTCCAGAATAGAAATCGACACAAAACTCCCTATTGCCGGTGACCAAAAGTGGGTAATATGGATTTGTTCCTTCAATGTACCAATGGCACCCGGAAAGACTCGTTCCATTGTTTGTAGTGCTCGAAACTTCTTTCAGTTTACAATGCCCGGGCCCGCGTGGTGGCAGGTAACATTTTTTAAAATCTCATTATACAATGCTAGTATGCTGCATGCCCATTTCATGGGTCCCGTTTATTTTTTTTTAAATGTATATATTAGACAATATAGTTTAGCTAGAATAGGCCCGGCCCTATAACTATTATAGCTGGCCCTAGTAGAATGTACAATATCTATATATAGTTCTATATTGCATCTATAATCTATATAAATGAAAACCCTAAAATCCTACGTGTCGTGATGTGGTCGCTCCCCCCTTTTATGGAAGCCATCAGATTGCTTGATTTTTAAATGAAAGCCTCTCATTGATTTAACCCAAAGTCATGGATATGGGTCTTACCAAAACCAGATAGCTTTTAAATGGGTTATAACATTTCATTAAATTAAAAATTAATCTTACCAATTATTTCATATGAAATTCCTATAAAATAGGGATATACTAAAATTTAATATCCAATTTAAAAAGAAAAAAATATTATTTATAATTAATAAACAATTTTATAGTAAAAAATATAAGCGGGTCATGAGTCACCAAATCCAGATAGCTTTTAAACGGGTTATAACATATCATTTATTTATGAAACCCTTTCATCATCAAACCCTAAGTATATTATTAACTTTTTTACAATAAAGAAAATTAAAATCTAAAAAATAAATATTAAAAAACGAAAAATGTAAAACAATCATTCTCTCAAGCCATCAGATTGCTTTATTTGTAAATGAAGACTTTTCACGCATTTGACCCGAATTCACGGGTAGAGGTCTCACCAAACTCAAGATAGCTCTTAAACGGGTTATAGCATCTCATTATTTTAAAAATTAATCTCATCAAATATTTGATATGAAAATCCTATAAAATAGGGATATACTAAAAATTAATATCCTATTTTATTTAAAAAAAGATATTATTTATAATTAAGAAACAATTTCATAATAAAGAAAATAAACGGGTAATGGGTATCACCAAACCCAGATAGCTTTTAAACCGGATTATAACATATCATTTATTTGTGAAACCATTTTATCATCAAACCTCAAGTATATTAATTATTAACTTTTTTACAATAAATAAAATTAAAATCTAAATATATATATATATATATATAGGCTAAGTATAAAATGAAAACCCACTTGAGTTAAAACTCTAGAAACCCATTCTCAATGAATTTTTAATTAATGTTTAAATCTTGTGGTCCACAATTAAAGTGAATAAAAAATGTAAATATAAATATAACTTTTTCTCTCTCCTGAAAACATATATAAAAATTAGTAAAAAAATGTTAAAAAATAGCAAAACATTTTTTTTCGATGTTTTGTATTAAATGTTACAACATATATTACATGTAACCCAAAAAAAAAAAAAAACGATGTTACATAGGGTTTTCGCGGGTTTTCACAACTCAAGTGGGTTTTCATTTTAACCTTACCCTATATATATGTGTGTGTGTATATATATATATATGTATATATATAGGGTGGAGTTATAATAAGAAGTGAAGTGTGTCTAAAAAGTGAAGGAAGTAATTTGGTACGTTAGATTTGATGATCTGATGGTCTAGATGAAAAGTGTGTTTTTTAGGCGGTGTGTTTTATTTTAATACTTGTTTTATAACACTCTAGGGGCATATTCGTTCAGTGTGTTATAATTTTTAAACACAAGACCAAGAACATCAAGAACAATAACACACTATGTTGAACAAAAACACAATAAACATCATACTAATGCATCAACTTTTAACACTCTACGACACGTTATTCCTCTTTGGCATTTCATCAAACAGTTGGCGTGCAACACACTATGTTGAACATGATGAGCAAAAAACACAATAAACATCATACTAATACATCAATTTTAAACACTCCACGACACGTTATTCCTCTTCGGCATTTCATCAAACATTTGGCGTGCAGGGATTATGAATTGAGGATGCATAATTGGTTGAGGAAAATAGTGAAAAACTATTAACGTCTTCATTGACGTTCAATAAATAAAAAACACAACATCATCTTCACCCACTAGCCTACCAACACGAATCCACCACCGGACCACGACCATCGCGAACCCCCTCTATTATAATCCGAAAACCACCATCCCCATTCGGAAAACGTTGCAGCCTTAAATCATCACTTCTCCACAGTTGTACAACCCCAAAATATTCCCCGACTACCACCACAATTCTTCATCAGCGGTGGTGACATCCGGTGGATGAACGCGATGGTAGCGGTGGATGGCTGAACGCGGTGGCGGTGGGCAGCGATTGTGACTTCCGGTGGTTGAATGCAATGGTGGCGTTGGATGGTTAAACGCGGCGGCGGCGGGCGGCGGTGGTGACTTCGGCGGCAGCGGCGGGCAACAGTGGTGACTTCGGCGGCAGCGGTGGTGACTTCCGTGGTTGACCTGATTGGTGTTGGTGGTTGCTTGAACGGCTGTGATAGCATGTTGAACCGGAGGTGGCTAGTTGTAGATGGTGTTGTGAAAATTGAAAGAGTTAGGAGTAGGGTTTTTGTTTTGATTTGAAGAGAAGATGATCTGATGTTGTGATTATGTTAAAGAGAGAGAGAGAGAAAGAGAGAGAGAAACATTTTCCCATCCTACCCCCATGTGTTAGTTTTAATCTAATGGTTCTAATAACTTCCTACACTTCTTAGGAAAAGTTTACTTTTTATTCTAACCTTGCTATATATATATATATATATATATATATATATATATATATATATATATATATTAAAAAAGAATAATGTAAAACAACCCCCGTAATACGGGGGATAAAATCTAGTTCATATCAAATACAATCAATATACAATTATTTACCAAAGTTATTTTGGTATCAGAGCCTAGGGTTCTGTGCGTTCTTCCTGCCGTCACTCTACCCTACATCTCAAATTCTTCTGTCTTTTTTCTTTTCAAGATGGCCAACCAGCTTATTCCTTTCACCACAACAGAGAAAATATCACACAACTCTCACAAATTCGGATTTACCCTATCTCCTTCAAACTATGGCCATTGGAAACTTATAATACAACCCTTCCTCACCACACACAACCTCTTTGGCTACGTTGATGGAACCATTCCCTACCCTCCATCAACAATCCCAGCCTCTTCCGGAAAAGACAAGGACAAGGAAGGAGCAGCACCATCAACCCAACCCGGATTATACAACCTGGTTGTGTAATGATGCCCATGTTCGTATGCTAATCATCTCCACAATATCAGAAACTTCTTTTCAACATGTTCAAGGAGTCACCTCACGTGATCTTTGGCTCGGTCTTGAACGAGCATATGCCCCACACACTTCCTCTCGAGAATTTACCCTGAAGACACAACTCTTAAAGATCCAGATGAAGGGAGATGAGACTTCGACTGCCTATCTTGCTAGGGCACAAGAATATGCCAATGCCCTTGCAAACATTGGCCATCCCATGCCAGACAAAGACATTGTTATGCTGGTTGTTGCAGGTCTTCGTGACGAATACAATGGCGTCAAACAAACTTTGTTTGCTAGGCAATACACAGCTGTCTTTAATGAACTTCCAGGCCTTCTGGAAGATCATGAGTTCCTAATACGAAAGCCGAATTTTGCACCTACATCTGTCCAAGCCTTCCCGGTTGCAACTGCAGCAAGTTCATCCTCAGCTTCTGGTGAAACAGTCCAGGCTATTCAGCAGTTGGTTGCTCGTTTAGGGTTTCAATTACAACCCCTACCAGGTTCTTCACAACACTCCATGCCTCAAGCCTTCTATACAAAAAGGGCTGGACAGTTTAATTATAGCCGTGGTCGTGGCAATTGAGCTGGCCGCGGTGGTCGAAACTACAACAATAACAACAACCGCAGCCAGGGGACTCGAAATTCAGGTCAGTTCAGTTGGGCATCTAACCAAAACACTGTCTATGGAACTTGTAACAGGTACGGGATTGGACATGTCCCATCTGAATGCCCAAACAGAGACCCATCCACAATCAGATCAAGACAACCTTCTGCTAATTATGCGGACTATCGGTCACAGGCTTCTACAACCTGGCTCCCGGACACAGGTTCTAATGGTCATGCAGCACCAGATATGTCAGGTTGACTCTGTTGAGCCTTACTTTGGTGCTGATAATCTTCAAGTTGGTAATGGTATGTCTCTCCCTATCTTACACGTTGGCTCCAAAACAGTTACCTCTCCTAACAAAACCTTTTACCTAAATGATATTCTTCATGTACCCGATCTTAAAAAAAAATCTCCTTTCTGTCCAAAAATTTTGTGAAGATAATCATGTTTATTTTGAATTTCATGCCACTTTTTTTTCTGTGAAGGACAAGTATACACACATTACCCTCCTCACGGGTCCAAGTGACGGTGGACTCTACTCTATCAAACTTCCATCAAACCAGCCAATTCCAAAGTTTGCTTTTTCAACAACTCGTGCTACCACAACATGGCATCAACGATTGGGACACCCACATTCTCAACTATTCAAGACAATGCTTTTTAAATATCATTTACCTATTTCTGCTAAGACTTTTGATTTCAATTGTAGTTCTTGTTTAGTTGGAAAATCTTCCAAACTACACTTATTACCTTCTGATTATAAAAGTACTCATGTTTTGAATTTAGTGTTTTGTGATGTTTGGGGTCCCACCCCTGTGACTTCTTATGATGGCTATTCTTATTTTCTTTTATGTGTGGACCATTTCTCTAAATTTATGTGGTTGTTCCCTTTGAAACGTAAGGCTGATGTCTTTGCCACTTTTAAACAGTTTGTCATTTTGGCTGAACGACATTTCTCCACCAAACTTAAGATTGTTCAATCCGATTGGGGAGGGGAATTCAGAAACCTTTCATCTTTCTTTGCCTCTATTGGCATTATTCACCGCCTTTATGCGTTTGAAACCATCTCGCACACACTCCAGCATGTCTCTGTTTGAACATCTATTCAAACGCAAACCTGATTTGTCATTCCTTCGTGTTTTTGGCTGCCAATGCTTCCCGTATCTTCGCCCCTACAATCCTCATAAAATGGATTTTTGTTCTACACCATGTATCTTTCTTGGTTATAGCACTTCTCATCATGGATATCATTGCTTTGATCCCATTACCGAACGCATTTACATTGCCCGTCATGTTCGGTTCCAAGAAACAATTTTTCCTTTTTATGTCGCCCTCACCAATCACTCACCTAAACCTTCACAAAACGATCCTTATGTTTCCTTTTACCCTACCATCTCCATTCCCTTACAAACTGAGTTGTCACCAGCCCAACTCAACCCATCTGAACCACCTTCTGCTCAACAATCACCACCACCCACTATCACACCACAACCCACTACTACACCAGCAGCCCACTCCACACAACCAGCCCATTCACCACAACCAGACACCTCTAACACAAATCAGGCCGCTACTACCTACTCCCGTCGGCCCAAACAAAACCCAACATCCTCCCTTCCAGCCTTTGACCGCTACTCCGACCCTCCCGAACCCACAACCTTTACACCGTCTGACGCACCCCCACAACAAACCCAAACCTTTCCAACAACATCTCGTCAACGCCCACCAAACCTACGTCCCAACCCTAAACAAACCAACCCTTATAAACCTACCGCCTTTCATACCTCAACCGCTTCCCCTGACATTGAACCAGCTTCGTTTACTGTTGCCAACAAAGAATTTCATTGGCGCAAGGCTGTGGCAGATGAATACTCTGCGCTTATTCGAAATGGTACGTGGTCTTTGGTTCCTCGTGCTCCTAACACAAATATTGTTGACTGCAAATGGGTGTACAAAGTCAAACGGGATCAAAATGGGGCAATCAAGCGCTACAAGGCGTGCATGGTTGCTAAAGGTTTCAACCAACAGGCAGGTCCAACAGGCAGGTCTAGATTATATTGAAACCTTCAGTCCAGTGGTCAAGGCTACTACCATTAGGGTTGTTCTTTCCCTAGCTGTTACAAAGGGGTGGTCCCTAAGACAACTTGATGTTCAGAATGCGTTTTTACATGGGGATCTAAAGGAAACCATTTATCTGAAACAACCAGAATGATTTGTTGATCCTAAGAAGCCGAATCATGTGTGTCTCTTACATAAGTCTCTATATGGTCTTAAATAGGCTCCTCGAGCATGGTTTGAAAGGCTCTCGGCTGTCTTGACTGGTCTCGGCTTCAGGGGTTCTAAAACTGACCCCCCCTTATTTATCTATACACATAGAGGGATACTTTTGTACATGCTGGTCTACGTTGACGAATGACGACATTATTTTGACAGGAAATAACAGCCGTGCCATTGATCACATTGTTCGGTGTCTCAGTCAAACATTTGCTATCCAAGACATGGGGCTTTTGTCTTACTTTTTGGGTATTGAAGTGGTTCGTAGTGGGTCTGATATTATTCTCTCTCAAAAGAAGTACATTGCAGAACACTGCTGACACGTGCAAATCTCTTTTGGTCCACACCGGTTACCTCTCCTTGCACTACCAGCGCCTCACTTTCCTTTGGTGATAGCTCTCCTTTTGCTGACCCGGCTAGATACAGACAGATGGTTGGGGCATTACAGTATGTTACATTCTCTAGACCAGATATTACTTATGCGGTTAACAAAGTTTGTCAGTTTATGCATTCTCCCACTGAAAATCACTGGTCTGCTGTTAAGCGTATCTTACGCTATTTACACGGGACATCTCACCATGGGCTTTTAATTTCCAGTTCCTCATCTACTGTCCTGCATGCCTACACGGATACTCACAGCTTAACAGCCTTTTCTGATTCAGACTGGCTGGTTGTCCAGATGACCGTCGATCCACGGGGGGATATGCTATCTATCTTGGATCAAATCTTGTTTCTTGGTCAGCCAGAAAACAAAAGACTGTTTCTCGGTCATCTACTGAGGCAGAATACAAGGCCCTGGCTAATACGGTTGCCGAAGTGACTTGGCTTGAGACACTTCTGACAGAACTTTGTATTCCTATGAAGATGACTCCAATTCTATGGTGTGACAATTTGGGGGCCACTTACTTTACCACTAATCCGGTGTTCCATGCCAGAACAAAGCATGTAGAAGTAGACTTTCATTTCGTTCGAGAGAAGGTTGCTCAAAAGAAGTTATCTGTCCAATTTATCTCCACACGAGATTAGATTGTTGATGTGTTCACAAAACCTTTACCATCTGATCGCTTTCTCTTTTTGAAGTCCAAGCTGAAAGTCCAGTTCCGGCCTTAGCTTGAGGAGGAGTATTAGACAATATAGTTTAGCTAGAATAGGCCCGGCCCTATAACTATTATAGCTGGCCCTAGTAGAATGTACAATATCTATATATAGTTCTATATTGCATTCATATCATATACAATCAATTACAATCAATATACAATTATTTACCAAAGTTATTTGTATAAAATGCTGTATATTACAGGTTGTTCCAAGATGGCATGAACATTGGACTTCAAACAAAGTATATGATGGAGATATGATTGTGCTTCAAGGTCAAGAAAAAATCTTTTTGTCAGAGTCAATGGATGGTTCCACTGATGTCAACAAACAGTATACGAAACTTACATTTACACCAACACAAGCGGACCGGCTTGTGTTGGCGTTTAGAAACTGGCTCAGACGACATGGCAATAGTCAGCCTGAGTGGTTTGGTCATGCGAATACCCAATCATTGCCCTCCACGTATCTTTCCAAACACCAGGTACTTAAAAAAGAGATAACTGATATGTTGGACTGGCAAGATAAGTGGGTCGGGTTTTAATGGGCCTTTCTAGTTTAGGTCAAAACGGGCCGGGTTGGATTGACCGGTAACTACTTTTTCGGGTTTTTTTTTTTTACAAATGATTTTTTATTGTGATTGCAAAAATGGCAAAATGCACTGAAGATATTCACCAACAACAATCACTGATTTTAGCAATCAACCTGTAAGAAAACAATTTCATCTCTAAGTTTGAAAAATATATTTTGTGTGATCATTATACATATAATATACACCAAAGTGGGCATATAACATGCAAGACAGCAATTTTTGAAAACATAGCAAAAAGATTTGAGTCTGCTCATAGTAAACTGTAAATTGGTTGCTAAAATCAGTAACAAAATGTACGTTGGTTTTTATTTTTGCATTTAATTTTGAAGTTAAAATAATTTAGGAGGTTGTATGTTGGTATATTCGACCAAATTCCAACCCGATCCTCTTTTAACTAAACCTTTTTATTCGACTCATATTGGACAAAAGGCCGCAGAAATTGTATATTCGGATCGATATTGACACCTCAATGTTGGCATCCGGGCTTATGTTTTATTAATATTGTGTTATTTGTGACAGATGCTGGATAGATATGAGCAGCATACTCTCAAATGTTCTTCATGTAAAAAGGCTCATAAAACATTTGAGACACTGCAAAAGTTGTTAACCGGGACGGCTGTTTTATTTTGTGCTGCTGCTGGTATTCCTCCCGAGATCCAGTTACGTGTTATTTTTGCTGGGCTGGCGGTTTTGAGCGCAGGTTTGGCTTATTACTCTCATGAACTTCAGAAGAACTTCGTTTTCGTTGACTATGTTCATGCTGAGATCGATTAATTGATTTGTTTGTTTAAACAATGTTAAATACTTGTTTTTGTAAGGTGGTCATAGAAATTAGAGTGTTTGGTTCGTTCATATATGTATAGCTAGATTGTGTTGTGTCTGAAGTTAAACCAAGATTTGTGCGCATATAAACTGGTCTTTTACGCTTGTGTTAGCCTACGTGTTTGTCAGTCCCGCAAAGCAAATCAGAACAGGTTTTAACGGATTTCAGCGAAGAAGTTAAAACCAATGGCTCAATCAGTCCTGGTTTCACCACACCTGTTTCATAACAACCAAATTGAATTTATTTCTTAAAACCAAAAAATCTACCATATATAATTTATGTTGAAAACCTAAAACATAATTCAGTTTAATTGGCTTCAATATGTAATTAAATATGAAGCACCTTTAGTTTAATCTATCTGAAATATTTGGTTGAATGAAAACCGATCACCGAAACTGCACAAGCTATGCAATACTTTTTATTAAACTGAAAAAACGACAAAGGAGACAAAAAAGGAGTTTATTCAACTACGATATTTAGACCACAATTAAAGCTAGGATCGAGACACACATAACTTGATCAAGCAACCCAAACTCTTTGGACCCGCCGCCTAACTCATTCGGTGTCAAGGCCGTTGGCATTCTTGTTGTCGAGGCTGTCCCGGCCTGTGTCCATGCCGTTCGGCTTCACGTTGTGGAGGCCGTCCCAGGGGTCCTTGTCCCAAGGGTCCATGTCCCAGGGGAAGCCGTCCCGGGGGATCATGCCGTTCGGCTGCCCGGGTGCGAGCCCCAGGGGGAAAAGTGGACCTCGCCGTTCGGCTTCACGTTGCGGAGGTCGTCAGGTCCCAGGGCCCCCAGTCGCCGTTGGTAGTGGTGATGATGCTTGTTCTAATTGCAGAAACCACAGAAAAAGCAAAGATGGCCGTGAAGGTGAGTGTAAATAGTGCAAGTTTTGCCATTTTTCAAACACTTGATGGTGTTTGATGGTTGCTAGTGAAGGAGTATTGTGCTTAATTTATAGTACAAATACTGGATTTGCATGCTAACCACGTGGAGAGGATGCAGATTTATTGAAACTACGTAGTTGATCGACTGACCTAAATGGATAAGATTTTCATTTCATTTACACTACTTGTGCGGTGATGCCATATAGACTTATACAAGTGGATTTGTTTTTATTTGCAGTTTTGTTTTTACACTACATGCACCATGCATGGGAAGCACGTGGATAGGATTAGCTTAACATATTAATAATTACAATACTTAGTCTAGTTAAGTTTTAATCAATCCAGGGTTGTCTCTGGGGTGAAATCGTGCAACTCATTATTCTCATTCACCTTCTAAAAATGATTACACGCATGTATTTATAGACAAACAAACTTATTCGCTAACTAAACAACTTATGCGCTACCTAAACATATCCGCTACCAAATATACACGCTAACTAACATATACGGTAACTACTTCAACACCCCCCGGGCAAGTTGGAGGTGCTTCAACTCCAACTTGAAAATAACGGAGCATGGTACGGACAGCGGCGATGGCAAACAGTTTGAGATTGCAATGATAAGGAATTCATGCAAGTTGGCCCTGAAGGAATTAAAAGATTTGATGAAACCAGAAAACATATGCACAAAGAGCACCAAGAGCATCGGTTCAGTAACTTGCAAACGTGGGTTCGTTCAGTTATGTTACGAGCCGATCAGGCAGATTATTAACACGTGCATGAACGACAGAAAAGATATCCACCAGAGAAAACATATGCACTGGAAATATATGCTCCGGATAAGGTAGATTTTCTTTTTAAAATGGGGAAATTGTTAGGCATAAAATGGTTTTTAGGAAAGAGAAAGGTTGATGATGGTTTGTAGAAGATCCGTCATTTGAAATGGCGGATGCCAAATTAAATATAGGCCTTGTCAGTTTTTGTCTGGTGAGGTGGACCAGACACTTGTGTTCCGCCATTTGAAATAGCGGATCTTGTATATTTTATTCGTGTTCCGCCATTTCAAATGATGGATGTCAATTTACAGTTGACCTGCGATCACCTAGCTTACCCCTATATGTCAAAAGTATATTTGTTAGACATCCGCCATTTGAAATGGCAGATATACTCTTGACATCCGCCATTTCAAATGGCAGCTGTGAACAGTGCATGTACCTTTCTCTGACCCACACATTCTTTGTATTTTATTATGTTTCACAGACATTCGTCATTTCAAATGGCGGATGTGAATAGTGATTTTATGCTTGATTTGATAACTCCCCTTTATCTTTTTATATATTTTTTTAAGTTTATTTTACATTTTAAAAAATACATTTTTTTTAAAACTAATGCCAAGAATAATTTTTAAGTTTATTTTACATTTATTTATTTATGATGGTTGAAATGAGTCGGGGTCAACTGACACATAAAACATTTTTTGTTTCAGCATTCTAAAAAGGGCTAGAGCATTGGCGAACCAGAAATATTTTCCTATGGGTTTGGGTTTTTTCGGTGCTCGACTTTTCCCGGAGTCAAAGTTTTTAGGCCCGGATGGGTTGGGTCGATCATTTGGAAAAATAAATAAAACATAATATTAGTATCATAACAAAAGTATATCGTCGTTGTTTTCGGCCCCGAATTGGTAAAGGAGGCGATAGTCTGGATATGGTTGATAGAAAAGAATTGGCCGGTGGTTGTTTTTGGCTCTTTTTTATTTGAGTTTTATTTAGATACTTTGTTTAATCAGTGGCGAAGCTTGGACGAAAATTTCCGGAGGGGGGGGGGGTTGGCTCAAATTTTCAACCGAAAACAGGTGAATTTACACTGAATATACAAATTTTCGAGCGAAAAAATGGTTAATTTACACTACTGCATAAAAAATAGGCCCCAGGCCTCAATAAGCTCTGTCAATGTGTCAATTGACCTGACTCATTTCAACCATCATAAATAAATAAATAATCATTTCAACTCGATATTTTAAAAAAAATATTATATGAACTACGGTGGCTTTACTAATTCTATTTATTTTTAAAAAGAATATTATATGAACTACAGTGTCGCCTTACTAACATCTAGAATATTCTTGTTAATTGCATTAGTTTAAAAAAAATGTATTTTGAATAAAGTAAAATTAAATTAAAGTATATATAAAATAGATAAAGAGGAGGTTGTCAAATCAAGTACAAAATCACTATTTACATCCGTCATTTGAAATGGCAGATGTCTGGCAAATATAATAAAATACAAGTTCCTTGTTAATCGGTGGTCAGAGGAAGGTACATGCACTGTTTACATCTGTCATTTCAAATGGTGGATGTCTATGAAAAATACTTTTGACATCTAGGTGACCGCCGGTTAACTATAAACTGACATGCGCCATTTGAAATGGCGGAACACGAATAAAATATACAAGATCCGCCATTTAATGGCGGAACACAAGTGTACTCACCAACAAAAACTGACAAGGCCTATATTTAATTTGACATCCGCCATTTCAAATGGCGGATCTCCTACAAACCATCACCAACCTTTCTCTCTCCTAAAAACCATTTTATGCATAACAATTTTCCCATTTAAAAAAAAATCAGATAAGGTATCTGGCGTATAAGATATACGCCGGAAAAGATGAACATATGAGCTAAAAGTTGGAAGTTGAAGCAAGTGTTTTCCGGTAAAACGTCGCCGGTAAAACGTGAATACACCAAGGCTTCCAATTCTGATATGTTTTTACTGGAAAACTTATGCGCCGGATAAAGGTATCCGACGTATAAGATATACGCCGGAATAAGAAGAATCATCGCCGGAAAAAGAAGAATCGTCGCCGAAAAATATTGTTGCATTGGCTGGAAATTGCAATTAGGCCACGGAAAAACGGTTACTACCGGAAAATCGTCGGAAAACCTTGAAAGTCAACAAAAACTTCAAATCGAAACGTAGATTTGAACATGAAATCATTCAAAAACAATTAAAAACTCCGTCGGAAAACTCGCAAGAATATGCCGGAAACATGAGGTCCGAACGGAGGAATTGATGAAAACAATCACTAACAAAGTGATTAAGAATTCAATCAAGAACGACATTCAAACCAAAATCGAAATGAATGAAGTGACATCGATTCAATGAATCGAGAAGAAAGGAAAAGGTAAGATGATCTTAACCATATGAGATCAAATGGAGATGAAAACCCATGAATCGAAGATGATGCGGAAGCGGATCGAGCAAGATGCTCTGATACCATGTAATCATTTAACTCATGCTTCTCATTCACTTTCTAAAAATGATTACACGCGTGTATTTGTAGACAAACAAACTTATGCGCTAACTAAACATATCCGCTACCAAACATACACGCTAACTAACATCATAACAAACTAAAACAAGCGTGCAACCGGTTAGTCCAATTGCCCTAAAGTATCTAGCACATCTCTACTTAGTTAACGTTTATTATGATTACACTAGTCAACCGGTTAATCCAATTACACTAAAGTATCTAACACATCCCTACTTATTTAATAATGTTTATTATGACTACAGTGTGTTCAAGTTAATAAGATGTACTGTGACTGCGTGTGTTCAAGTTAATGCACATGTCTTTGGTGGTTATTTCGTTATATGTTGTTTGATTATCTTTGCAGTATGGTGGTTGGTCTGGGTTATGGGGTTGCGATATCATTGGTTTCCAGCATGAGGAGTCCTGAAGTAATGTCCGTTGGTGTTTTCTTTGCGCTCTTAAATGGTGGATTGTTTAAGGTGATCATGTTGTAACATCTCGGATTTTTCGTATTTGTATTCTTTTAAGTTTAAATCGATTCGGGAACGTAATTTGGATCTTCCGAACTATTTAAAAAATTGTATTTATTGGTATTTAACTTGGTTTAACTTATTTTATAATTTCATAACTTTCAATTATGCCAAATAGCCCTTAGAAACCTTTAAAATCACTTAAAACGGCTAAAAATCACATTTTCAGATACTTCAGGGACTAGTTTTGTTAATTCTTTCCTATTTTCGATTAATTTAACGAAACTTAAACTCCAAGAAATGTTATAGCTGGTACAATTTCATTTTCTTTGTGTCCAAGCCAAATTTTGTTAGTTATTGTACTAGATTTTCTCATTAAATAGATTATTTTGTTTCCTAATTTGTTTTTAACATCCAAATCGCTTATTTTTGGCATAAATAGAGTAAAATTAAGGTCCAAAAAAAGGATTATAACTAAAATACAAGTCCATATTTATAAATTACTAATCATGCACGAAATCTACAACTTATTTCATTGATTTGATCATTAAACTCTTATTCGGTTTCCTAAACGAGTAAATATACTAAATATTGTTCGTTTTTGTAATCTCTATATAAACGCATCATAATTTCCTACCACAAAACTTTACATGAACCCTAGAGAAGCTCCTCCAGACGTCCTACCTTCTGTCTCTCTTAATACACTTCGGTTTTTGCATTATTGTTAAAGATACAAGCTTGTTCGTTTGACTTTGCTTACGTGTGAACCTTTGACTCATCGTTTCTGCTGATTCTTTCACTTTCCAGATAAGTGGCAAACATAGGAATCATTCATATACATTCCCTAGTCAATAACCTTTAATCAATTTCGGTGGTTGAAGGGTGTTGACAGGTCAAATCGTTTAAAACTCGTAAAAGGGCAAAATAGTCAACTAGTTTGACTTAACGTTTTCTCATACTTCCGGTAGGATTCAACGTTCGGTCCAGAAGACTTTTATTCTCGTAATGAAATTTTAAGGCTACTGGCTAAAACCCGACTTCCGACTCGCTGTTCGGATTCTGGTCAGTACCAGCTCGCTTAAATCTTAAAACAAACATAACTTGATTTCTAATGGTTCGTTTAGAGTGATTCCAGCGGAAAAGAGTTCTTCTTACTTATATTATCATATCCTAAAATCTCAGAGTCTGAATTGGTTATATCGTTTGACATGTAGTGGACAACTCGCTTATTCGTTAGCTCGCTTATTCATATTTATATTCGTTCGTCATTAATCTAAGGTGTGTTTATCATTCCCCTATTTTAATCAGTTATCTAAATGTTTTGGGGACATATGTGTACGTATTCGTATTTCATACTATATATATTCAAACAAATGCATACGTGTTGTTGTGAGTGATTTAATCAAACATACGTGCTACTTGCTTACTTGTGTTACCATTTAATCAATCGTATATTGGGATTATTATTCAATCAATCATATAGTGGGTGTTCCTGCTAGTGACCAACGCTCGATTCGCTTGGCAAAGGTCTACATAATTGTTTATGGTTTGATTTTATTTACCGCACTTATCACGTTATACTTATTTATATTGTTGTGTCAAAACTGGTGATATTCTCACTCAACTTTATGTTGACAAACTCCATTTTCTACGCATATGCAGGTTGCTTGTATTGAAGATTGAAGTTGGATACGTAGACAAGACTTTAGGATATAATCAAGTTAATCTTTATTTGAACTTATATTTATTTATTTAAATCGTTTGTTTTATTTGGATATTGTGTGTATAATTGATATAAAATAATTAATTAGATATTGTCACTTTTATATTATGATAGTGTCTTCGAGCTGTGAGCAATCGGATCACACCCCGACATTTCCGCCTTAGGTTGGGGTGTGACACGTGTCTTGTATTCATTCATTGCATTATCCAGGGTCCAATTGGTTATATATAGCAAAAAAACGGGTCTAAGTTTTGTTTTAAAAAAAACAAGCAAAAGGGTCAATTTTCTCTCATTACTAATGTGTAAAACCTCCCTATAAGATGCAGTGTAAATTTTCATCTTGTTATACTTAATTGGAAGTAGTATTCAAAGAAAGAAAGTAGGGACTAAAGTATTTCTATATCCCGACAAGAATTGTATATAAGCGAGTTTCTTTGCCTAATTAATCTTTTTGCCTAACTAATCTTTGCAGGTAGGTCTCAAGATTTGAAGTCACAAGACGAATTGCATATTATTATCATAACCCGAGGCAGGTTTTCTAGTCGTGTTCACCCGAGCAACTTTATCATAAGCGCTCTATTTTTTATTTTTATTTTTTTTGTGTGTGTGTTTGAAGCTGGGCAGATATATCTTGGTTTTCAATATTGCATAAGTTGTAATTATTTTGGGAACATACTTTGTGGCCTTTGATGATTCAGGGTTAAATGCCAAGTGCAAATACTTTTGTCTTTGCATTATATATGTGTGCGTGGATTTTATTTTTTACTTATGGTTTAAATCGTACACATTTACTCAAATTACCCACCCAACCGAATTATTTCTTCAAACCCAAGGGTACAAAACCCGTTAAATTCCGAACCCAATTAAATGAGGAATTTAGTCAGCGCGCAGTGATGGTTAATGGGTTTGGAAAAGGTAGTCGTTGACATTGTTGTCATATATGTCACTCAACGTCGACGTTCTGAGTGAATGATTTGTGGCGGATGGTTATGTCTCACATTGTTTGTAGTACATCATATACACAAACTTTACATGCATATTTATTATTGGTAATGTTTAATTTTATGGTATGTGTTTTTTTGGGTTTTTGTTGTGTTCTAAGAATTGATTATTCTCGTATTCCAGTATTCTGATAACTGGGTCTTTCATTAGGCTAAGAATTGCATAAGGATCTAATTTCGGAGGCTATCTATTATTTCTATTTGTAAACTCGTTGATTTTGTAAATCTATTATGTTCTAGGTTTTTTTTTAGAATATAAGTATAACTAGTTTTAGAGACCGTGTAACACACGAAATGATTCAAATAGTAAAGTTATATAAATAAAGCAAATAAGTACATACTTTATATGAAAAAATGATTACATATATGCTTATATCTATACTATGTGTACATAAATTGATTTTTTTTATATAAGAAAATAATTTTTTTCAAAAAAAATGAACTTAATAAGAAAAATAATAATAAAATAACGCAAGTGCAAAAAATACCTAAGAATGGTCCATCTATTGTAAATTTAATTCTCAGTATCATATATATATATATATATAGGGTCACTAACTAAGTAGTTTTAGAGACCGTGTAACACACGAAATGATTCAAATAGTAAAGTTATATAAATAAAGCAAATAAGTACATACTTTATATGAAAAAATGATTACATATATGCTTATATCTATACTATGTGTACATAAATTGATTTTTTTTATATAAGAAAATAATTTTTTTCAAAAAAAATGAACTTAATAAGAAAAATAATAATAAAATAACGCAAGTGCAAAAAATACCTAAGAATGGTCCATCTATTGTAAATTTAATTCTCAGTATCATATATATATATATATATATATATATATATATATATATATATATATAATTGAAAGAATTTTGGTTATAAACCAATTTCAGAAAGACTTTTCATACAATAATAGTTTTGAGCTACATCATGAAAATGATTTTTATAAATTTGAGGGGCTTCTCGACTTTGCCCTAACGACAACACATAAAAATATCATGTTAACCTTATGACATTCGTCAATTTCGGGTTTTGTTTATATTTGTTTTTGTATTTGTTTATTATGTAAACCGACTCGATTTGTAAACCGAAGCTTATGTTATAATCAAAATGATGGATTTATGTTACAATATTGTTTCACACTTGTTGTGTCTTGAAAACATCCTACCTTTATTTTCATTTTTATTTATTTATTTATTTTATTTTTTTGTTGTTTTGTGTTTTTGTCTTGATCCATTTTGCATGAAAACTCTTGTGTCTCACACCCATATTTGACCACCAACATTACCCTATATATACACCTCCTTTCATCTTCATTTTCCCTTGCTACAACTCCAAAAAAAAAAAAACTCTCTCAAACATCAAAGATTCAAGTTTATCTTCTTAAGTGTTCTTGAAGGTTTTTAGTCTTTCATCCTAATTAGTTTATCTAGCCTTATTAATACTTGTTTATGGTTGTGCAACATATATATAATACACACCCCTTGTTTACCTTTGGTAGTTACTTCTCCGATTCCGGTCGGTGAGGTTTCGGACCTCATAAGGCAAGGCTTCATGGAGGACTTCGTGTCCTTGATATATATACATCTATACAACTTGTTCATACATATTAATCTTGCTTATTTTCTCTTGCTACAACTCCAAAAAAAAAAACTCTCTCAAGCATCAAAGATTCAAGGTTATCTTCTTAAGTGTTCTTGAAGGTTTTTAGTCTTTCATCCTAATTAGTTTATGTAGCCTTATTAATACTTGTTTATGGTTGTGCAACATATATATAATACACACCCCTTGTTTACCTTTGGTAGTTACTTCTCCGATTCCGGTTGGTGAGGTTTCGGACCTCATAAGGCAAGGCTTCATGAAGGACTTCGTGTCCTTGATATATATACATCTATACAACTTGTTCATACATATTAATCTTGCTTATTTTAGTTTGATGGTCATGTTTACAAGTTCTATGGTTATGGGTTTTTAAGAGTCTATGCTTCGGTTTAACCGTAAATAGCTCTAAACCGTAAACCGAACTTTGTTACTAGTTTTGTTAAATAATTATTTAAACATACTTATTGTTAGATCTAAGTTTCAAAAATCATTTTTACAAAATTCTATGGTTATGGGTTTGTAGAATCTTACCTCGGTCTTAACCCGAAACACGATCCGAACCGAAAACCGAAATTTTGTTTAAAGACTTTATTGTTAACTTTTGGTTGTAAAACTTAAAGTATTTTTTTTATTTGTACATTGTTATACAATTTCTTTAGTGTTTGGACATGTGGAAACCAAACCGATTTTTACTCGCTTAAGACACACAAGTGTGTTTTTTTTAGCCATCAAGACTTGTATATTTATTTAAAAATAGTTACAAATTGATTTTTAAATATTTTCTTAAGTACTTGGAAATGTTGGATCCAACTTGATCTCATAACCAAGTTTGGACCGACAAAACCGAACACTCGCTTAACGTGCGTTGTTAGTTCTAAAACAATGGAACTACATACTTGGTTAAGTCTTATTAAATTTTATTGAGTTATCTCATAACATTCAATTTTGGAAAGTTGACTTTGGGTTTGACCAATTATCAAGACCCGAACCGACAACCCGAACACTCGATAAAAAAAAACCGTTTTAGTATCTTTATTCCAAATGGATTTGCATTCTTGCATTTTACCCACCTTATTACTTAACATAGATTGAGTAAATATTAAGGTTAGATACTTTAACCCGATTTCGAGCAAACTTACATTTTTAAAGGGTTATTATTATAAATTCTTAAATAGTGACATTTTAAACCTTGAACTTTAATTATTTACATTTCTCAACATTTATTTTGTTTAAAGACCTTCAAGACAACCTTTCTAAATTCAAGACTTCTTTTCTTTTTAGGCATTGTGCGTTAAACTCGTCGTTCCGACAACCAAATTATCATCTTTCAAGTTTACTACTTGAAGGTGAGTACTTCATACCCCATTTTCCATCTTTTATTTTGGGGGTGACATTTCATACTTATTCAACAAAATGCTTTATATTTGAATCTTAAACCACAAACGTAGTTGTATACTTTACCTAAATAATTGCTCGATTTGGTGTTCTATGCTTATATGCCTATGTGTTTATCGCTTTTGGTTGGTGGAACTATAAAAATTCTAGAGTATTTGGCATCCCCTTATAGCAAGGTGTCGTTAACGTAATGCAATTAACGATAACTATAAAATCCTAGACTATTTGGCATCCCCTTATAGCTAGGTGTCGCTAATGTGTTTAGCGATATCTATTTATCCAAATTACCACTTTTATTTATCGTTACGTATGCAAGTTTTGTGGCTATCTTTATTATATATTAATATGATTAAACTTATGAATTGCTCACCAACCTTTGTGTTGACAAACTTTATTTTATGAAATGTTGCGGGCTTGCATCTTGGTTGATTTATGATTGTGAAGAAAACGACATCAAAGACCTTAGGATATTAGTAAAAATAAACAATATCAAATTTGCCATATTTTGTGATATCTTGTTTATGGTTATTTTATGGATAATTGTTATGTGACATTTTCGATGTTGTGAAATGAAATGAGTTTATTAAATACTGTCACTTTAATTAGTGTCATGTGCTTATGGACAATCGTTACACCTCGGCATGTTCCGCCGCCTTTGGTCGAGGTGTAACAGATTGGTATCAGTGCCCTGACAATAGGATAGGTGGTTAGACGTAACGACCTAGTATTGTTATGCTCAGGGTCCTATACGTATGCTCATACGTGTTTACTCTATTTTGATTGTTCATATCGCATATTATTTGTAAACTTGTTTAAAATTCACCAATATCCCAAATGTTCACATACACACACTTTCATAGTTTTTCCAAGGTATCCTTACCTTAAAACGCAAAAAGTAGATTTTCATTGTGTTTTATGGATTACAAGATTAACTTGGATCCCGTTGTTTATAATCCCTTAAAGGTTGCATTTATATCGGGTTCGTCGCCCTCATAGGAAGCGAGACATTATAAAACGACCATTTGACAAAAAGATTCCAAGAATCGAAGGTGATTTACTTACCCGGAATGGTGGGATTATAGTGCTCGTTTTCTAGGCCACAAACCATGTTATACATGTCAATACTTTAAGTATTGAATGCGAGCGTTCCGGTCGCTATCCTAATTTTTCGGTGTCAACACAATAGAACTACGGTGATTCGTTGACTAGTGTTTTGACATGACGTTGTATCCCGATTTATGGTGTTATTATCGTTATTTGAGTCGAAAACATGAAAAAGTTGCGGTGATTCGTGCACATGTTTAGACTTCAACGTTGTGTTTTATAATTTTTTTTTTGAGTTGGAATATCAAATCATGGTGGTACATGTACGATTTTCCGACTCTATAAACCTCAAAATCTCAAATTTTTAAGCTTTAACCCCTCAAAATCTCAAAATCATTTACGATTGTTTCCGGTTTGTTGTTTATATACAAAGATTTATATTTTATCTAACACTAACATCTACACCTCACTAACTCTAGGATTCACAATCAAAAAGAAAATTTAACTTCACCTTATTCTTATTTTATACACTCTCATATCCATTTCTTTTTAACTAAAACTTATTCCATTTCTTTATAATCTTTTAGCATGCCTCCACTAAGACCGCGCAAGAGCACCAACTGACGTATGGCTGCTTTTATCGTCAAGCAAATAGCCGCTGTGATTCCCGAACTTATAACTCAAATCCAAGCTACCCAACTTCCTCCACCCGTTGTTGCACCCGTTGAACCCAAACCCGTATCCTACCCATATAAGCAATTTACTTGTGCCAACCCAACCGAATTCTGAGGTACGAACTGTGCGACTACCTTGTTGCAATGGTTCGAGTCTATGGAGAATGTGTTTAGATATAGCGAGTGCCCCGAAGCGAAAAAGACAAATTTCACTTCAAGCATGTTTAGAATAACCGCTCTAACATGGTGGGGTAGTGTCATGCATCTCCAAGGGTCGGAAACGGCTATGGCTCTTCCATGGTCCGACCTCAAGGCACTCATGATGAAGAAGTTTTGTCCCAGACACGAATTTCAAAAGCTTGAGGAGGACTTTTGGAACCTCAAGCAAGATAGTGGTGATAACGCCGCTTACTCACTCCGTTTCCACTAGTTGAGCATTCTCGTCCCTCATTTGGTTACCCCGGCTGAGCGTGAGCTTGACAAATACATTGGGGGTTTACCTATGCAAATCCGGGACTCAGCCATGAGTAGCAAACCCGTGAATCTTGAGGATGCCATTACTCTAGCCGGTGCGCTATCGGAGAATCATGTGAAAGCGGGTACCCTAACCCTCAAGAAACCTAACGAAAAAGCCAAACCCGAGCCCGCACCACAAGCCAATGTTGAACCCGCACCACAAGCCATTAACTACTCCAACTCTTCCCGTTACAACAATAATAACAACAAGAAGAAACCCAAAACCAACTACCAAAACTATGCCGTTACCCAACCCCAACCTCAACAACAAACCCAAATTCCACCCCAAACCCGAAAACCCTATACCGGTACCGCCCCACTATGCAACATTTGCCAACTCCATCACCCACCAAACATGCCTTGTCGCCATTGTACCATTCGTAACCGACTTGGCCATCTCAACACCACATGCCGATCCGCACAACGAACCCAACCTAACCAACCAAACCAACCAAGAACTTTTCCCCAAAATACTCAACACCGATATGCACCCTACCCACCAAACCGACCTCAACAACCCCGAGCTTGCTACAATTGCGGTGACCCTAACCATTTCCGCGACAATTGTCCTCGCCTCATCCTTACTAACCAAACCATGACCGCACCTTACTACCAAACTCAAGCTTACCAAGTTCAAACCTACCAACCTCAACTTTCCCAACACAATGCACCACTCATCCAACCCATCCAAGCCATACAAGCACCACCTCCTCCACCACCGCAAGCACCTCAAGTCAACCAAGGCAATCAAGGACGAGCTTTCATGATGAATGTTAATCAAGCTCAAGCGGAAAACGATGTTGTGAACGGTATGTTTTTAGTGAACCAACATTTGGCTTCCATTTTATTTGATACGGGTGCCGATAGAAGTTTCATTTCTTTGAAATTTGAGTCGAAAATTGCCGTGTCTCGAACCAAGCTTTCCCGATCGTTTTCTGTTGAAGTCGCCAATGGGAACTCCATCACCATAAATTCCGTCGTCCGCGATTGTACTCTCATTCTTGCTAACCATAAATTCTCCATCGATCTCATCCCGATGCAAATGGGAAGTTTTGATGTCATAGTAGGCATGGATTGGTTATCTTTGCACCGTGCCGAAGTTGTTTGCTTCGATAAATTCATTCGCATTCCGCTTGTCAACGGTAATTGGGTGTGACAAACCTGTTCAATTTTGTGAATGTTTTGCTTCACTTGAGCATAATTTTGTATGATATATTTCACACACTACATTTTAATCACCATTAAAGGAAAAGTCAATGCCGACATAAATGCTTCAAATTTGATAAAAGTTAAAAGCATTGATAGGTCTGGAGGTAGCATGTCGAAAGTGTTCCCCGTCTTTTCTTAAATTTTAATAGTTGTGGGAAAATTAGTCAATTAGTCAAATTCCGAATCTTTTCATTATTTCCAAAAATGTCATTGAAAATAAATTCGAAACATAAATCACGTTTAGAATTGTAACTTTTATTTTTTTGACATTTTCGAGTCAAAACTTTGAACCTGTAACAAATTTGACGATAAATCTACTTGCATTCTCAAACTTTTAAAAATACTCATATTACCCCATTTTGACCCGTAAAATATTTTGAGCCAAATGTAGTTAACTTGTACCACACAATGTATTTACCAACTTTTAACCCGTAACAATCAAATTTAAGTCTCCCAAAAAACCTGAAACAATCATTAATTAAAAAAAACGAGAAACTGACTATGATAAACTTTATTATATACGAAAGTGAATGATATATATTATTGCATTCTAACATATATATATAATATAGTAAATTAACTGAAAAAAATAAATGGATAGATTTAAAGCATATATTTATAATTTATAAGAATATTTTTATAAAAATGTATAGTATATATAATAAAATAGAGTTTAAATAAAAGTGAGTAATTTAATCATGTTATAGATATAATATAAATGGAGTGTAAAAGAAAAGTGTATAATTATTAATTTATGACATGGTTATTAGTTTGAAGGGAAAAAAGTTATAAGATTTAATCAAAAACTGACGCGTACCCACAATTATTTTCTTATTAAAACAGATAGATATATGGAACAACTTAAAATGTCACTATTTATTTTTTATTTTTGGGGATTATAAAAAAGAAAGATGTCGCAGGACATTCGTAAATGGTGACAAAGTAGGGTTTATTTTTGGGGATTATACTTCCCTTCTTTTTATTAAAATTTTATTTCAATACAAAGTAATCATTATATAATATTGTTAGAATTTTAATGCAAAATTATTACTAAAATATACCAATTTGCAGTTTATTTTATGATGATTGTATAAGACAAGGGCATCGAGAAAACCAGTCAAAGTTGCCTTCTTGAATGGAATTCTAAGTGACCATTTGTTGCCATGTTCATTTAAAAATAAATATAATCAATTGTTTTCAACGAACACACAATTCAGCCAATAGTTCAACCAACTCATTTGCAAAACATATACTTTTACTATATCTTGTAAAAAAAATTACAAGACGACACTTTATAATGTTAAATTTGAAGTGATTGACACATGTCTTTAAACTTATAAGTATTAGTTTCCAAAAATTCATTTGGAAGTTTCCACAAAAAGTTATTATAAAATAAAATATAGAAAATCTACCCAAAATATTATAATTGATAGAAGTATTACAATACGTACTATTCAAAATGTTTGGTCACAGTCAAAATTTAATGACGGGCCCCATTTTTTACAGTTATAAACCTCGTTACTATGTTACCACAGGGCCAAAAATGTAATAGATTAAAATGAAAACGTAAACAAATGATTAAAACCCGATCGAAAGTAGTTAAAAAAACAAGTTAAGAAAATAACAAAATAGACAATTTATATTTTTCGTAGAAATATGAGTAAGCTAGACATTTTATAAGTTATTATTGATAAAGTATATTGAAATGGTTATATATATATATATATTGTAACATCCAACTTTTGTTAAATAATACATAATAGAAAGTTTGTTATTACTGTGTGTCGTTAAGTTAGTCGTGTGTTAAGTATTTGGATAATATTTAGAGTAGGAATTGGGAATGGGTGGTGAGACCCATGAAACCCTCCTCTATATATACCCAACTACTTCTTCCTTTCTTTTCTTTTTCATCCAAACACACAAACCTACACACTAGAAAAACACACACTTCTTCTCTCAAACACCCGGATCCAAATCTGAGCAAAAGAGAGGTGAATCTCGTGTTCAACGTCATCGAGCAACAAGAAATGTTTGGAAGATCCTGCGTGTTGTCCCGATCTGAACTCGAACCCGAAGCAAAAGGTAGGTTTCGGTTTAAATGGTTAAGTTTTATGGTTAAAATCGTCATGCAAACAGATATAATGATAGATCGGGTTGTAAAATGTAAGAAAAATATAAATTGGTAAGTTATAACCTCTTGGGTGCATTTTAAGATGAAAAGGTGGCGTTGGACTATGAGAGATATGGGTTCAGGACCAGGTGCATGGGGTCAGAATGTGTTGAAAGTTGGGAAAGAGTAAAAATCAGGTCCTAAGGAAGAGTCATGAAGTAAAATTGCCATTAAATGGTAAAAACGAAGAAAAAGAAGAATTTCGCATCGCATAAGCCATGCGAAGCGAAAAAGGCTATTTCGCATCGCATGACCATGCGAAGCGAAAAAGGTAATTTCGCATCGCACAGCCATGCGAAGCAAAACAGTTCCATGCGAAGCGAAATTCCATGCATGCGAAGCGAAATTCTTCCATGCGAAATTTTATAAAATTCATTTTCTGATGCATTTTTGTTAAAGGACTGTTATTGAAAATAAAATTTTTCCGAGCTGACCCTGGGCGCTGCCCCTTGGACCCTGTTAGGGGCTGCCGCCCCTAGACCCCGCTACCAGGGGCGCTGCCCCCGGACCCCCGTTAGTTGAGAGTTTCATAAATTTAGATGTAGGAAATAGTGGTAATAGATAATTGACACTCGTAATGCGTTACACAGTTAGCCGTGCACAACTAAAGAAGGGCATTACTATTAATGGCGAGAGAAACCGACTTCAGGTGAGTTTCTAGCCCCTTTATCCATTATGTTTTTGGGGCTGTGTGCATACTCCTTTGTGATAGTTGTTAATACACTTAACTTAAGTGGTAAGTGTATGATATGTGTATGTTATATGTATGACTAAGTATTGAATGTTATTATGGAATGTTTATACGAATGAATATGTACATATACGTATATACATGACCAGAAGATATATAAAGTATGCATGAATGAAAATGAATGTATGATCGAGTGACATGACAGGTATGGTTATTGGAGACAAAGGGACCAGACCCTAATAATATCTGAGACAGAAGGGACCAGACCCTGATAATATCTGAGACAGAAGGGACCAGACCCTGATAATATCTGAGGCAGAAGGGACCAGACCCTGATAATATCTGAGGCAGAAGGGACCAGACCCTAATAATATATGAGATGGTAGAGATAGAATAGCCTATGGTAAATTACAAGGCCTTAGAAAGAAAGTATGTAAGCACGTGTTCATGTATACAAAGTTTGTATGAAAGAAGTAAGAGTAAATAAGGTATGAATACGTATCTTCGGATGCGTATGAGTAAGGGTATGAATGTATTGTATGTTAAATGATTAACTAGAACTCACTCAGCGTAGCTGACTTTTAGTATGCACGCAGGCAAATAGGTTGAGACAGCTGGCTTAAGGAGGGACACAGGGCATGGACTGAAGAGACTGGCATCCATAATGAAGTGTTATGACTGTTTTAATTAATTATTTATGAAAAGACAATTTGTATGTTAAGTCAAGAATGAATATTTTGTAATGTGATGTTTGAAGTTTTTAATTATTCCGCGAAGTTTTTAATTTACTCTGATTTAAGAACTGTGTTTATGAGTAAATCCAACACCAAAGTAGGGTTACCGGGAACGGGGCCTTACATATATATGTGGTAAAGTTAACGTACAAATGAAATTAACGTGCTAAACGTGAGAATCAAGTAGAGTAATTATGTAATTACATCATAGAGTAATTACGTAAATTACGTAATTACTCTATGATGTAATTACATAATTACTCTACTTGATTCTCACGTTTAGCATGTTAATTTCATTTGTATTTGATCCAAACCCTATATATATATATAGGGTTAGGTTAGTATAAAAACCCATTTGAGTTGTGAAAACTCTAGAAACCCATTCTCAAACACATATTTTTTTTTAAAGATTAAATCTTGTGGTCCACTATTAAAGTTAATAAAAAATATAAAAGTTTATTTACATTTTCTCTCTCCTGAAAACATATATAAAATTTACTAAGAAAATGTAAAAAAAATAGCAAACCATTTTTTTTTATGTTTTCGATATTTTGTATTAAATGTAACAACATATATTACATGTAACAAAAAAAACGATGTTACATAAGGTTTTCACGGGTTTTCTCAACTCAAGAGGGTTTTCAAACTATACTTCTCATATATATATATATATATATATATATATATATTTATTATTAACCAACCTTACTTTAGGCTAAAGCTCGGGCTCTCGCTCGTTTATGCTCGGATCGGTCGAGCTTTTTCACGAGCCTATGGCTCTGGCTCGTTCAGGCTCGAATCGGTCGAGCTTATTCATGAGCCGAGCTACGGATCTGGCTCGTTTAGGCTCGGATCGGATCGTGTTCTCGGATCCCGCAGGCGGCTACTGATGGACCGGAAGCTCAGGCAGCTCAGTCGCCCCGAGCTTGTGCTACACGGTTCCCGACTATGGTGTCTCAGGGTTTGTTGTTTGTGTGGCGGATGAAAATGGGGTGGAACGAGCTCGGTTAAATGATTAGTTGATTAATCTTAGATATTTATTGGTTAAGTGTTAATATAATATTTCATTAAAAGGCTACTTTTTTAATAAACAATTAGTGTGTCTAAACTTGAAACGATGGTTATAAACATAATAATATTACACTTTTGAGTAAAATGATTTAGAAGGTTTATGCTTTGAAAATACACTCTGGACTTCTTGTTTTCGACATGTTTTGTGTATAAGTTACTTGTTTGTTTTACCCATTTGACCCGTTAGTACTAAAACATAACGCAAATTGACTGACCTATTGTAAGTAAATGGATCGAAGTTTCCAATTTTAGTGCTTATGTTATTTAGTTGATTAATTAATCCTGAAGATTCAATTGTCAAATGCTTTTTTAACATTTAATCCATGTTAAATTGAAATGGCCCACAAGACTCTCTAAGGATGCTTTAGAAATTGCCATATTTCCTTTTATATAAACTTCTGATACTTTTGCCTTAAATTTCTTTTATGATTAGTGTGCTTGACATTACCTATAGACATCATGTAGTTTAAGTAATGATTGTTTAACCCGTTTGACTTGTTTTCTTTTGAGTTAATTGTTTACTTCACCCGTTTGACCTGTTAGTAATAAAATGTAACCCAAATTGACCAAGCCATTAACGAGTAATGGGGTCAAAGTTTCCATGATTTGAATGTTGTTTTTGGTGATTATTTAGGTTGCCAGGTGACTTTGAAAAGCCAGAATTTTCTACGGTGACAATTCCACGTGATTTATTCTATGGCTATGATACCCTAATGGAAAATGTTTTTGATCCCTCACACATTGATTTTGCCCATCATAAGGTGAATAAATGCAAGCCAAAATATTTTTGTATATATTTAACTAAATTCTTCTTTTCTTACCTTCAAAAACCAAAGACAGATTATTGTAAATTGGATATACTTTTACAGGTTACTGGTAGGAGGGATAGAGCTAAACCCCTGCCATTTAAGATGGATTCAACTGGACATTGGGGCTTTTCAGGAGAAAATGAAGGGAACCCAAAAATCAGTGCGAAATTTATTGTACCTTGTTACTACATAAACAAGTAAGTTTGGTTACATCCTCGAATCCAAATTACCACGTTGTCCTCTAGTCACCGAAAATATTAATTTTCGTCTACAGGGTGCCTCTGTTTTGTTATTGTTGATGGATATTTGGTTTTCACACGCTTTTATAGAATAATGAAAACACGTAAGGTATTGTGTATTATTGAGTGCTTGGACAGTTATGAAAGAAACTTAATACAATTGTAAGTCGTAATTCTGAAAAAGATAATGTATAATTAAAAGTTTTATTCAGCAACTTCTGTTGAAGCATGTGTTTGATTAGGTGTAATAATTGTTTATGGTTGAGTTTATATAGTTAAAATGATCTTGATGTTGTAGACACTAAAGGCGTATGCAATTTGTTTCCTTGCAGATAGATCTTTGTTCATATGTGCTAAGGATTATATAATGGATTTGCATTTTAAAAGTACTTACCCTTGTTGATTAGTGTTTCGTGCTACTAGTATTATCCAAAACTAGTTATCAGTTCTCTAAAGGATTAGATAACCAGAAGTAGATGATGAGTTTCAAAAAGCAAATCCATACACCCCCTTTGATGCGTTAAACCACATATGAAATGATAAGCTTGTATCAGGTCTCTAAAGGATTAGATAACCGTAAGTAGAATATGTTTATCCAAACTTAAAACCGATCACCGAAACTGCACAAACTATATATACAATACTTTTTATTAAAGTGAAAAAACGACAAAGGAGAGAAACTACAAATTACAACCCCCCCCCCCTACGGAGTTTATTCAACCGACCCTACTCAAACTACGATATTTAAACCACAATTAAAGCTAGGAGGCACACATAACTTGATCAAGCAACCCAATCTTCTCCTACACTTTTCGAAATCTTTGGACCCGCCTTCTAACTCATTTGATGTCAAGGCCGTTGACAGAGTTGGCATTCTTGTTGTAGAGGCCATCCCAGCCGGTGTCCATGCCGTTAGGCTTAACATTTCTTCTTGTTGTAGAGGCTGTCCCAGCCAGCGTCCATGTCGTTAGGCTTAACATTTTTGTTGTTGTGGAGGCTGTCCCAACCGGTGTCCATGCCATTAGGCTTCACACTGCGGAGGCCGTCCCAGCCAGTGTCCAAGCCATTAGGCTTGACGTTGTTAGGCTTGATGTTGCGGAGGCCGTCCCAGCCAGTGTCCATGCCATTAGGCTTGACGTTGTTAGGCTTGATGATGCGGAGGCCGTCCCAGCCAGCGTCCATGCCGTTAGGCTTCATACTGCTGAGGCCGTCCCAGCCAGTGTCCATGCCATTAGGCTTGATGTTGCGGAGGCCGTCCCAGCCAGTGTCCATGTCGTTAGGCTTCACACTGCGGAGGCCATCCTAGCCAGTGTCCATGCCATTAGGCTTGATGTTGCGAAGGCCGTCCCCACCAGTGTCCATGCCGTTAGGCTTCACACTGCTGAAATATCACAAAGGGGACATGGTCTTTAAGAAGATGAAATATCGGAACACCGAATTTGAAAATTGCTTGAAATTGCTTTTAAGAGAACTTGTTTTAGGCCTGAGCCTTGGACTTGTGTGTGTGTACTTGTGTTCATGAGTCGTTAATGAAATCAGCAGTACAGTAATCTAGTAATAGTAAGTGCGTTTAAACAATCAAGTAAAGACTCACATAATTCTATCATGCAACCCTAACAAATAAACAAATAAGCTATAGCTACCTAGAACAATTCGTCTAATGTCCTATCTTATAGCCACGCCTCTAATACCAATCTGTAACACCCCAGCTAAAGCGGAAACGCCTGAGTGTGACGTACAGATTGCTCAAACACACGTGGCACTATTAGGTGACCATAATAACATTATTTCATTTAAATATTCATGTAACACAAGTTAATCAAATAATACAAGTTGTAACAAATAAAAAACAAATGATGACTTGTTCTTTGAATATCCTATAGGAATGCTATGTGTCTTCTAACTTTCATCCTCGTATCAATACACCTGTAACATATGTATAAAATAAAGTCAGCTATGAACATAGCTGGTGAGATTCCCACAGTTTGATATTATACGTAAAAATCATACAATTCCATGAAACTTGTGAAATGAGCACATAAGGGTTCTTTACACTCGATGCAATGGACCTGAGTGCAAAGAACAAACGTAGGTCCTTTCCAGTTGGGGCTACCAACGTACTCGGATATGGGGTCCCTTTTCCACTCGATACAAATGGACCTGAGTGCAAAGGGGGCGTATGATCATACTTATTGAGGCAACCACTGAGCAAGTAATCAAGTAAACACACAAGTCCATGTAATGAATTGTAGTTTGTAAGCAATATCGTATATACTTGAAGTTTTGTAGGATACATATGCTACCCCAAAATATGAAAACATTTAAAAAGGGGGTGGTGAGAAACTCACCTCGAACGCGAAGATAAACTTGTAATAAAAGCGAAAGCGCGTTTAACGAAACCAAAGCAACCGAAAGTATGTTAAAGAGTCCGAAACGATTGAACTTCTCGGACTATAAATAAAATAAATACAAATAAATACGAAATTTAACGACCAATCTAACGGGATTATTATGTCTAATTATTGGGAGTAATTATTAGTTTAAGGCATGAATTAATTTAATATTATTTTTAAGCTTAACGGAATTTTAGTGGTTTATATTATTTTAATATTATAATATTAACATTCATATGAAAGTTATGATAATTTCGAGGTACGGATTTTAAAATTACTAAAGCAACGGAAACATAAATTAGTTTTAATGATTTTGCCGGGTTTTAATATCATAAGTTTAATACTAATGCAAGAGTTACGGTTTTACAATGTACGACTTTTAAATGAGAATCATAACCCGATGAATATTTATGTTAAGAATTTTAAAGATAACGAATTTTAAAGTTCGTAAAGTACTAAAAAGAAAATAAATTAGTTTTAACGAACGTGAAAGTTGGGTTTTAGTTGAAAATGAAAATTTATATTTTATAAAAATTTTATTTAATTTATAAATGATTTTTATTGGTTTATTATGATTTTTAAAAGTTTTATTTGATTTTTATATAATAAATAAATAATTTTTAAAAGAAATAACAAAAACAACCTTAATCCGAGTTCGAAGTTCGAACGCGGGTCTATGGTTTATCAGCATACAAGTTTAACCACCAAACCAACTTGTTAGTTTGATTTAAGATCAAAACAGACTATATAAATACAATAGTTAAAGATCGTCTTCAACCACAACAACCCTAGCTTTCAATTCTCTTAACTGGTTCGATGTACGATCAATTAGAGTTGGGGGTTTTGTTAAACGGCTAGAACTAATGTGAAAGCATATAAAAATTACCCGGAGTGGTGTTGTTTTGATGGAGAACGAGAGCTCGCCGGAGTTCGGACTTGACGGATCAATTAAGTAGTATAGAGAATGTTTTAGATGATTTAGATGGTTTTGGACGAGTTTAGATTACTGATTAGGTCCTATTTATAATATACATTGGAGCGTATATGGGTTAATGCTCGTAAATGGGTTTTACTCAAATTCCGGTGGCTACTCGGTTTCAATTCGGTGATTATAGTATGTTTTAACGCAATTAAAGGGTAGTTAAATGTTGTCATCGAGGTCTACACTCTTTACCATAATTAAACGGGTCAAAACGCGTGATTTATGGGTGATTAGGAGCTTCACCGGAGCCGTCGCCGGTGCCGGCGGCCTAACTGCCGGAAAATCGGGGAAAGAAGGGGGGGGGGCTGGGATATTATATTTTTTTATTATTATTTTAAACTCTAATTTACACACTTTGCCCCTCTACTTTCAGAAATTATTAAAATTAAGTTAAACTTATAATTCCAAATAGAACCTTGAATTGAAATTGATATGTATTGAATCGAAAGTTATAGGACTGTTTTCTTTACGTAATATACCCGAAACGTTAACAAATTATTTGAACTTTAGATATTAAATTCCCAAGGTTCCGTTAAATGATTGAAAATAATAGAACTTTAAATATTAAAATCCCGAGTGAAGAAACAGTGCTGTGGCGTGTTGTCTGCCATGCTGCTGTCAGTGAGCTGTCGTATCGTTGGTCAGATCTTTTGTCCATACCTCGTCAGGTATCACACAAAAGATCCTCCATTATTATACGGACTGGCTCATTTAGGCGGGAGTTTTCCCCCTCCCGCCTTTATGCGGGAATGTTCCCGGCTTTGCTCATTCCTTCTTCAGGTGACTACTGAATTATTACGAGTCTGAGCCTTATGCGTGTAGCAATGCTGCGCGGGTGGCCAGTCCCTAATGGCGGGTATCCGCACCTGCGGGAACAGGGGATACTTGGAAACCATAGGGAGGCATTTCCTGCGGGACCAGCTTGCGTACCGCATGTGAGGTCGTCACAACTCTGAGCGTGGTGGGTCCTGCGGGTCTGGTAGGTCGCGGCGCAGACGTCCTTATGGTGAAGTCTGCGGATTCAACTGCGCAGACGTCCGTTTAAGGAGTCTTGCGTGTTCAACTGCGCAGACGTCTCCTTTTAAAGAAGTCTTGCGGGTCCTAACCACCTCTGCTGGGACCTACCTCTTCAAGTCCCCCCAGTCCAATGTTCTGCTCATGAATGTTTAATAAAGTGAGGTGAACTTTTGGACTTAAGCAAGGGGTTTTTGAAAAGGGTTTAGTTTTATGGGTTTTCCGCGAGAAGTCTTACCCACGGGTTTCCCAATGTCACGCAGAATTTCCCAATGTTCTGCTTGATCTCTGGGATGATGCGGATAGGTCTGTAATCTCCCCGCAAGTCAGGAGCGTTTAGAACCTTTTGTGTAGATTCTCCATGAGGTCTTGGTGGTTTTGAACATAGTGATCAATCATGTTATAACCACCAATTCCATCCTGAAGTTTCAAACAACCTAGTTCTTGACGTTCCCGCTATGCGGGGATGTTAATCCCGTTTCTGCAAGCATGGCCCAGAAGATCCTTCTTGGTTTCAATTCCCATGGAGTGCTCGGTATGCGAAGGGTTTTGCCTTGACGCTGTACCCGCACTTCGTCTTATTAGTTACTTTACTCCCAAGGTATCCCTGGCGTTAAATCCCTGCAGGGCTAGGTGCGTGAAGGGTTTTGCCTTAACACTGTACCCGCACCTGACTTATGGTTGCCGAGGTGTTCCTGGCGTTTAATCCCCTGCGAGCGCTAGGTATGTGAAGGGTTTTGCCTTAACACTGTACCCGCGCCCGACTTACAATTAGGTGCCGAGGTATGACTTTTTACGGGTGTTAGGTATGTGGAGGGTTTTGCCTTAACACTGTACCTGTGCCCGTTTTGTAGTTGGGTGGAATGCCAAGATTTTCTCGGCTTCACTTCCCTGCGGGTGCTAGGTATGTGAAGGGTTTTGCCTTAACACTGTACCCGCACCCGGCTTTATAGTCGGGTTTTTTCCGGTTTCCGTTCTCTGCGGGTGCTAGGTATGTGAAGGGTTTTGCCTTAACACTGTACCTGCACCCGGCTTCATAATTGGGTTTTTCCGGTTTCCGTTCCCTGCGGGTGCTAGGTATGTGAAGGGTTTTGCCTTAACACTGTACCCGCACCCGGCTTCATAATTGGGTTTTTCCGGTTTCCGTTCCCTGCGGGTGCTAGGTATGTGAAGGGTTTTGCCTTAACACTGTACCCGCACCCGGCTTCATAATTGGGTTTTTCCGGTTTCCGTGCCCTGCGGGTGCTAGGTATGTGAAGGGTTTTGCCTTAACACTGTACCCGCACCCGATTTCATAGTTGGGTTTTTCCGGTTTCCGTGCCCTGCGGGTGCTAGGTATGTGAAGGGTTTTGCCTTAACACTGTACCCGCAGCCGTCTTACGGTCAACTGGATAGCCAGGGTAAGGGGTTTTTCCCGCTTACTTTTCGAATCTTTTTGAATTTTTGAAATTTGAAAAGTTGGTGAAAGGATATGAACAGTCGTCGTGCGACGGTTTCTTCTGACTGTGTCAGGACGTGCTGGAAGTTATGGCGATGTGACATTATATGGTCATTCCAGACGCTTTTTACGGCGCGTGGGCGCGATTTTTCGGGCGCGTGGCCGCTAAATTAAATTCACTCGTCCTTTCAACAGCTGTTGCCAGCTTGCCTGGTGCCACATGTCACGGTTTCATTGCACCTTCAATTTCTCTCTCATCCGCATTAAATTCATCGCATTAATTGCGATCACTATATAAAGGGGAAGGGAGTCCTTTGTAATTCACATCTTCACTTCTTCTCTTCATCTCTAAGGCGATTTCTGGTGAATACTCTTATTTAGTTGAGCATTCCTCCGAAATCGTTTCTTCTTCCTCTGCAATGTCTTCTCATGATGCTGAAGCTGTAGCCGACGATAGGAGTACTGCTGGCGAGTGCCAGTGTGCTCTACCTATCGATCTGTACCAGTATGTTGTCAGGAAATTCATGCTTGAGTCTCTTGAGCCTGAGTTTCCTGAACCTCAGCAGACTGTGTACGATGCCCCCAGTGGCAAGATCGGGGTATATGCTGCATTCTTTGTTTATGGGAACCTTAGGTTCCCATTGACAAAGTTTGTGTACCGTGTCCTGGAGAGGCACGGTGTGCACCTGACCGAGGTGCATCCGATGGCGATTGCCAAGATTCGGCACTTCGAGTGGGTGTGCCGAATTCTGGGCATTGAGCCCTATGTGGACCGCCTGATGACCTTCTATACTTGGAGGTGCATCCAGGGGTGGTACACCCTGACAACCCGGATCAAGGGTTTGAAGATTTGCGCGACCGAGCGCAGTCTCCGATCGTGGAAGCGGGAGTTCTTCTACATTTCTGCCCGCGCTATCCCCATTGCCATGAAGTTTAAGAAGGGGCAAGCGCTTCCGAGCCTTCACGCTTCCAACTACCAGGAGGCGGAATGGTTCGCGAAGATATCTCGGGTCCAGTCTCCGGTTTACCGGTTTCCGGAGTCCGGGATGGTGATGCTGGGGATGAGCCGGGTATGGAAGGAGGCGTCTCGGTTTCCCATCCTTCTCGAATACGGTTTGAATTCTATTCCTTATGGTATGTCTTGTCTTTCTTGCTGATATGAGTTTGTCTTCTAACTGTTTCTTTTCTTTCAGAGGGGAACGATTTGGAGTCGCTCCTGTACCCGCGGGAAGCTGACGGTCCCGTGCGGGTGGGTACTCGTGCTCTAGACGAGCACGAGTTGCCCATCCTGGAACAAACAGCGGATCGGTTTGTGGAGGTCTATCCACTGGGCCACGAGATCCTGAGCCACCGGCGGCCAGGTAAGGCGTTATTCTCTCCTCCACCCCTCAATGCTGTACCCGCTGCTGGAATTCCTGACATCCTGTCTTCTTCTGAGGAATCCGCAGATGGTCCTCCGCTGGTGCGGAAGAAGAAGGCTGCCGGTGGAAAAGGGAAGGAGAAGGCGGCCTCCACAGCCGATCCAGTGCTCCTATCTGACACTGAGTCAGATAATGAAGAGGTGGCGGGGAACCCCGGTGGTGAGAAGACCACTGCTCCGGAGGCTACGACTGTTACCTCCGAACCAATGACGACGACGGTGACCGGCATCAAGAGACCGGCTCCATCGGGTTCGTCCCCGCCCGTCCGTACGTTCAAGCTCAAGAAAACCCGTAAGTACAAACATCCTTCTTATCTTTGTAGATTTATCACTTTATAAATTTATTGAAACACTTATCTTCTTGTGCAGGCGTGGATGTTGACGCATTCCAGGGTGGAGCGCAGAGGAGTACCTCTCCGCCGATGACGGTAGGCTCGGTCAGCCTACCTGAGGCGACGACCCAGGCGCCTGCGCTTGCTTCCGCTGGATCAGTTGCTCACTCCTTTGAGCCGACTGTTCCAGCCGAGATGACGTCACCGCCGGTGGTAAGTGCGATTTTTACAGCATCTTTCACCGAGCCGGCGGTTACGATTGCTGCAGATTCTGCGGCGGCGACGGCGACCACGGCGGCCGCTACTATGCCTCCGCCACCGGCAACGACGGCCGGCCCATCAGGTACACGCAGGGCTTCTCGCCAATCTTTGTCACCTTCCCATCTGCCCGACCTTTTGGATGGATTTCCCTTAGGTTCAGGCGATGGGTTCGGTGGCTATCGGCCTGTGATCGACCCTACAGGTGCGTAGGGTTCTTTTGGCCTTTCTTATATATCCCTTCATCTTTTTCCTAACTGCTTTGTTTCTTTTGCAGTGTCGGATTCCAATGAAGTGTATGTTTCGCGATGGAACATCCGCCGAGGAACAACCCTTCGTACCCCTGTGGAGTGCGTGGAATGGGCTCGCCACGCTGCTCCCCATGGTGCGTTGGGGGAAGCCATGGCTAGCTACCAGGAGGGTAGGCTAACCAATGAGCTTCGGGTTCTCCAGGCCCGGATGCAGCCGCGCGTCGAGCTGCTTTGTCGTGAAAACGACAAGTTGAAAGCAGCTCGCGCCAAGGAAGTATCTCAAGCGCGGGCTCTTCGGGAGGAGAACCAACAGTTGGCCGCAGCTGCTGCGGAGAAGGAGAAGGCCTTCAAGGCCCTCGAGGTTGAGGTTCAAGCGCGACTCGAGGCCCGCTCCAAGGCTGCCCAAGCTGTTAACGAACAGCTTCGGCTGGCTAAGGAGACTGCGAGGAACGCAACCGAGAGGGCCACCAAGGCTGAAGCCGTTGCTGAGCCTTTACGCGTGGAGAACGAGGAGCTCAAGGCCAAATTAGAGGCTCTCCAACGTGCTCATGATGCCTTGGCGATGGAAGATGCCAAGAAGCTCCAAGAGATCCTGGACCAGAGGGGCGTGCTTGACCACACCGAGCGGAAGCTTAAGGGCGTCGAAGAGGCTGCCGCAAAGGAAGTGCTACTTGCCAACCTTAACAAAAGCGAAGCCGAACGCGCCTGCACCCAAGCTCAAGCCGCCCTCCAAGAAGCTCTGGTTGCCAAGGAGTGGCTTCTTCGAGAAGCGTTGTCTCAGGTATGTTTAGCTTTACGTCTTCACGCTTTCCTTTGTATATAGAAAAAGGTGTTTGACACTTGTATTTTCTTTGTAGGTTGTGCATCGGGTCTTCTCAGAGACTACTTACGATGATGCCATGAGCGCAGCCCTCAACGCTTCTCATGAGGATGGGGAAAAGGCCGGCTTCCTGCTTGGTCTAGGGTTCGTTGAGAAAGGCGTCCCGCCTTCCAACTTCCCTTTGTTCGATATGGACACCGAAGCTGCATATGACCAAGCAGTGAACCAATATGCCGCCTTCCCGCATCCGGTGGTGGAGAAGGTGAAGGAAGTCGCTGCTGCTGATGATGGACTTGCTATCCTCAAGGCTTTCCTTGAACCGCCACGCTCCACTGATGGGGCGGGTCCAAGTGGAAGTGGTCCTGAAGCTTGATTCTGAAGATCCCTTCCCGCTGCTAGGATAGACTAGATTTTGTTTTGTAGGCGGGTAGTTACCCAGCCATTCTTGTAATATATCTTTGTGAAATACAAATCTTTTTGTGGATAAAACTGTTATTTCCTTTGGGTTCATTGCTTTATAAACCTTATATGACTTGCATACGTAGTTTAAATTAGCGATTTCCCAAGTGTTTAGAATAAGTTAACCTTGAATGTGGTTGACAGTAGGTTGAAGTTTTGCTTCCCCCTTTGTGAGTGTGCGGATAGGACCGGCACTTGCACTTGGTAGGATGGCTAAACTTTACCTATGTCTGACCTGCGCGTAGGTTTTTCCTTATCCTTTCAGAATGACTTTTAACCGTTCGACGCGCGGAAGTTAATGAGTTAGTGTTCAGCTTCCGCTACCAGGATTCATGCGGGTATACCGGCACTTTCACATAGTGGGATGGCTGAACTCTTCCCCTTTAACTGTCCTGCATGAAGGTCTTGTCATTTTCTGGGTTTATGCGGGTTTTGCCGCCTTCCCCACGCAACGATTCTTCACTTGATGCGGTGAATACCGGCATTAGTGTTCGAATCGACCGTTCAACGCGCAGTTGTTAATTGGTTAGTGTTCAGCTTCCTCTACCAGGATTCATGCGGATATACCGGCACTTTCACATAGTGGGATGGCTGAACCTTTCCCCTTTAACTGACCTGCGTGAAGGTTCTGTCGTTTTTTGGGTTTATGCGGGTTTTGCCACCTTCCCCACGCAATGACTCTTCTTGATGCGATGACTACCGGCATTAGTGTTCGAATCGACCGTTCAACGCGTGGTTGTTAATAGGTTAGTGTTCAGCTTCCTCTACCAGGATTCATGCGGATATACCGGCACTTTCACATAGTGGGATGGCTGAACCTTTCCCCTTTAACTGACCTACGTGAAGGTTTGATGCTTTTGGGTTTGTGCGGGTTTTGCCGCCTTCCCTGCACAACGATTCTTCACTTAATGCGGCGGATATCGGCATCTCCATGTGCAAAGTTCATAAAATATAAATGTAAAATCATCAGCTTCAATTTGAAGGAGAATCGTTTCCATTAGAAGTGGCTCTAGGCCTTTTTCTTTACAAATTTGGAATTGATCTACATACAAACTGTGTAATTGAGCTCCCATTAGGCGTGGCTTGGATGGGAGCACCATCGAGCCGACATGTATCTTGTTCGGGATCTCGTTGTTTATGCAGTATGTAGTCTCCGTTGAAGCTGCAATTTTTATTCGTGCGTTTCCCCAGCTGGGGTTCACGCATCAGCCTGCTCGACGCTCACTTCGCCACAAGATGCGCGAGTGTCCCATCCTTGACAAATGCTTCGACCAAGTCCTTTACGTCTAAGCATTCTTCAGTATTGTGGCCTTTGGTTTTGTGGAAATCACAATACTTTCTCCGATCAGCGTTGTGGCGATGCCGGATAAACGGAGCCTTTGGCCACGGGAGCTCCTCCGTGGCGAATATCTCGGTTACGCTCTTTGTGAGTGGCGTCCACCTGGAGTTCTTCTCCGGTTTCACGTTATCTCTTCCGCCCAACCGATGTTGGAAACCGGACGGGGTGTCAAAGTTTACCCTTGACTGCCAAATGCCCAGCTTCCGCTTTTTGTTTAATCGGGCGGTAAGGACGTTGTTTTCCCTCGTCTTCTGGGTGTAGAGGTTCGTGCTCTGTGGAAGATCTCTACCCAGTTGCCTCTCGGTTTCCGCAAAGCGTTTAGCTGCGGTCATGATGGCATCCCATGTGGATGGCATGCCATCTTTGCCCGTCAGGGTGCGGATGAGTTCCGGGTCGTTTGCGCCCTGGATGAAAGCGGCGCGAACGAGATCTTCGCTAACGTTGCCCAGGCTTAGCTTCTTCGAGTTGAAGCGAGTGATGAAGTCAGGCAAAGATTCTTCCTCCTCTCGGACGCACTTGAGGATTGTCCACTGCTCCTCCGTGTACTTTCTTTGCTGACTAAAGTGTTGGCTGAATTTCTGTTGGAAATCTGCCCAATCGTAGATGTGGTGGACCGGCAGACGGTCAAACCACGCTCTAGCTGCCCCGACCAGCGTCATTTGGAACATATAACACCACGTGGGTTCCGTCCAGTTACTGACGATCGCCCCCGCAATGAATCTGTTCAAGTGATCGTCAGGGTCAGAGATACCATCGTATGTGCCTATGTTGGACATTTGTTTGGCACTTCTTGGGGCGATTGCCTCCGCAATGTCCCTTGCGAATTTGGACGTTCCCGCCCTTGCCGCAGTTGGCGTGAATGTTTTGGAGAAGTCTCGTGGGCTGTTGCCCACGTTTATTGGACTGAATGCTTCTCCAAAACGCCTTCTCGGTTGGGAATCCGTTTCTTTACGCTTCCCTTTCGCCCTATGACGAGGGTTCGCGTCTTCCTCGGATTCCTCCGAATCATCGTCGTATTCGAATTCTTCCACTTGTTGGAGTGAACGTAAACGTTCATCCAACTCAGCTTGGAACTCTTTTTGACGTGCTTCGGCCCACGCTTTAACCTCATCGAGTGTTTGGCAGGGGAGCCTCGTCTCTTGATTTTCTAACTGGGTATCGGTGAATCCCAGTGTCTGATTATTTACTTCACTTGCCCCGGCTTGGGTAGCTGGGGTAGTGTTCGTAAAGTTTGTGTACTCGGTATTCCCCCTTATAGCTGGGGTCATAATTACCGGAGTCTCTTGGTTACTCGGTTTTGGGACCGGAGTATCCTTAACCATCTTTCCAGAGGTTTTGAAAAAAACTGGAGAAAAATAAAGTTCTAGCTTTATGCACGGATGGCGCCAATGTAGAAACACCAGTCGAACCCCGACAGATTACGAGTAACCTGAGGGTTAGATAGACGTTTCTCACGAGGGGTTAATTCCGGCAAGATGGTTCTTCCGATAACCTGCAAAACAGACACCGTGAGCTCGTCACTAAGAAAGGGGGGGTTCCTCCTTGTGACCACCCTCCGGCGTGAGAATCAGTCTATATTACTCTTTGAATATAAAGTACGTTATTAATACTAGAGCAGTTATCAGGTAAATTATACAAGATATTAGATGATGAAATGATATTACCATTTGATGTCTTTTATAGCCGAAGGTGGGTTTCCAAGGAGGTTTAGCCGGCCTACTACTCTGCCAACTGTGGCCTACGCACGTGCTCTGCTGGTAATTGGTGGATAGGCAGTGGCTGACAGTGACCAGGCGTGCTGTTCACTTTTCCTTTTCCACCAACTACAGGCTAGGCACGTGGTATGGCAGGAGTTGGTGAGCAGGCGGCGGCTTTTGGTCACAGTGCTGTGGCGTGTTGTCTGCCATGCTGCTGTCAGTGAGCTGTCGTATCGTTGGTCAGATCTTTTGTCCATACCTCGTCAGGTATCACACAAAAGATCCTCCATTATTATACGGACTGGCTCATTTAGGCGGGAGTTTTCCCCCTCCCGCCTTTATGCGGGGATGTTCCCGGCTTTGCTCATTCCTTCTTCAGGTGACTACTGAATTATTACGAGTCTGATCCTTATGCGTGTAGCCATGCTGCGCGGGTGGCCAGTCCCTAATGGCGGGTATCCGCACCTGCGGGAACAGGGGATACTTGGAAACCATAGGGAGGCATTTCCTGCGGGACCAGCTTGCGTACCGCATGTGAGGTCGTCACAACTCTGAGCGTGGTGGGTCCTGCGGGTCTGGTAGGTCGCGGCGCAGACGTCCTTATGGTGAAGTCTGCGGGTTCAACTGCGCAGACGTCCGTTTAAGGAGTCTTGCGTGTTCAACTGCGCAGACGTCTCCTTTTAAGGAAGTCTTGCGGGTCCTAACCACCTCTGCTGGGACCTACCTCTTCACCGAGGTACCGTTAAATGAACAAAATGAACGAGAAAGAAACGAACGATAAACTCATAAACGTCTCTACGTGTGTATTATATTATCGATGGATGTTTAACCACGAAAATAACGAACGACACGTAAAATATATGAAACGAACTTCAGATATAAAATAATATATATATGCATATATATTTATAAACAAAACCGAAAATTCGAAATGGGTTGGGTTTTCGGGTTTGAAAAGTAACGAATGTTAGATCAAAGGGAAAGCTGTTGACAGACTTAACGCTCTTCTTGTTGGAGAGACCGTCATACCCGTGGTCAAAGGGTATGCTGTTGACAGACTTGACGTTAACGTTGCTCAGGCGATGGAAAAAGGAATGAATGTTGATGTCCTCAGTGGTAGTGGTGACGATGATGGTTATGGAGGCAGAAAATGCAAGCATGGCGGTGAAGATGAGTGCAAAAATTTCAAGTTTTGCCATTTTTTCTAACGGTTGATGGGTGCTAGCAGAGGAGGGGTTGCTTGGTTTATAACACAACTAATAGGATTGCATGGTAAGCAGGTGGAGAGGATGCATCATGCATGGGACGCACGTGGAAAGGATTGATTGAACACATTAACAATTGCAATACTTTATAAATATATTCACTATTAAATATATAGTTTGGAAAAGGTGGCAATTGTGTTTACCAAATGCATTTAGTTAAACCCAAATATAATACACCAAGTATTTATTTACCAAGTTATAATAGTTTACTAATGTAACCGGCAGTCATTTACCAAATTATACACAGTGTTTTACTCTGTGCGTTGCGTGGGGAAGGTCGGTAAAACTCGGACGGCCGTGGTAACACTATTAAAACTAAAACCAAATGTTATCGGTCTCGAGCATTGAGGCGGTAACTCGACACGAGTTTGGTCTGTTACGGTCACTCTCGTTATGTTACCGGAGCTAAGAAATGGAAAAGTTATAAATATTGAGGTGGACTAATGGGGTGGCATCGGTTGGTAAATTCATGCGTGTTGGTAAAAGTCGAGCATTGAGGCTGTAAGTCTGCGCGGATTCGGTCCGTTTTGGTTATGTTCTTTACCGGTACCAGAAATAAAAAATATGTCAATGACCATGGCCAGCTGGGAGGGTTTGCGAGCCTGACCGTCAGCCATGACCTCTAATTTTTTGGGGCCAGATTTTTTATATATGCCTTACAAAATATGATTGGATCTTCAACAGCTTATAATTATTGGTCCCAAATTGTTTTTTCTATCCATAATCCTTTTAATCAAGTTTAAATTATTATGTCTAAACCAAAATTAAAAACTAACAAAAATAAAAGAATTAGCGGCCGATTGAATTCTTTCTTGGCGTCTTCCTTATGTGTTGTGACTGTTGTTAAGATTGCTAGGAAAGCTTCACGAATCATCGTCGTTGGTTATTATAGTATGAAATTTGTTATGTTTATTGTTATCGTTTAAAAAAATTGGCTTATATATTTCATTACTCGTTAGGGCATAAGAGTCTTCTATTTCTGCTCGGCCGATGTATTCAAATCCTTGGACAGACAGGTACCGCCAAGTGACCCAGTTGGGACATAGCGGCACCATACTTGGAAATTGTTACATATAAATATAATAATAAATAACCCTAGCTACAAGGGTTTAACCGAGACCACTGTTTGGTTTGTGTTGCTGCTGGTATTTCTCACGAGATCCAATTACGTGTTATTTTGCTGGGCTGACGGTTTTGAGCGCAGATTTGGCTTATTATTCTCCTGAACTTCAGAATAACTTTGCTTTTGTTGATTATGTTCATGTTTTTGTCTTAACAACGTTAAATACATGTTTTTGTAATCTGGTCATATAAATTAAAATATTTGGTTGGATCATATATGTATAGCTAGATTGTAAATAATCAAACTTTATGTTTGAAGTTGAACCAAAACTTTTGTGCATATAAAATTGGTCTTGTTTTAGCCTATGCCCTTTTTCATCTTTAATTTTTGGGAAAATTCTGAAAAAGATCCAAAAGAAGAGAGAGATTCTCAAAATAGTCCTTGAAAATTTAACATTCCAGAAATATTTCACTCAAATCTGTCGGAGCCGATACATTGGGAAGAAATCCGATGGTTTTGCCAGCCACTAAGAAACTGCCAAGTGTCCCATTACCCCACCTACCCCCGATGGTTTTCCAATGAAATCCGTCTGGACCAATAATTTTGGAATGAAAATCATCTCCCCATGAAAACCATCTCCAAAAATCATGAAAATCCGTGTTTTTTTTAAATTCATCTGAGCTGATGAATTTCAAGTGAATTTCGTCTTCGAAGATAATTTTCAAAAAAACATCCACCACCACCACCATTATGATCTCCACCGCACCCACCACCACCATTCCCACTTTTCCGGCCACCATTATCACACCTTTCCGGCCTTGAAAATGTTGAGCTCTTGGAGTTCTTCGGAGAAGGAGATGGGTGACGGCGGCGGCGAAGGGATGATGTGATGAAGATGGAGATGAAGATGAACATGAAGATGAAGATAAAGAAGATGAATATGATGAAGGTGATGAAGAAGATGAAGATTTTCGATGTAGATGATTTTCAAATAAAGTTGCTTTTTCAAAGTTGATTTTTAAATAAAAACAATCTGGAAAATCAATTGAGTAGGTGAGTAGTGGGACACTTTGTAGTTTCTTAGTGGCTTGCGAAAACCATCGGATTTCTTCCCAATGTATCGGCTCCGATAGATTTGAGTGGACTATTTCTGAAATGTTATATTTTCAAGGACTTTTTTGAGAATCTCTCTATTCTTTTAGATCATTTTTAGAGTTTTCCCTTAATTTTAGGGGTGTTTTATCAGTTTGCGTTCTTGTGTTTGTCAGTCTACTTTACCTTAACTATTTTTGGTTGAACTGATAATTTCTACCAAACAGAATTTGGAAGTCAAATCAGACCAAAAGATAAAATTATTGGTATTCATCACTCAAAAGTTCTTTAGTAAATCTACAACACAATTAAAAGAGAATAACTTGGTTCTCAACTTAAACCGGTACAACTTCTGTCAAAATTCATCTTTGATTTAGGGGGTGTTTGGGATTCCTTATTTTGTATCTTAATAACTTTTTATTAAGTTAATAAGTTAAAAAAATGTAACCCGTGAAACTTTACTACACCCCCTAAATCGGATCAGATTTAAAACCAATATCCAAATTTAATTCAATTGATATTTTACTTTTGAACAAAAGGAACCTCCAGCCACTTTTAAATGGTCAGCTAATTCAGCTTGAATTGGTTTTTAACCAAGCCGATATTAACCAAAAAAAGTTCTTAACCCAACAGTTAAATTTGAAAATCGGATTCTTCAACGAATTCCATTTCACAAGACAACCAATTTTGATTTCGTAAAATTTAAAACAAAGACAACTAACCTGACCATGTCAAAAACAAAAAACATAATTCAGTTTCCAATTAAATACCAAACACCTTAGCTATATTTTTAAATAATTTAATTCCAAACAACTTTACTTCAATTTGTATCATAATAATAAAATTGGAATCTTGATTACAGCATTTGAACCCAAAATGTAATTATTTAATGTTTTCATAAAGAAACATCAACAAGTGCATAATCAATTAAACCATCGTAACAGATAATTTCTTTACACCAACACAAATCTAAGAGCTAGTAAACTTCGTAACCGCCTTAGTCCCCTCGGACACCGCATGCTTCGCCAGCTCACCAGGCAACACAAGCCTCACAGCCGTCTGAATCTCCCTGGACGACAAAGTATTCTTCTTATTGTATCTGGCAAGCCTAGCCGCCTCCTGTGCCAGCTTCTCGAATATATCATTAATAAACGAGTTCATGATCCCCATAGCCTTGCTTGAGATGCCAATGTCTGGGTGCACCTGTTTCAACACCTTGAAGATGTATATCTTGTACGTCTCCACGCTCTTCTTGCTCCTCTTCTTCTTCTTCTTGTCGGCTTCCTTCGGCAGCTTCTTCCCGGCTTTCGGCTTCTTCTCGGCTGGCTTCTTTTCGGCGAGTTTCTTTTCTGCTGCCTTTGGCGCCATTTTTTGTAGAGAGGAAGTGATAATGTTTTTTTGGGTGTTTGGTGAGTGTGAGATGTGGGGGTTGATTGGGTGCATATATATATGGGTTTGAGAGATGGGATGATGTGATTGGTGGGTTTTGGTGGTGTTGGATGGTGAATATTAGCCGTTGATTTGGTGGGTGTTTTAACGGACAGGATTTAATTTACGGAAAGGTGTTGATAGGTGGATAGACGCGGATCGATGAGCTGGCAAATATATATACAGAGTTCTATTCTATGTTTATCGAATGAATGGTATTATTTTGCAAAAATATGATATTGTGTTAAGAACAACAAAAAGTTTCAGCTTATCAAAAGACAAGTTTAAGCTTATAAAAAATGATGAAGGGTTGAGTAATTCAAAAACATACATTTTCATGCTTGTTAGTATTTCTTTCACTTTTTTTCGAACTATAAACTTTTACAAACACAAACACAAGCAACGAGAACCCACCCGCAGGCCACCTCCACAAGCCGGAAGCAGCCACAAATAACAGAAAATTACATGAAATCAAATTTACATCAGTTCGACCAAGCTAGAGATCTAAGCTTAGACCGACTTACACATTAGTTTCGCATAAGTAGACATGGAGATCTTATCTACTTCTAAACAATCATTCAATACCTAAAAGTAGTGCCAATTATAACTCCAGTAGATTAGAACTTGTGTACCGCACATGATGATAATAAAATAGTAACAACAAAAAAAAATATAATATTATACATTTCAATTCATACCACTAAAATTAAAAAATACAATGTAATCAGTGGAAATGAAGATCCATATAACATTAAATTAGATATTACATGGGTAGCATAAATATACAATTCATGATTTCTAAATAACATTTTGTATACAATGTATTAGCAAGTTTGGTGTTTGCCAATGATGCTAGCAGTTAGCCCTCTACACCATTAGACCCCTCCTTGGTGGTTGCATCGTCTTTTGTTTTGAAAAAACAAACATATTAGTATGTCGTTAATAATAAACATTTTTTTGATAACTGCCTTTTAAATAACTCATTGGAAGGAAAAAAAAACTGTATGTCATCCTTGTATATAAGCAAATTTGGATTAAGCGTTGTAAAAAGACAAAACATCATGTCAAATATAACTAAAATGAATCATCTTATAAGAACTATAAAAGTAACTTCCAAATAGATTTTTTTCTAACCAGTCAATACTAATAAGTAACAATGCAATATCAAAAAACTATATTTACTTCTTTTTTTGCTACCTTCGTATCCCAAAACAACACATTTGGATACTCTCTGTAAGCTTACTAAACGAGCTAAAAAAAATCTCAGTTCGTTTCGTTCATTTTATCGCTTCGAGCTCAAGTATTTCGCAAATAGCTTGACTCGTTTGTATCCTTGGTAATGGAGTAAAACTTTGGCATTTGTGTTTTTATTTGGATGATTGTCCCTCGTGTTATTTATAATTGTTGTTACTCTAAAAACTCGAGATAGTAAAAAAAAAAAGAATGAAAAAAGGTGAAAAATAGTATTCAAGTAAAAAGTATTTAATAAAATAAATTAAAATGGGTAAATGTGTTCTTTTTTTCAACTAAGAAAGGGGAAATATGCAATTGAATTTAAGAATTAGATAAATATGCATTTAAAGAGTTAGGAATAAGAAAATATGCGATTGAATTTAGTGATCGGATAAATATATATTTAAAAAGTTAGGAATGAAAAAACATGCAATTGTCCATTATCAATAAAAGAACATGTATTTTCATATGATTAGTTGATCATTAAAAAATAATGCTATCCATAAATCCACCACAAGATCTAGTCAATAGAATAAAGAACAATGCAATTGAGTTCCTATGGGGATTTATATTGACCAATATGCACGATTTCGAATTCTACTTACGTGTCATATTATCAAGTTTATGTATGAGTAAAGAATTACTAGGTGGATTAACCTCACAACATCGAATCCCCCTGAGAGCTTTCCATGGACCAAGGGTCTACCAAATGTTCACGGTTTGAAAAAAAGTTCACTACATATATTTAAGAAATGGTCTTGATAAAAATCATAATACGTTACAAATTTTAGTAAAAATATGATATTTTTATTTCAAACGACAAATCACACGCTTTTTAATATACTTCTAATTACACCCGTATTGATAATCACGAACGTTGAATCTACCTAAAAGAACAAAGTCTTGTCCAATCCTTGATACCACTAAAGTCAGAGGTAATTCATTGGTAAATATACTACATCCATGATTTATTTCAATGACCATCATATGTTTTTATGTGAGGATAACATTAACAAAAGGTTAATACTTATTTTAAGAGACAATAATCGCTTACTAGTTATAGAAAGTCAAAAACATTAGATCATTGAGAATAATTCTAATTTTCAATTCCCTAAATAACGAAAGGGCGTGAATCATACAACCCAGGGGTCTAGAGTCGTTTTTTTTTCTTTTTTTTTTTCAAAATCTAATTAATTTGACTTCTTGTATAAAGGCATTTTTTTTAAATGTGAAGTAACACTATCTTACTTTGCTTTACATTACTTTTTTTTTACAACTATAGATTTGAGTTTTTACCATTTTAAATGAAAATCTTATCAAACACCTTGTTACTTCTAGACTATATATGTTATCTGATTCATGTTTTGTTTTAAGCAAATGTGACTTTATTTTTTTAATCTAATAGAAAAACAATTATTAGTATGTAATCGTGCTATATCTCAGGGTTTCTAAGTTTACGAATTGAAGTAGCGTTTATGTCAACCTCTTGAATACAAATTAACTGAGTTTATAGCCAAAAATGCAATTTCACTTATTACGAAAGCAATGTAAACTGGTGGGTTTAAAATAAACTTTAGACTAGATATAATAAAGCAACTCAATTAAAGTAAAATTTGGAAAACTTTTATTTGTTATAATTATGAAAATTTTTACTAACGATAATTGCGTCGTAAAATCAAACATTAAAAGGCAATCCAACCATAATACCATATGGTAATTTATTGGCTTGATTTGGCTTACGATCAGGGCTGGCTCTTGAGGTGTGCAAGCCGCACCCTCGGCCTAGGCACAGTTTCAATAGAGGGCACAAAATTTTTAAGCATATAATAATATTTTTAAACATTAACAAGTGAAATTGGGCCAGTGCCTTGTGAAATAATGAGAGAAATGGAAAGAAAAAAGATCTAACAAAGAAAAAAAAAACATTGCCGGAAAATTTTCAAGGAGTATGAAGTTGTAGTGGGAATGAAGTTTTGGAGAAGACAAAAGTACTACACACCTTTTGTCCTTTTCAAAATGGACTTTTTTTGTTAATAATACAAAGTTAAAGTGAATTATCAATTTTATTAGGGTTAGTCCGTGATTACCGTTTTTAGATTATCTAAATTAACTGATTCAAATTTAATTTGTTTTGTTAACAAGTTTTCTTATTATATTACTAGCTTAGCTGCCCATTTATTACATGGGTTTAACAATTTAAATTATATAAGTAATAAAAAACTCAACATATATGAAACCTTTAATAAATATGCATATTCTCAAATTGCATTTGAACTATAAATTACTTCGAACTTCTGTAAATAGATGATATTATTAATTTTTTTTTCTTATGGCCTATATCACCACGTCATGTCACAAATTTTAACAACTCATACAAATTATACATACAATGAAATATTATTATGGGCTAGCATATAATCTAAATAGACTAACATATGTACCTCTTTAAACTTCTTCACGATTTAATTCTTCTTTGACCCATTAGTAGTTTAAAAAAAACCAAGATGCGTAAAATGCTACTTTTAGAAATTTGACCTCTATCAAATAAAAAATATATAACAAAAATATTGACCTTGAATCTAATCCAAAACCAAACTTTAAATTTCCAAAATCAGTATTTTGATATGTTACCCAAAGTCATGACCCCAAAGATTTGTCATCAAAATCATGACCTAAAAGTTGAAATATACTTTGGCCCGTTAACTCTTTTTAGATAAAAATGCTTTTAACCTGTATCAAATTTTGAATCGATTAGCAATATTTTGTAGTAAAAACACGTTGTTCCTAAACTGTCATTGCTAGAAATTATAACCTGAAATCTATTTTTTTTTCATATTGTCCAAAATCCTTGATTCAGTTTTAACTAATATACTGTAAAAAATTGGCTATGACAAAATACTCTTTTACACTCGTAAACTTATAAAATTATGATGATCGATTCTTATTTTCTTGACTACTTTATCGTTTTATCACACCTCTATTTTAATTACTAAAATGCTTCTTATAATCTATATCTATCCTATATTATCTTATAAAACATACACGATTCTCTTCATCTTCAGCTTTCTCTCTCCTTCAGACGATCTTACATTTATTGTTTCAATTGCTCCTTTAAAAACCGACGGCTTCAATTGAATGCGTCCATCTAAATCCCTCACTGAAGCCATGAAACTGACGAATTCCTTTTAATTCCGGATGTCAATATTTAAAAGAACGGCGAAACCCTAAAATCTTTCGTTGTCCTCTCTAAATTCACGAAGAGCAATAACAAAATTGATCTATAAAAGGTAATTGTTTTGAATCATTGTTTGTTGTTTTGATTTATGAAGTGATTCCTCAGTCCTTCATTGAAGAGGTAGGTCCCAGCAGAGCCCAGTTGGACCCGCAAGACTCACCTTGAACAGGGACGTCTGCGCAATGACCAACTGCTCCAGCAGGACCCACCATGCTCAAAGAACCTTACGCGCAGTACGCCAGCTGTACCCGCAGGGAAAGCCTCACAATGGTGAAGTACCCCGCCTGTTCCCGCAGCTGCGGATACAAGCCATCAGGGAAGGCTACCCGCACTAACAGCAAGGCTACACGCACAAGGCATTCGTTACTTCAGTAGTCACATGAAGGAATGAGCAAGGCGGGAACACTCCCGCCTAAATGAGCCAGTCCATATGCTTCTGGAAGGTCTTTCGTACTATACCTACTAAGGTATGGGCGGAACAGACAATTTGACCAGAGCAGCCCATGAACTAATCACAGGGTGACAGCTCACCGACAACAATACGAGGAGGAGCACCCTCTAGTACTGTTTGTCACTATTAGCCGCTGCCTACTCACCAACCCTTACAATGGGACGTGCGCAGCCTACAGTTGGTGGAACAGTGCGTAGCCGGCAGTAAAGGAACAGTATACAGCCGACCTTACTACTGTTGGCCGTAACCTATCCACCAACCAGCATGGCCTGTGCATAGTCCACTGTTGGTAGAACAGGAATACTATTCAGCCGGCTGTACCTGCTTGGAAACCTACCTTCGGCTATAAATACTCCAACACCTTGGAATGGTAAGGACATCATCTGATATCTCAATCTTATCTAGCAATCTCTTAATATACACTTATATTCAGAGCAATCTAGTCTGATTCTCACGCCGGAGGGTGGTCACAAGGAGGAACCCCCCCCCCCCTTCTCAGTGACGAGCTTACGGTGTCTGTTTTGCAAGTCCCCTGAATAACAACCTTCTCTGCTGGACCTCATCCGTGGGAAACATTACTTAACCCCCAGATTATCTATAATCTGCCTGTGGGTTCACTTAGTGTTTCTTCATTGGCGCCATCCGTGCATAAAAGCTAGAACTAATTTAGTTTTTTCAAAATTTCAGAAGAAATGGTTAACGTTACTCCGGTCCCAAGGCCAGTAACCGACCAAGAAACCCCGGTAACCACAACCCCAGCAACTGGGGGGAACACCGGCGGTTATACAAATCTTACGAACACTACCCCGACTACCCAAGCCGGGGCAAGTGCAGTAAATATTCCACTGGGGTTCACTGATGCCCAGTTGGAAAAACGGACGAGGGTCCCTCGCCAAACACTAGATCAAGAGAAGGCGTGGGCCGAAGCACGTCAAAGAGAGTTCCAAGCTGAATTGGATGAACGCTTGCGTTCAGTTCAACAGGCTGACGAATTCGGCAGTACTCGCCAACACCTCAATATGAACAGTGAGTGCGAGTACTCAGACGACGAGAGGGAAGAATCCGATACCGACGCAAACCCTCGCCATAAGGCGAAAGGGAAGCGTAAGGAAACGGACTTCCAACCAAAAAGGAATTTTGGGGAAGCTTTTAAACCAACAAATGCGGAGAGAAACCCGCGTGACTTCTCCAAAACCTTTAGACCAACTGCTACAAATGCAGGAAAGTCAAAATTCGCAAGGGACATTGCGGAAGCAATCGCCCCGAGAAGTGCCAAACAAATGTCCAACATTGGCACTTATAATGGTCTATCCGACCCAGACGACCATTTGAACAGGTTCATTGCGGGGGCTACCGTCAGCAACTGGACGGAACCCACGTGGTGTTACATGTTCCAGATGACTCTGGTCGGAGCGGCCAGGGCATGGTTCGACCGTTTACCGGTCCACCACATATATGACTGGGCGGACTTTCAGAACAAGTTCAGCCAGCACTTCAGCCAACAGAGGAAATACACTGAAGAACAGTGGACGATCCTCAACTGCGTTAGAGAGGAGGATGAATCTTTGTTAGACTTCATCACCCGCTTCAACTCCAAAAAACTAAGTCTCGGCAACATAAGTGAAGATCTTGTTCGAGCAGCTTTCATCCAAGGCGCCGAATACCCGGAGCTTATCCGCACATTGACGGGTAAGGATGGCATGCCATCAACATGGGATGCCATCATGACGGTGGCCAAGTGCTTTGCCGAGACGGAGAAGCAACTGGGAAGGGATCTTCCCCAGAGTACACACCTCTACACGCAGAGGACAAGAGAGAACAATGTCCGGATCGCCCGGCAGAACAAAAAGAGGAAGCTAGGTATCTGGCAGTCAAGGGTAAACTTTGACACCTCATCCAGCTCTCAACCTCTTGTTGGCAGAAGAAATCACACGCACCCTCCAAGCCAAAAGCACCGGTGGACGCCACTCACCAAAAGCGTCACGGAGATATTTGCCACTGAAAAGCTACCGTGGCCAAAAGCTCCAATGATCCGGCAGCGACCTAATGCGGATCAGAGCAAATCCTGTGACTTCCACGGGACAAAAGGTCATGGTACGGAAGAGTGTACATCCTTGAAGGATATTGTTGAAGCATTCGTCAAGGATGGAAGACTGGCACACCTGGTGGCATCAATCAAGAAGGGAGGACGGAACGACAACCGATACCGAGGCAACGGACGAAAGCCCGTTGACATCAGCATCAACATGGTTCATGGTAATATCAGAGGAAGAAAAAGGCGAACGATAGAACCATGTGCGTGGAAGGAAGCTGAGGTGCGCTTCCCGCGAGTGCCAGGAGGACCCAGCAAAGAAGGCCCTATCATCATCAAAAGCCAGCTGGGGCACTACATCACCTCCCGCACTCTTGCTGACAACGGCGCCTCGTCAACGGTGATGTACAGGCAGTTCTTCGACAAGCTAGATGACGAAGACAAGGAACGCCTGGAAACGATCTGCGCCTCGATGGAAGGGTTTGATGGCAGCACAAACACCCCCCTGGGTATCCTATCTTTCCCCGTCACTCTTACGGATGGGAAACACTCCCGCACAGAAGATGTGGACTTTGTCGTGATGAGGAAGCCACACCACACATACGACATTCTCTTCGGGAGAGACGGGATGGCAAGTTCATTCCCAAATTGGGAGGAACTTGGAAGTCTACATGGATGACTTGGTCATCAAAAGCCCTGACCCAGAAGCGATGTTGAAAGACATCGAAGAAACTTTCAACACGCTCAGGAAGATAAACATGAAGCTCAACCCGAGCAAGTGTGCCTTTGGAATGGAAGAAGGGAAGTTCTTGGGGGTCATCGTCACTAAAGATGGCTTCAGAGCGAACCCTGAAAAGGTCGAAGCCATTATCAAAATGGAATCACCTACTACCATCAAACAGGCTCAGACACTGAATGAACGACTAGTGGCACTTAATCGCTTTTTGGCAAACCACGCGGATAAGTCGTTTCCATTTGTGTCAACATTGAGAAACTGTTTAAAGAAAACGCACTTCCGCTGGACACCAGAAGCGGAAGCAGCTTTTCAGGAGATTCGGTCACGCTTGATCGAACTCCCAACGCTGACAGCACCAAAAGCGGGAGAGGAATTAATCCTATACCTTTCCGCAACTGATAGAGCAACCGGGGCAGTCCTGCTAGTAGAACGAAAAGGCATCCAGATGCCAATCTACTATGTTAGCCGTGTCCTAACAGACGTAGAAACCCGGTACTCTACCCTAGAAAAATTAGTCTTAGCACTAATACACGCTTCACGCAGGTTAAGACGATATTTCCAGGGTCACCCAATCACCATTCTCTCAAACTTCAAACTTGCAAACGTTCTAGGCAAACCCGAGTTATCGGGACACCTAGCCAAATGGGCAATTGAGTTGGGGGAATACGCGATAAAGTATAAGCCAAGACCAGCCATAAAAGGCCAGGTTCTGGCCGACTTTATTGCAGAAGTGCCTGCATCGCGGGAAAAAGAGTGCCAGGAAGAGGCTCAACCCTCTCCAGCACAAGACATCAATGATGTCTGGCGACTCTACACTGATGGAGCAGCCAGTAACGAGGGTTCAGGCGCAGGGCTAAAGCTAACCAACCCAGCAGGCCAAGAATACACTTACGCTATTCGACTGGATTTTCCAAGTACGAATAACGAAGCCGAGTATGAAGCATTCCTGGCTGGGCTGAGAATTGCGCGTAAGATGGGAGTGAAAAACTTGGAAGCCCACGTGGATTCCATGTTAGTAGCCAATCAAATCAACGGGACGTACACGGCCGTGAACGACACAATGGCCCTGTACCTCGCACAAGCAAAATCCCTTATGCGCGATTTCAATGACTGCAAAGTCATACACGTCAAGCGAAGTGAAAACAAATCTGCGGATGCGTTAAGCAAGCTTGCATCATTAGCCTTCACCCACTTAGGAAAAGATATCCGCATTGAACTCCTCGAGACACCTTCGGTCCCGCACAAGGAAATTTGTGTCATCCAAACAGGCACGGAAACGTGGATGACACCAATAATAAAATACCTTGCGACAGGTACACTACCGGAGTCCAAAACACAGGCAAGAAAACTACGCTGTAAAGCACTGAATTATCAACTCATTGATGACATCCTTTACAGACGTAACTTTCTTGGCCCACTCTTAAGATGCGTGGACAACCAAGATGCTGACTACCTCCTAAGGGAAGTACACGAAGGCATCTGTGGAGTACACGCAGGTCCCCGCGCTGTTGCAGCCAAGCTAAACAACGCGGGATACTTTTGGCCGGGGATGCATACGGATGCACTGGCATACATCAGAAAATGCAGGTCTTGCCAGCTTTACGCACCCAACACGCACCGCCCGAAGAATGAACTTGTTCCAGTCACTTCTTCATGGCCATTCCAGAAGTGGGCCATCGATGTGACAGGCCCATTTCCTACAGCAGCAGGAAATGTTCAGTTCCTAGTGGTAGCCATCGACTACTTCACCAAGTGGATAGAAGCAAAACCTTTAGCCCAAACAACCGCGAAACATATCAAAAAATTTATTTGGGAATTTATTATTTGTCGTTTTGGACTTCCACAGAATTTGGTGAGCGATAACGGCACCAACTTTGCTGACAAGAAGCTACAACAGTGGCTGAAAGAACTTCAAATCACCCACACCTTTACCTCAGTGGCACACCCGCAAGGTAATGGTGAGGTGGAAAGATCAAACAAGAGCATCGTCGAAGGCATCAAGAAAAGACTCTTGGAACACAGATCCGGCTGGGTGGACGAGCTTCCGCACGTCCTTTGGGCAAACAGAACGCTGAAGAAGGCCAGTACGGGAGAAACCCCGTTCAGCCTCACTTATGGCACGGAAGCCATGGTCCCGGTCGAAATTGGTTTACCCTCACCAAGGATCTTGATTCAGCCAGAAGACAATGACGAGGAAAGACGGTTGGATCTTATGCTGACCGAGGAACGCAGAGACTTAGCCGCAGTGCGTGAAGAGAACTACAAGCGACAAATGCAAAAGTACTACAACACGCGGGTAAAACTCTGCAACTTCAATGTAGGAGACTACATACTGCGTAACAACGAGGCTTCGAACCAAGAACGCCCAGGAAAGCTGGCCCCGGTCTGGGAAGGGCCATACATTATCAAAGAAGTCCTGGGAAAGTGCGCATACCGGCTCGAAAGGCTCGATGGCACTCCCATCCCAAGAACATGGAATGGAGCTCAATTACGCAAATGTTATATGTAGATCAATTCCAAAACTTGTAAAGAAAAGGCCTAGAGCCACTTCTAATGGAAATGATTCTCCTTTCATAATGTGTTAACTTTACCTTTATACTTATGAACTTCCCACACTGGTGCCGGTATTCACCGCATAAATGGGGAAGAAGTAAGTCGTTACGTGTGGAAGGCGGCAAAACCCGCATAAACACAACGCTAAAAATAAGGAAAACCTACACGCAGGTCAGATGTAAGTAAAGTTTAGCCATCCTTGTAAGTGCAAGTGACGGTCTTACCCGCACAATCACGAACAAGGAAGCAAAACTTCAACCTATCATCTACCACGTTCAAAGGTTATCCTAAAAAAGGATGAGGAAAACCTACACGCAGGTCAGATATGGGTAAAGTTTAGCCATCCTACTAAGTGCAAGTGACGGTCCTACCCGCACAATCACGAAAGAGGAAGCAAAACTTCACACCTATTATCTACCACGTTCAAAGGTTAACTTATTCTAAAACACTTGGAAAATTGCTAATTTAAACTAAAGTATGCAAATCATATAACGTTTATAAAGCAAGGAATCCAATGAAAGAAGCGGTCTTAGCCGCACAAAGATTTATATTTCATAAATATTCGTTACAAGAATGGCCGGGTAACTACCCGCCTACAAGAAAGTAAATCTATACAAACTAAATCTATCCTAGCAAGCGGGAAGGGATCTTCAGGATCAGGCTTCAGGGCCACTTCCACTTGGACCAGCGCTGTCAGTAGAGCGTGGCAGTTCAAGGAAAGCCTTAAGGATAGCTAGCCCATCATCAGCAGCAGCAACTTCATTCACCTTCTCCACCACCGGATGCGGGAAGGCAGCATACTGGTTCACTGCTTGGTCGTAAATAGCTTCAGTATCCACATTATACAAAGGGAAGTTGGAAGGCGGGACGCCTTTCTCAACGAACCCTAGACCAAGCAGGAAGCCGGCCCGTTCCCCATCCTCGTGAGAAGCGTTGAGGGCTGCGCTCATAGCATCGTCGTAAGATGTCTCTGAGAAGACCCGATGCACAACCTACAAAAGAAAATATACAAGTGTCAACACCCTTTCTATTTACAAAGAAAAGAGTAAAGACATGAAAGCTTACCTGAGACAACGCTTCTCGAAGAAGCCATTCCTTGGCAACCAGAGCTTCTTGGAGGGCAGCTTGAGCTTCGTTACGGGCGCGTTCGGCTTCACTCTTGTTAAGGTTGGCAAGCAACACTTCTTTAGCCGCAGCCTCTTCGACGCCCTTTAGCTTCCGCTCAGTATGGTCAAGCACCCCCCTCTGGTCCAAGATCTCCTGGAGCTTTTTGGCGTCTTCCATCGCCAAGGCATCATGAGCCTGCTGGAGAGCCTCTAATTTGGCTTTAAGTTCTTCATTCTCCACGCGCAGAAGCTCAGCAACAGCTTCAGCCTTGGTGGCCCTCTCGGTTGCGTTCCTCGCAGTTTCCTTAGCCAGCCGAAGCTGTTCATTAACAGCTTGGGCAGCCTTGGAACGGGCCTCGAGTCGAGCCTGAATTTCAACCTCGAGGGCCTTGAAGGCCTTCTCCTTCTCCGCAGCCACTGCGGCAAGTTTTTGGTTCTCCTCCCGGACAGCCCGCGCCTGAGCTACTTCCTTGAGGCGAGCTGCTTTTAACTTGTCGTTTTCATGACAAAGCAGCTCGACGCGCGGCTGCATCCGGGCCAGGAGAACCCGAAGCTCATTGGTTAGCCTACCCTCCTGGTAGCTAGCCATGGCTTCCCCCAACGCACCACTGGGAGCGGCGTGACGAGCCCATTCCACGCACTCCACAGGGGTGCGAAGGGTTGTTCCTCGGCGAATGTTCCATCGTGGAACATACACTTCATTGGAATCCGACACTGCAAAAAACACAAAAGCAGTTAGGAAAAGATGATAAAATATATATATATAAAATGGGCCAGAAGAACCCTACGCACCTGTAGGGTCAATAACAGGCCGATAGCCGCCGAACCCATCACCTGAACCCAAAGGAAATCCATCCAAGAGGTCAGGCAGATGGGAAGGTGGCAAAGATTGGCGGGAAGCCCCATGCGTACCTGATGGACCGGCCGTCGTTGCCGATGGCGGGGGCATGGTAGCAGCCGCCGTGGTCGCCGCCGCGGTCGCTGCCGCGGAATCCGCAGCAATAGTAACCGCCGGCTCGGTGAAGGATGCTGTAAAAATCGCACTCACAGCCGGCGGTGACGTCATCTCGGCTGGAACAGTCGGCTCAAAGGAGTGAGCAACTGAACCAGCGGAAGCAGGCGCAGGCGCCTGGGTCGACGCCTCAGGTAGGCTGACCAAGCCTACCGTCATTGGCGGAGAGGTACTACTCGGCGCTTCACCTTGGAATGCGCCAACATCCACGCCTGCGTAAAGAAGAAAAGTGTTAAAAGATTAAGCTATGAAGATAAAAGCTAAAGGAAAGTTGTACTTACGGGTTTTCTTGAGCCTAAAGGTACGAAGAGGCGGGGACGGACCCGATGGAGCCGGCCTCTTTGCGCCGGTCACCGTCGTCTTCTTTGGCTCTCCGGAGGTGACAGTCGCAACCTCCGGAGCGGTGGTCTTATCACCACCGGGATTCCCCGCCACCTCTTCGCTCTCAGTCTCCGAATCAGACCGAGGCGCTGGATCGGCAGTGGAGGCCTTCTCTTTCCCCTTCCCGCCGGCAGCCTTCTTCTTCCGCACCAACGGAGGACCATCTGCGGATTCCTCATCAGAACATACGATTAGAGGAATTCCAGCAGAGGTTTCAACATTGAGGGGTCGAGGGTCGAAGAGCGCCTTACCTGGCCGACGGGCGCTGAGGATCTCATGGCCTAGCGGATAGACCTCCACGAACCGATCCGCCGTTTGTTCTAGGATGGGCAACTCGTTCTCATCGAGAGCGCGAATACCCATCCGTGCGGGACCGTCAGCCTCCCGCGGGTTCAGGAGCGACTGCAAGTCGTTCCCCTCTGAAATAAACAGGAAAGAAGTTAGAAGAAATTCAAAATCAACAAAAGGGAAAAAGGCATACCGTAAGGAACAGAGTTCGAACCGTATTCGAGGACGATCGGAATCTTGCGCGCATCAGCCTCCTTCCACACCCGGCTCATCCCCAGCATCACCATCCCGGACTCCGCAAACCGGTAAACCGGAGATTGGACCTGAGATATCTTCGCAAACCATTCCGCCTCCTGGTAGCTGGAGGCGTGAAGGCTGGGAAGTGCTTGCCCGTTCTTGAATTTCATGGCAATGGGGATGGCGCGAGCGGATATGAAAAAGAACTCCCGCTTCCACGAGCGAAGACTGCGCTCGGTCGCGCAGATCTTTAGACCCTTAATCCGGGTTGTCAACGTGTACCACCCCTGGATGCACCTCCAAGTGTAGAAGGTCATCAGGCGGTCAACATAGGGCTCAACGCCCAGTATCCGGCACACCCACTCAAAGTGGCGAATTTTGGCAATCGCCATGGGGTGCAACTCGGTCAAATGAACATCGTGCCTCTCAAGGACACGGTAAACAAACATTGTCAATGGGAACCTAAGATTCCCATAAACAAAGAACGCTGCATAAACCCCGATCTTGCCTCTGGGGGCATCGTATACAGTATGATGGGGTTCAGGAAACTCAGGCTCGAGAGACTCGAGCATGAACTTCCTGACGACATACCGGTACAGATCGCCAGGCAGAGCACACTGGCACTCGCCAGCAGTACTCTTATCATCGGCTGTGGATTCAACATCACGAGACGACATCTTGTGAAAGAAAGAAGAAAACGATTTCGGGAGAATGCTTGCCTGAAAAGGGGAGTATTCGCCGGAAATCGCTTAAAAGATGAAGAGAAGAGTGAAAGTGTGGATTATAAAGAACCCTCTCCCCCTTTATATACTAATCGCAATTAATGCGATGAAATTAATGCGGAAGAGAGAGAAAACGAAGGTGCAATGAAACTATGACACGTGGCAAAAAGCAAGCTGGCAACAGCTGTTGAAAGGACGCGTACCATTAATTTCGCGGCCACGCGCCCGAAAAATCGCGCCCACGCGCCTGAAAAAGCGTCTGGAATGACCATGTACTGTCACGTCACCATAACTTCCTGCACGTCCTGACACAGTCAGAAGAAACCGTCGCACGACGTTTCAGAGGTTTGGACTGTTCTTATCCTTTCACCAACTCTTCGAATTTCAAAATTCAAAATTTAAAAAGATTCAAAAGTAAGCGGGAAAATACCCCTTACCTTGGCAACCAAGTAACCGTAAGACGGATGCGGGTACAGTGTTAAGGCAAAACCCTTCACATACTTAGCACCCGCAGGGAATTGACGCCAGGAATACCTTGGAAGTAAAGTAACCGTAAGACGAGTGCGGGTACAGTGTCAAGGCAAAACCCTTCACGTACTTAGCACTCTGCAGGGAATTCAAACCAAGAAGGATCTTCTGGGCCATGCTTGCGGAAACGGGAATAACATCCCCGCACGACGGGAACGTCGAGAACTATATTGTTTGAAACTCCAAGATGGAATTGGTGGTTTTAGCATAATTGATCACTATGTTGAAAACTACCAAGACCCCATGGAGAATCCACACATGTAAGGCCCCGAACCCGGTAGCCCTACTTTAGCGTCGGATTTACTCATAAACACAGTTCTTCAAATCAGAGTTTATTAAAACTTTTCGCGGAATATAAAACATCAATCAATTGTTACAAAACGTTAAACCTTTTCTTTGATACCATATCACAAAACTTTATATTTAAAACATCTTTACTTCTTTCTTCAGATGCCAGCCGTTCAATCCATGCCGTGTGTCATCCTCATGCTAACTCTGTAATCAGCTCACCTGCGTGCATACTAAAAGTCAGCTACGCTGAGTGAGTTCTAGTTAATCATACAATATCATACAATACCTTCTTACATACATTCGTACTTAACCTCATAACTTTCTTTCATACACACATAAGTACTCATACCTTCATTCTTACTTACATACTTTCTTTCTTACTTACATACTTTCTTTACATTCATAATCATACGTTTTAAAGAGCCTTTCGCCCTATAACCTCACAGATATTATAAGGGTCTGGTCCCTAGTTTTCGAATATTAGAAGGGTTCGATTCCCTAACATCACAGATATTATAAGGGTCTGGTCCCTATCATCACAGATATTATAAGGGTCTGGTCCCTAACATCACAGATATTATAAGGGTCTGGTCCCTAACATCACAGATATTATAAGGGTCTGGTCCCTAACATCACAGATATTATAAGGGTCTGGTCCCTAACATCACAGATATTATAAGGGTCTGGTCCCTAACATCACAGATATTATAAGGGTCTGGTCCCTAACATCACAGATATTATAAGGGTCTGGTCCCTTGGTTTTCGAATATTAGTAGGGTTCGATTCCCTCTTCGTTACCATACATCCGTCATTTCCTTCTTTTACTAACTTTATTACGTTCATACACATAAACATACATATCATACTTACCATATTTATAACGTTACAACCTGACAGTACGTACAATATCCGAAGATCGTTCACGTACCATCAAGCAATCATTCATACATATCACACATATCACATACCATTCGTGTACCTATACACACATACTTACATTATATCATAAGAACACTCTAGGCATTCTTTACCTCATCCATTAACAACCATACCCCTTGTCGTTACGTGCAATATCCGAAGATCGTTCACGCCCCGACAAGTATTCATTTGAATATTTATACATCTACGACATATAATATTCGTACCTTTATTTTTAACCTGACATTACGCGCAATATCCGAAGATCGTTCGCGTACCGACAAACAATCATTCATATCTATCACACATATCACATATGACATACACTTATCACTTAGGATAAATGTATTAACAACACATCGAGTATGCACACAGCCCCGAAAACATAACAAAGAATGGGGCTAGAAACTCACCTGAATACTGCTTCTTTTTCTGATAGCTGTAAATCCCTTCTTTAACTGAGCTCGGCTAACTGTACAAGTTACACGTATCAATACTCGCCTGACCTAATCTGGTGGCCTAGTATTAGCTTACTTTAACTTATCGCTTTATAATTTATTTTCTAATCAAACTTGGCTTTAGGCGAAGTTAACCCTTCGGGCGAACTTAGCTTCAGGCGAAGTTAAACCTTAGGCGAACTTGGCTTCAGGCGAAGTTAAACCTTAGGCGGACTTGGCTTCAGGCGAAGTTAAACCTTAGGCGAACTTGGCTTCAGGCGAAGTTAAACCTTAGGCGAACTTGGCTTCAGGCGAAGTTAAACCTTAGGCGAACTTGGCTTCAGGCGAAGTTAAACCTTAGGCGAACTTGGCTTCAGGCGAAGTTATCCTTAGGCGAACTTGGCTTCAGGCGAAGTTATCCTTAGGCGAACTTGGCCGTAGGCGAAGTTATCCTTAGGCGAAGTTACGCTTGAAGGCGAAGTTCATCAGGCGAACTTAATCTTGCAGGCGAAGTTGTCGCGCTGCAGATCTGTTTGCCCATAACTCCTTCGTTTCTTAGCCAAATAACTCGATTTTGGTACCCACGGAACCGTATGATCGGCGCCTACAAACCCCAACCATCAAATCGGCCTAAAATCGACGTTTTAGGGGTCCGATTTGGGCAGTTGGGTTTCGGGTCCGGTTAACCCATCCAATCCTAACCATTTTCAGTAATATTAGCTTTGTTGGATATGTTCTTACCTTACCAACGCAGATCTATCAACAAAACCTCGGGTCTCGGCTCCGAATCTTGATCGGTTAGGATGTGTGTTTTGAGGAGTGTGTGGAGTGTGTGTTAGGGAGTTTGGTGAGAAATGAGATATTTTGGGATTTTGGGGGTATTTATATCCCTGAAATCCCATTCTCATTTAACCTATCTCAATTAACCCAAGTCCATAACCCACTTCCATTACCCGACACTAGCCCGACCCATACCAACTCCTATTCTTTTATTTATTTCCTGATAACCCGAGTAAACTTCCCATCTATTAATAAGTAATATAATTAATATTACCTTTGAAATTTCGGGATGTTACAAGTCTTCCCTCCTTAAAGAGGTTTCGTCCCCGAAACCTAACTTATTCCCTATAAAAGGAAAACTTCTTACATTTACACGTTTTATAGAATTGCCTTCGCTTTCTGAGTTACCCTTCCTACTTCCGACTTTACAGCAATCGAATAGTGGTCATGCGTTTTAGCTATTTAAGGTAGCTTGTCCATGAGACCCTCGATGTACCACAACTCATCTCATACCTCCAAGGGCTTTGATTAGTACTTTTAACACTATTGTCTAAAACAACCTTTCATCACAACATAATAATCATTCATAACCAAACTCAATATAAATATTACACGTCACTGATAACCATAAGTTTTAAACCTTAACACACAACAAGTCCTTAAGCAAAAGCAACTTAATAACACCATTGCATAAGCAATTATTCCTTCACCAAGCGTCCCTCTCTGCAGTTTCCCCAAGTCTTCACCCTAGAAGGTTCTCGGACAACGCGTATTCCAAGAGGACGTCCAGTGTGACCTCCCTTACCAACAAACCTTTTTGCTCCAGCCAATAGTATTCTAAGGGAAAACACAAACATCATCACTCAAGGAACTATCTAGTACAAGGATAGCAAGGCTAACAGGTAATAACAGTGGCCAGCTGTGACTAGCTGATCACATTGCTTTCCGTGTCCTATATACTTCCCTTTATGAGTCTATTTGTGCTGGTTCTACTTAAGCAGTTAGTCAATTCAAAAAATCAATTATTCCTATCCGTACCATTCTCATATCTTTTCTTTCTCATTAACATATATCATTTAATCATACCTTTCACCTTTACTGATCTTGCTTGAGCGACACATGGCATTCTTGAACTGGCATCTTCTTTCTTTTCTTACTTAAATCCCATTCTCTGTTCAAGTCTAAGCATGTAGGATGCTTAAATCTCTTGAACTTTGCTCTGATACCAACTTGTAAGGCCCCGAACCCGGTAGCCCTACTTTAGCGTCGGATTTACTCATAAACACAGTTCTTCAAATCAGAGTTTATTAAAACTTTTCGCGGAATATAAAACATCAATCAATTGTTACAAAACGTTAAACCTTTTCTTTGATACCATATCACAAAACTTTATATTTAAAACATCTTTACTTCTTTCTTCAGATGCCAGCCGTTCAATCCATGCCGTGTGTCATCCTCATGCTAACTCTGTAATCAGCTCACCTGCGTGCATACTAAAAGTCAGCTACGCTGAGTGAGTTCTAGTTAATCATACAATATCATACAATACCTTCTTACATACATTCGTACTTAACCTCATAACTTTCTTTCATACACACATAAGTACTCATACCTTCATTCTTACTTACATACTTTCTTTCTTACTTACATACTTTCTTTACATTCATAATCATACGTTTTAAAGAGCCTTTCGCCCTATAACCTCACAGATATTATAAGGGTCTGGTCCCTAGTTTTCGAATATTAGAAGGGTTCGATTCCCTAACATCACAGATATTATAAGGGTCTGGTCCCTATCATCACAGATATTATAAGGGTCTGGTCCCTAACATCACAGATATTATAAGGGTCTGGTCCCTAACATCACAGATATTATAAGGGTCTGGTCCCTAACATCACAGATATTATAAGGGTCTGGTCCCTAACATCACAGATATTATAAGGGTCTGGTCCCTAACATCACAGATATTATAAGGGTCTGGTCCCTAACATCACAGATATTATAAGGGTCTGGTCCCTTGGTTTTCGAATATTAGTAGGGTTCGATTCCCTCTTCGTTACCATACATCCGTCATTTCCTTCTTTTACTAACTTTATTACGTTCATACACATAAACATACATATCATACTTACCATATTTATAACGTTACAACCTGACAGTACGTACAATATCCGAAGATCGTTCACGTACCATCAAGCAATCATTCATACATATCACACATATCACATACCATTCGTGTACCTATACACACATACTTACATTATATCATAAGAACACTCTAGGCATTCTTTACCTCATCCATTAACAACCATACCCCTTGTCGTTACGTGCAATATCCGAAGATCGTTCACGCCCCGACAAGTATTCATTTGAATATTTATACATCTACGACATATAATATTCGTACCTTTATTTTTAACCTGACATTACGCGCAATATCCGAAGATCGTTCGCGTACCGACAAACAATCATTCATATCTATCACACATATCACATATGACATACACTTATCACTTAGGATAAATGTATTAACAACACATCGAGTATGCACACAGCCCCGAAAACATAACAAAGAATGGGGCTAGAAACTCACCTGAATACTGCTTCTTTTTCTGATAGCTGTAAATCCCTTCTTTAACTGAGCTCGGCTAACTGTACAAGTTACACGTATCAATACTCGCCTGACCTAATCTGGTGGCCTAGTATTAGCTTACTTTAACTTATCGCTTTATAATTTATTTTCTAATCAAACTTGGCTTTAGGCGAAGTTAACCCTTCGGGCGAACTTAGCTTCAGGCGAAGTTAAACCTTAGGCGAACTTGGCTTCAGGCGAAGTTAAACCTTAGGCGGACTTGGCTTCAGGCGAAGTTAAACCTTAGGCGAACTTGGCTTCAGGCGAAGTTAAACCTTAGGCGAACTTGGCTTCAGGCGAAGTTAAACCTTAGGCGAACTTGGCTTCAGGCGAAGTTAAACCTTAGGCGAACTTGGCTTCAGGCGAAGTTATCCTTAGGCGAACTTGGCTTCAGGCGAAGTTATCCTTAGGCGAACTTGGCCGTAGGCGAAGTTATCCTTAGGCGAAGTTACGCTTGAAGGCGAAGTTCATCAGGCGAACTTAATCTTGCAGGCGAAGTTGTCGCGCTGCAGATCTGTTTGCCCATAACTCCTTCGTTTCTTAGCCAAATAACTCGATTTTGGTACCCACGGAACCGTATGATCGGCGCCTACAAACCCCAACCATCAAATCGGCCTAAAATCGACGTTTTAGGGGTCCGATTTGGGCAGTTGGGTTTCGGGTCCGGTTAACCCATCCAATCCTAACCATTTTCAGTAATATTAGCTTTGTTGGATATGTTCTTACCTTACCAACGCAGATCTATCAACAAAACCTCGGGTCTCGGCTCCGAATCTTGATCGGTTAGGATGTGTGTTTTGAGGAGTGTGTGGAGTGTGTGTTAGGGAGTTTGGTGAGAAATGAGATATTTTGGGATTTTGGGGGTATTTATATCCCTGAAATCCCATTCTCATTTAACCTATCTCAATTAACCCAAGTCCATAACCCACTTCCATTACCCGACACTAGCCCGACCCATACCAACTCCTATTCTTTTATTTATTTCCTGATAACCCGAGTAAACTTCCCATCTATTAATAAGTAATATAATTAATATTACCTTTGAAATTTCGGGATGTTACAACACAAGTGGGACTCAACGCTCCTGACGTGCGAGGAGGTTACAAACCTAACCGCTTCACACCCAAAGATCAAGCAGAAAAGTCGGGAATTTCTGCGTGACATCAGGAAAACCGCGGGATGAATCACCACGGAAAACCGAAAAACTAAACCCTTCTCAAAACCCCTTGCTAAGTCCAAAAGTTCACCTCACTTATTAATAATTCATGAGAAGAACATTGGACTGGGGGGACTTGAAGAGGTAGGTCCCAGCAGAGCCCAGTTGGACCCGCAAGACTCACCTTGAACAGGGACGTCTGCGCAATGACCAACTGCTCCAGCAGGACCCACCATGCTCAAAGAACCTTACGCGCAGTACGCCAGCTGTACCCGCAGGGAAAGCCTCCCAATGGTGAAGTACCCCGCCTGTTCCCGCAGCTGCGGATACAAGCCATCAGGGAAGGCTACCCGCACTAACAGCAAGGCTACACGCACAAGGCATTCGTTACTTCAGTAGTCACATGAAGGAATGAGCAAGGCGGGAACACTCCCGCCTAAATGAGCCAGTCCATATGCTTCTGGAAGGTCTTTCGTACTATACCTACTAAGGTATGGGCGGAACAGACAATTTGACCAGAGCAGCCCATGAACTAATCACAGGGTGACAGCTCACTGACAACAATACGAGGAGGAGCACCCTCTAGTACTGTTTGTCACTATTAGCCGCTGCCTACTCACCAACCCTTACAATGGGACGTGCGCAGCCTACAGTTGGTGGAACAGTGCGTAGCCGGCAGTAAAGGAACAGTATACAGCCGACCTTACTACTGTTGGCCGTAACCTATCCACCAACCAGCATGGCCTGTGCGTAGTCCACTGTTGGTAGAACAGGAATACTATTCAGCAGGCTGTACCTGCTTGGAAACCTACCTTCGGCTATAAATACTCCAACACCTTGGAATGGTAAGGACATCATCTGATATCTCAATCTTATCTAGCAATCTCTTAATATACACTTATATTCAGAGCAATCTAGTCTGATTCTCACGCCGGAGGGTGGTCACAAGGAGGAACCCCCCCCCCCTTCTCAGTGACGAGCTTACGGTGTCTGTTTTGCAGGTCCCCTGAAGAACAACCTTCTCTGCTGGACCTCATCCGTGGGAAACATTACTTAACCCCCAGATTATCTATAATCTGCCTGTGGGTTCACTTAGTGTTTCTTCATTCATCAACCCACCTGTGGATCTTCGGTTCTGCCGTCCTCCTATGTGTTCCAGGTTAGTGATTAGCATGAAGTTGACGTTTATGTTCTATTCGATTCAGGTCTAATTTTATGAGTACCGATCCACTGTTGATCTCGGTCACATCGACTCCTCCAAACGCAATCAGGTTTGTCTTATATAATTTCAGTACGTTGAATAGATGCTCAATTCAGTAATCGATGATGTTATTAAAATTCATTTTTCTCTAAATGAAAGATTCAGGGGTTGAAGATACAGATACAAAGGTTCACTTTTGTATTTTCTTTATATTTGTTTGATTGCATATGTAAGGTATTGAATTCCAATATACTTATTGTTAAATAAGTTTGATAACTCTTAACGCTGCCGTTCATTAAGGCCTTTTGATTAATGTCGTGTAAGTAATTTTGATTTTTTTTAACAGACAGATTATCCTATATCTCTATGTCTTCATGTAACCAGTTATTCCATTGTTTTAGATTCAGAAGGTTTATTGTGTGTCTTCCTTTAGCAGTTAACTTTTTAAGGTTTTTATGGCTGCATTTTTAATGATGCCTTTTACTATTAATGTTTGGTATTATTAGTTCAAATGCGCATGTGCTGATACTATTATTCATGAAGCCCCACTGCAGCTACAATTTTAAACGTGTTGGTTTCAATTTATAATAGTTTTCTCTGCTTTGGTTTGGTATTTTACCGGTTTGGCCTTTTAGAGATAAAAAGTTTACTTTCATCGATCCATTTAAAAGTATCTGAACCGCATCCTATTTTTATGATTTCAGTTGTTTGGCTGGGAAAGTGTGCATTTTTACAATGAAGTACAACTGCTTGAAAAAATACATGTAAATGATCCTGTTAAAAGAACTCACATGGTACGACACATTATTGGGGAGTATATAAGCACAGGTATAACATTCAAGTCTCTTTTAAAGTCTCAGTTGATGTAGTATTGTTATTTATAGTGTTATTCGGTTCTTCAATCCGAGTTGACTGGTTCAACCGGTTTGACCAGTGAAGCAGTTACGTGCCCGGATTGATGTCCGATCCGGTTACGAAAAGATTGGTTGCAATTGCATATGGGAGCCACTTGTACTGATTGCATTTTGTCACAAATGGAACCAAGTCTTGTGTAGTAGGCGGAGACAGAGGTCCTTTCTTGCTTAATCGTGGTTAATGTTTGTTTCAGTTCGTATGCCTTAGGCGTGTTATCTTTCCCGAAATGCTCCTTTAGATTGGCCCAAATCTGTTGCACCATGGAAGCGTATTTCATGCTTGTTAGTATTTCTTTCTCTATTGCCTTTTTCATACCTTCACCAATTACTTCTTCTGATTAACAACTTTGGAATTTGGCCGGATAAAAAGAGCAAGCAGTAGTGCACTGATTCAATTTTTAACTAATATTTTGGGATATTTAGACCACTCATAATCGAAAGTCTCTTGCTTAAGAAAACTGGGCCATCATTTCTCAACCTGTGCATTGGTTGTCTGCTTAATGAGTTGGTTATTGGTCCCAACTTTACTTGAGCATTTCTTTGATGTATTTGATATTTTATTAGGTAGTTATTAATGGCTTTTATGATATTCAGTTAAGTGTACTTGCTTTAAGAAGACTTGCCATCAATTATAACCCGCGCAGATGAGTTGCTTATTGGTGTGGCTTGATGGTATTCCTTTGATTTGCTGGGATTTTAGGTAGCTATTATTGGCTTTTATTATATCGAGTAAAGTTTTCTTGGTTCACACACGCGTATGAATTTTGAAGTGTTTGATTGCTGTTTGTGTATGCATAATGCTAGATTTTATTTAACTATATGTGGTACTTTGGTTTCTTTTTATTGCAGAACCTATTAAAAGGATAATAAAACATAACCATGGAAGCATTCTGCACAAATTACGAGGGATCAACTTAAACGCATGCGCGACAACTTCTGGGATACTGTTGCCTCTTATGGTGGCCGGAAAGGTGGGTCCCATTGTCATCTCTAATATTTTTTCATGGCCACCGAAAATAATACTTCATTAACCGAGAGCTTTAAAATGATTAAAATATTGAATATGGTGTTTAATCAGTTTTCTGTTATTATGATTTCCAACTAATGTTTTTTTAAATTTGGGATGCACTTCATGCAGTTGCAGAGAAAAAATATGAGCTACCCAAGTATGTGTTAAGTGCGCCCACAAATTTGGATGGCGGACCAAAAGCTATGAAGCTTAGATTCAGTAAATTACAACAGAAGCATCAAAATGCGGTGAGTTTTGACCCTCTCATCTTTTCTTTGAGCAAATTAATGTTTACTTTATTGTGTTTTGACTTCAGTCAATTGTTTATTGGAATATGCAAGGTGGGCCCTCTCCTACTCTCTACGCTCCAACTGGTGTTATAAAGAAGGAGAACCCCGGTGTTGGTTTACGCCTAAAGTACAGCCCTTTCAGGATGCGCTGATGGCATGCAAATAAGAAGCCTGTTGAAGTTTCAGCTATAGAATATCGGATGGAAGGGTTACAACCACACGTCTATGTCGGTTGCTATTGTGGTAAACTACCGTATCTTCCTTTTCTTTTTATTTATTGGTTGCTTAAGTAAAACTGTACAAATCATAACATGGAGATGAATAGTTTACCATGAATGTGTGTATGTATTTTGGTTTTAGAAACCTATCATACAAGGCCCTGAAATATTTTTTCGTTTACAAAATTTGACTGCGTATCATATTGATATTGTTTTGTACATGAATGTGTAAATGCATGTCTTGAACGTTTTGCTCAACAATGTTTGATTACCCTTTTGTCAGCCACTAATTAGTGTGTCAATTCTCATGCTAAATATTATTACAATAAGAATATGATTTATTTATTTAGGTCATGTGACATCTCTATGAATATGTAACATTTTTACCATATATGGTTTGCAATATCCTCATCTTTTACAATAGTTAACTACAAAACCTTTTCTACAACAGTTAACTACAAAACCTTTTCGGCTATCAATAGTTGACTACAACATTGTCACCGTTATCCTGATTGCATTTAATGCTACAAATATTCACACCGCAACGTGCGTCTAAAATGTATCATTTTGATATTGTGTATATTACCTAAAATGACAGCCAAGCGAAAAAATAAAAATAAAAATTGCACTTGACCCCGCCGCATCGCGGTATAGGCACCTTTTCAACTCCCCCATTCTCTCTTCTTAAGACACCGTAAAATTAAATGTTCATTAACGCTCCGGCAGAAACCTAATGCATGTTACCGATCTTACTCCGGCGACCATCAATTTCACTTTGGTTACGTAATGTAATAAGACGGTACAAGCAATCAATTCCGTTCTTTAGACGTCAAGACAAATGCGAACTACCAGTGTCACTTTATAAGCCTACCTTCCGTTTCTATCCATACACCTTTCAGGTCGCAACCCCTATTTCACCTCCCAATTGTTGTTCATTTGACTTCTAATCGCTTTCTTCTACAACCGCCATTATCCAGGTATTCAATTTCGCATCAAATTCACGTTCCAAATTACCAAATTGTATCAATTGTATACATGATTTCATGTTTCGTAATTTCAGCAATTAATTGTAATGTTTTTTTTAGCGACTTAATTTGGATAGCGGTGGTAAATTGCTAACTTGATAATTGAATGCATTCATTCGCTATGATTATGATGCGGGGCTTTAGCCTAAAGAGCGTAGGCGGGTAAAGGTTGGCAAATTGCGGTAATGAGACCATGGATGGAGAAACAAATGTAATATAAATATTATTTGCTTTCACTTTAAATGTATATATAAGTTCATTCTTTTTAAGTTTTCATTTTTTTTGTCAGGGTCATCAACACATGCCCAAGACTAGATGATTATGTCTTTATGAGAAACAAAGTGTTAGCAAGTTAAGGACTTATATAAATAAGATATCGGTTTATTCGGCACTTTTTGTTTCATTTGATTAGATTTATTCGGTTCATTTCCACTAAAACCGGCTATAATTTGGTTATTTAATTAAAACGGGCACAAAGATTTGTGGAACCAGTCACCGAACAGAACTTAATTCACAATATGGATACGATTAGAAATAGATCAGATAACCGAATTTACCATTTGGTTCGGTTTTTTCAAGTTCGATTTTCGCATTTTTCTGTTTTTTTTTTTTGCACAACTCTACACTTAATTCGCGACCTCAGCTCGATAATTAATATATAACGCAATACATTATTTTTACTTATTACCACAATTTTATATACAATAATAACGTACCATAACGAACCAAGCCCCTAACGACCCCCGTTGCAAACCTAAATATCTATGATCTTATATGAATTTTATTCAAAACCAAGTTTACCCGCCGCTAGGTGGACTCTATACCAGGACTTTTTAATCATCTAATCTCTTGCCATTTTAAATAAAACTTAGATCGACGTGCCACAAACAAAATTCCCATTGTATCCCTGCTGCAACGCGCGACCGTCTTAAAAAGGTATCAATTTAACTCATGGTCAAAACATGTTATAGCCAGTATAGTTGGTTGAAATGAGTTGTTTTTTTAAAGTACCATAATAGACCGTTATATTTTATTATAATTCTAATTGGTTGATATATTTATCTTAGAAACAACCTATCATAGTTTACTTTTTTTTTTCAACTTTCACTTCTTTAGTACAGTGGAATTTGCTGCAATTGCTGACCTTTTGATGGTTACAACAAGTTAAATAATCAATAGTGGTAAAAAATTTCAGAATAACATAAATATCAGGGAATGCATTATTTTAATATTAATTAAATTAGTTCATATTTATAAATATTTAAATTGCTGTTGTTTTCATTAGACTTTATTTATAATATTTGTTAGTAATTAAAACTTGGTTAAGTGTATGTTGTATTAGCTAAATTTATTATTAATAGTATTTTGATTATTTACAACTTATGATATTTCTATTATTGTTTTCATTGTAATCAATAGTATTGGTATTATTAATATAACTATTTTAAATATTATTATTATTATTACTGTTATTTGATTAACTATGTCACACTCATCACTAATGCTATTAACTCGAAAACTTTAATTTAAATAAAACTATAAAATAAACAAATAAATAAATAAATAAGGAAACTAACAAATTACTCCACAATATATCGCAATATGATTGACATAAACGAATAACGTCTTGCAAATTGTCTTGTGTTGACCTTGAACATTTATCCCTCTCTTTGTCTTATTTGTCTTGTTTTAACTAAACCTCCACTAAGATATCTTGTATTGACCTACAGCGAACTACGATACAGTCAAGAACCGTACCGGTGTCATCGAATTTCTATAGCATCTCCACCCCAAACCAGATCATACTGACTGAATACGTGTTGTGTCCTCGCCGCAACGCGCGGACACCCCTACTAGTAGTAATAATGATGATATAAATAATATTAGTAACAATAATATTATTTTTATTTCATTGTTATTATTAGTATTTATTAATTATTAGTTTGTATTCATTATGAGTATTTATTATTTATTCGTATTTATTAGTACACATATGACAAAGTGGAGAATTAGAAAGCCTTATGAAGTGACACATAGGATAGAGAGGTGTTAGGAGTTACCATGTGGCATTAGGGGTTTTCTTTTATTACTTACTAGGATAATAACCCGTGTTACACACGGGTGGAAAACATATCAACAAACAATATAAAATATAAACTACGCATTCAGTCAACACAAATATTTTGACATAAGTTTTTTACTCTCAGATGTTACAAAAGATGTTAAACTATATCTATAACATAAAAAGAAAATACTTTATAAATAAACAATGCAATGAATAAGAAATAATATAACATAAATGAACCATTAGACCTGGAAAAAAAATAAAAAACACATATTAGTAAAAGATTTTGTAATATTAATTGAAAACTAAGTTTACAAATACATACCACATTTAAACTGTATCACATTAAGTTTTCGAAAATCTCTTTGTAAACTACTTTATTTAATTTTTTTAAATGTTCCTAATTGTTCTAAAGAACATTTTTTTCTTTCTTTTTTTAGAGTGTTTTTATAAATAATTTTCAGAGATATCTATATTTTTATAGCATTTTTCATGTCATTTCTTAATAAATAAATAAATAAAACTAAAAGGACATTCGGTTTGATCACCATTCACCGGCTCTTCTTCTTTCCTCAAGAGTAAATTAAATCATTGACAAGGTGGTTATTAATTGGAATAAATAGACTTAATCATGGAGTTAATTGCATTAATTTGAATGAATAGATTTAATTATAGAATTAATTGAATTAAATTGGAATGCTTAGTTTAATTTAGTGGATTAAAAATAATTGTGAATATGTGAAAATTATTGATATGGAAATGTGATTACATGGAATCCTATGTGAAAATTTTAACTAGTTAGTTTTTTTTTTTTATTTATCTTTTATTGATTAAATTAAAAGTAATGGACCTTTTTCAAATTTTAATGGGCCTAAATGTTTTTGGGTAACCAAAAAAGTGGGTCTAAAATGTGTTTGAGTTTTATAAAAATAGTGGGATTATAAACATTCGGGTATTATAGATAAATAACATTGAGAATTTTCAAAAAAAATTGTGCCCTCGAAAAAAACGTGCCCCGGCCCTGCACCCGCATGGCACACCCTTAAAGACACCCTTAGAGCCAGGGTTGGTACGTTGTTCGGTTGTCCACTCCATCTAATATCTAACCAAGCACAGTTCACTAATCCATTTGGGTCTTAGCATGCAAATAACAATGAAAGAAGTGTCGAATAGAATTAAAAACATAGATTTATTTGTTTATTGTATAATATTTAAAATAAATGGATCACACAATCATAATCGTTTCATATAAATGCCGAATCAAATAAACAAAACATGGTGTTGAAATTATATTAAATCAGTCCGACGTGGTGGTTAAATTAATTAAATCCAGCATAAAACAAAACCTAGAATTAAAAAACTCATCAAATGCAAAACTAATTCTCTTTGAAATAAAAAACTCCAACTTTCCAATAGCTTCTTTCGTAGATCTTGCAGCCGTCGAACTCGTCCCCTGAAATTGTCGTCGATGAACGTGTGTTTTTAAACTCACAACATGCAACATTGCAACCTATGTTTTGTGCTAATGCAGCCCAAACTACCCTTCGATCTCCCTCTCGGTTGTCAGATCTCTCCCAGGAAAAACCCAGATCTGGAAGTTTACAGAAAAAGGCTTCAAGACTTGTTCTGTTAAAGCTCAAAAAGATCCATAGATCTAAAGGAGGCTTCCAGATCTGTGCAAAAAGAAACTGCCTGATTCGAATGATCAAGTCTCCGGATCTGTGATGGTTTTAAATCTGCTCCGAGCTTCAGATCTATCTAGATCTGATTTACAGATCTAGATCTAGATTACAGACCTGGATTTTAGGTTTAAAATTGCAGATCTAACTCTTAAATTGCAGATCCAAAAATTACCAGACTTCCGCCACCATGTACGCGCGCCCGCGGATTCTCACTCCGCAGCCATGCATGTGCCGCCGCGGGAACCACCATGTGGGTTTCGCGCAAAAGACCTCCACCATGTGGGTTTTGCGCAGAAGACTGCCACCACGCATGCTCGCCAGCGGGTCACCATTCCGCCGACATGCGTGAGCGCCCGTGGAAACCACCGCGGAAACCACCATGTGGGTTTTGCGCAAGAGACCTCCGCCACGCACGCGCGCTCGCGAGTCACCACTCCATCACCGTGCATGCACGCATCAGGCCACGCGCCAAACTTAAAGGTTGGGAATCCTCATAATATCCCATATGGCTACACGCCATACTTAAAGGTTGGGAATCCTCATAATATCCCATATGGCTACACGCCATACTTAAAGGTTGGGAATCCTCATAATATCCCATATGGCTACGCGCCATACTTAAAGGTTGGGAATCCTCATAAACCCATCAGGCCACGCGCCAAACTTAAAGGTTGGGAATCCTCATAAACCCATCAGGCCAAGCGCCAAACTTAAAGGTTGGGAATCCTCATAAACCCATACGGCTTCGCGCCGAATACAAGACCGAACGCGGCTCCGCTCCGTTCAACATGCACACCACCATGATATTTGAGCGCAGTCGCATATCACATGCTCATGCACCACATATGCTAATGCATCACATATGCTCACGCATATTACATATACTTACGCATCACATGCTCACACATATCACACAGTCTACGCGCACGCGCACGCAACACCTGCGCATGGCGCATGACACAAAGTCTAGATAAGAAGAAGAATCTCATTAAAGGACTTCTTGTTGCAGCAACTGATTGTGAACCTCAATATTTGATTCGTTTACTTCAGGTTAACATGTGAATTATATACTTTGTTTTCTCAAATTTTCATGTTATATTCTTTAATATAATATAAAATTTTGCAGACAAAGTTGCGAATCGGTTTGGCAGAGCAAACTCTTTTGACTGCACTCGGGCATGCAATAGTCTATACTGAAAAACATGCATCAACGCACATGGATTCACCTCTAGAAGAGGTGAGTTGGCATATATACTTTCAAATGTTATTTTTTATTTATTTTTTATTTTATTTTAAAGAAAGAGGGAATTTTATACATACCTCTACAAACTTATGAAATATCACATATACTCAATCCAAAGTTACAATATCATATATGTGTGACAACTGCCCGAATCCGACCCGACCCAGGTACCCGTTTCTCTGATCCGTTTCTTTTTTATGATTTAAAGTTTATTATTAATCTTTGTAAATTTAACTGAGTAAATTAAATATATTTATTTTTATTTGTTCATTCCCGCCTCTTTCTCTTCTTCTTTCTTTCCGCCGTCCCGCCCTCCTGCTTAACCCTTAAGCCTTGAACCCTCTCCTTTGCTTGTCCTTTGGTTTTTCCCGCCTAAGGATGTCTGCAGCTCCACGCGCTAAGGAAGCCTGCGTGAAGACATCTTGTTCCTGCAATGCGTGAAGAGAACTCTTCTCGCAGCGCGCTAAGAACGTATGTTCTTCCCGCGATGCGCTAAGAATTCTAGTTCTTCACGCAGCACGCTGAGAATTTGTAGTTCCCGCGGCGCGCTAGGAATTTATGTTCTCGCAGTGCGCTATGGATTTGTGATTCTTCCCGCAGCGCGCTAAGGATTGTTGTGCCAGCCTTCGCGCTCGCGCACTCAGCCTTCTCGCGCTGAACCCTTTGAGTTCTGTTTAAATCTAGCCGTTTGCTTTTGTGTTGTCTTATCTTTTGAGCTGTTGACCTAATCTGCTTTGTCTGAAAAGTTGCTTTCGGCGCAGCATGCGCACCAACCCCATTGGTTGACAGATAAAGTGACTGACATTATCTTTTCAGGATCTGCTTTTGCCATGCTTAACCTATACCTTTTTCTGTCTCCGCCCATGCTTTTTACTGTTCCCTGACAGCTTTCCCTTTTGCTTTTCCTCTTTTCCTGCTGCCATATCTTTTGAGATCTTTTACTTTTTGCTTTTGATATCTTTTGTTATCTTTTGAGATCTTGCTTTTGGAATCTTTTTGCTGTTATCTTTTCTTTTACTTTTGGAGATCTTTTCTAGGGTTTATGTCCCCTAGGGTTTGCCTATAAATAATAGTAGTATTTTCTTAACACTTCACACACTACACTTATTATCTCTTCCTCCCTCTTGCTCTCTGCCGTTGTCCTCCTGCCGCCTCCCTCCTCTCTTGCCTCCGTCTTCCTCCTTGTTCTTCCTGCTTGTCCGGTAATATATTATATATAATAATTTACTTATTAATTATGCTAACTTATTACCTAGACCTAAAACCGATCGTTGAAACATAATCTTTAATTATAGGTTAACTTTGCTTGTTTAAGAGTTGGTTCTTGCATTATCTTACATCGCATCTTTATCAAGTGAGTAATCTCGTATCAAATCCCTTTTTGTTTTAATGTTTTGGGATGTTCATGTGTTCGTACAAAACTGAGTCAAACTGTTTATGAAGTTTTAGTCGCGCAGTATCCCATGTGTTATGGATATTTACTTGGCTGTTATTTGTATGTGTGTATCATTAACCGCTTTGTTCGGCCTATTCCGAAGTTCTCATGGATCCATTGGTAGACACGGGAGAACCTATCGTTTATGTTTTCTCTTTTGTTTACACTTGCACAGTTTTTCTTGTTTTTGTGCTCAATTGGGAGTACGGATTGAACTATGAGCTATGAATCTAAGGCTTGGTCACAATCTGATTTCACCCTTGTTAGATACCAGATTAACATATGTTGCGCGCAGATTTACTATTATTATCTATGATTATCTATGATTATCTATGATTATCTATGATTATCTATGGTTATCTATTAAACTTGATTTCTCACCAACACGCAAGTGTTTGACGTTTATTTTAACACATGTTCAGGTTTGCAGTAGCTGCTTTGAAGCTTGAGGACACATAGGATGTTTACTTTTGTTTTGGACCTAGATTTAAAATGTAACAAGACAAGTTTATGTTATTTGAATATTATGCTTTATAAATATATTGATTTATGTTGATTTATGTTCTTTATTTTCCCCGCTGCGCGTGCGCGATAAAATGTGTATTAATAAATATTGACACCAATAGTGTCGCGAGTAATGAAGCAATATGTGGCGCCCCGATGTATAATCCGCCTTCGGTCGGGGTGTTACAGATTGGTATCAGAGCTCGTTGACCTTAGGATAGGTGGTTAGACGTAACGACCTAGAAAACCTAAGAGTCCCCTCTCGCGCATAAGAGAAATCTCATGATCGCGCGCTTATTGTTAATTACTCGTTATTTATTAAATATGCTGGCGCTTACGCAGCGTATGGTTTTATGTTTTATTTTGCGATTTTTCGATTTTTATTCGTTGGTTGGAATTGAAAATCCGAAAAGTCATGGTGATACATGAATAGTTGACTTTCAATTCCCATTTACTTTATGTTTTTAAATTGAAGATTGAAAAGTCATGGTGATACATGAATTGTCAATCTCCAATGCTTATTTCTTGTATGTTTTATATTGAAGATTGAAAAGTCATGGTGATACATGAATCGTCAATCTCCAATACATATTTACTCGTATATTTTAAATTGAGAATTTGGAAAGTCATGGTGATACATGAATTGTCGATTCCCAATTCGAATTCGTTCTGTATTAAGTTTGCATTTAAATTCATGTTTTACTTCAGCATTTGATAGCATGTAACTTCGCGAAACAAGTTTTATAAGGTTATACTTTGCGCTGAAACCAAGTTATTAACTAAAACTAAAACTTTTATAGAATGCCTCCACTATCAGCTCGCTATCGCCAGAAAGAAGCATCGCGCAGGCGTAAACAGCAACGTTCCCAGGAAATGGCCGCCGCAATAGCCCAAGCCTTAAACCAAAACAATGCTAATACCTCCAGCTACAACATTAAATCCTTCAATGCGGGTAACCCTCCAAAGTTCACAGGCCTTGGAGGAGCCACCGTGATGCTCCAGTGGCTGGAGAAAATTGAAAACACATTCCTCCATACCCAATGCCCTTCTGACAGACGAACCCTCTATGCCTCAAGTGTCCTGGAATCTAGGGCGCTTACATGGTGGAATGGGGTAGCTCATGCGCGTGGCGCAGAAGCTGCTTCTAGCGTACCTTGGGAAGAATTTAAGGATCTCCTGATGCGAGAATTCTGCCCTCCCAACGAAGTCAAGCGCCTGGAAGAAGAATTCTGGAACTTGAAACAGTACAGCGGCGAAGCGCGCGAGTACGCGACGCGCTTCCACGAGCTAAGCTTACTGGTCCCTCACCTTGTTACCCCTACCCGCCGAGCCATCGAGAAGTTCCTTGGGGGTCTCCCCATGGAAATTCAAGACTCCGTATGGGCCAGAAACCCAGCAACCCTCTCTGACGCCATCGAGTTGGCCGCTGTGCTCAGCGACAACCATGTCAGAGCAGGAACCCTGTTCCTGCGGGGAGCTGAGAAGACCAAACCCACCAAGACTGTCCCTGAACCATCAGAAACCAAACCAGAACCCTCACACCATAATAACCCCAAACGCAAGCGCAGAGCCTATGCGCTTACCAACCCTCCCATTGTCCAGCAACCCATTTATCAATCCCCAGTTTACGCGCCTAACCCACTGTCAACCTACCCAGCACCTCCTGCAGTCCACAACTATGCCTTAACCAATCCAGCACTTCCTGCCCCGCCAACTAAGAAACCTTACACAGGAAACCAACCCTTCTGCCCAACCTGTAGACTTCATCACCCACCTCAAACCCCGTGTCGACAATGTAACAGATGTGGCCGCACTGGTCACACTACTGAGTACTGTAGAGTCCCTTCAGCCAACCCAATTGTGCAAACACCACCAGCCTACCCGCAGAACCCACAACCAACATACCAAAACCCACGACCCAGGTCGTGCTATAACTGCGGTGATCCCAGTCATTTCCGGAACGCGTGCCCGAGGCTACAAGTCCAGATTACTCAAGCGAATCCGGTGAACCAAATTTCGAACCAAGCGGCGCGAGGCCGAGCCTTTAACATAACAGCGCACCAAGCGCAAGCGAATAATGACGTAGTTAATGGTACATTTTTACTTAACGGTCACTATGCATCTGTACTTTTTGATACTGGCGCCGATAGAAGTTTTATCTCTCGCGCTTTTGAGCAGAAGCTTGCGCGACCGCGCGATAGCTTAAGCGAAAACTTTTCAGTTGAATTGGCTAATGGTGAAACTATTTTATTAAACGCTGTGATTAAAGATTGCACGCTTAACCTTAACGAAAACGATTTTCTAATTGACCTCATTCCTATGCCTCTTGGAAGTTTTGATGTTATCATTGGTATGGATTGGCTCTCGCATAATCGCGCCGAAGTTATTTGCGCCAAGAAATTGATTCGCATTCCTCGTAAAGATGGTGATCTTCATATCTTTGGCGAGAAACCCTCCCGCGGTCTTAAGCTTATGTCTTGCGCTGAAGCCCGGAAACTCATGCGGAAGAAATGTGTTGCATTTTTAGCCCATGTGGTTAAACCTGATGGAGAAAAGAAGAAGCTTCGCGATATCCCTGTTGTGCGTGATTTCCCTGAAGTTTTTCCTGATGATCTTCCTGGTATCCCTCCCGCTCGTGAAGTCGAGTTTCGTATTGATCTCGTCCCTGGTGCTTCCCCCGTGGCCAAATCTCCTTATCGTCTTGCACCCGCTGAAATGCAAGAATTAGCTAGCCAACTTCAAGAGTTGACTGCTAAAGGATTCATTCGCCCTAGCTCTTCTCCCTGGGGTGCTCCGGTGTTGTTCGTTAAAAAGAAAGATGGATCGTTTCGCATGTGTATTGATTACCGCGAGTTGAACAAACTCACCATTAAGAACCGGTATCCCTTACCGCGTATTGACGACCTCTTTGATCAACTCCAAGGTGCCTCTTGTTTCTCCAAGATCGATCTCCGTTCTGGCTACCACCAGTTGCGTGTTCGTGATGAAGATGTTCCCAAGACTGCTTTTCGTACTCGTTATGGCCATTTTGAATTCTTGGTCATGTCCTTCGGTTTAACCAACGCACCCGCCGTTTTCATGGATCTAATGAATCGGGTGTGTAGGCCTTTCTTGGACCGTTTTGTGATTGTGTTTATTGATGATGTTCTGGTATATTCTAAGACCAAGGCCGAGCATGAGCAACATCTCCGATTGGTATTGCAAAAGCTTAGAGCCGAGCAACTCTTTGCCAAACTCTCCAAGTGTGATTTCTGGTCGGATGAAGTACAGTTTCTTGGCCATATTGTGAACAAGATGGGTATTCATGTTGACCCATCCAAAATTGAAGCAATCAAGAACTGGATTACGCCATCTACTCCTACCGAAATCCGTTCCTTCTTGGGCTTAGCTGGTTATTACCGGCGTTTTATTTCGAACTTTTCAAAGATCGCATTGCCTTTAACAGCTCTAACGCACAAAGGTAAGCCGTATATTTGGGGCTCGAAGCAAGAAGAAGCCTTTCTAACGCTCAAGCGTTTGTTGTGTGAAGCTCCTGTTCTATCGCTACCTGAGGGTAATGATGATTTTGTCGTGTATTGTGATGCCTCTAACCAAGGTCTCGGTTGTGTTCTTATGCAACGAGGCAAGGTTATCGCTTACGCATCAAGGCAACTTAAGATTCACGAGAAGAATTATACGACTCACGATCTCGAACTTGGTGCAGTTGTTTTTGCCTTGAAGATCTGGAGACACTACCTTTATGGTACCAAGTGTATCCTCTACACTGACCATAAAAGCCTTCAGCATATCTTTGATCAAAAGGAACTTAACATGAGACAACGCCGATGGAACGAACTCATCAGCGATTACGATTGTGAGATCCGGTATCATCCTGGTAAAGCTAATGTGGTAGCTGATGCGCTCAGCCGTAAACCCAGCCAGCTTAACTGTATCTTGCCGCGCACCCAGCTTCATTTCGCGCCGATCCTAAACGGTCTTGAATCGCGCATTCGCGACTCGCAGCGCGCATCCATCAGCAATGGCAACCTTCGCGCCGAGTTAGCGTGTGGCGCGGAAGCGCATTTTGTCCCTAATCTGAGTGGAATTCTCTGCTATCTCAATCGCATCTGGATCCCTTGTGATGAGAATCTTCGCGCTGATATCCTTTGTGAAGCGCACAAATCTCGATATTCTATTCATCCTGGCGCTGATAAGATGTACAAGGATTTGCGCATTACTTATTGGTGGCCTGGCATGAAAAAGGATATTGCTGTGTTCGTAGCTAAGTGCCTGACTTGTTCTAAAGTTAAAGCTGAACACCAACGCCCATCTGGTTTGCTCGAACAACCAGAAATTCCTACGTGGAAGTGGGAAGGTATAGCAATGGACTTTATTACCAAGTTACCTTTGACAGCAAGCAAACATGATAGCATTTGGGTAATAGTGGATCGTTTGACCAAGTCTGCTCATTTTCTGCCCATTCGTGAAACCTACCATGTTGAGCATCTCGCGCAGCTTTACGTCAAGGAAATTGTCTGCCGCCATGGTACTCCCTTGAGCATCATATCCGATCGCGATGGCCGTTTTATATCTCGCTTTTGGAAATCTCTCCAATCTGCGCTAGGAACTCGTTTGGACATGAGTACCGCATATCACCCTCAGACTGACGGACAGTCTGAGCGAACCATTCAAACCCTTGAAGATATGCTTCGATCTTGTGTTCTTGATTTTGGAGGTAATTGGGATTCACACCTACCTTTGATCGAGTTTTCTTATAATAACAGCTATCATTCTAGTATTGGTATGGCCCCATTTGAAGCACTTTACGGTCGAAAGTGCCGTTCACCGATTTGTTGGAACGAAGTGGGTGAAGTTCAAATCACAGGACCCGAACTAGTTCAAGAGACAACCGATAAAATCGCCAAGATCCGTGATCGTCTGCTGACTGCCAGAAGCCGGCAGAAGAGTTATGCTGATCGCAGGCGAAAGCCTCTCGAATTTCTAGTTGGTGATCTTGTTCTCCTCAAAGTGTCGCCTTGGAAGGGTGTTGTCCGCTTTGGGAAGAAAGGTAAACTTGCGCCTCGTTATGTTGGGCCATTCAAGATTCTCGCGCGTGTAGGAAAAGTTGCTTACAAACTTGACCTGCCGCTCGCGCTCAGTAATGTGCATCCAACGTTCCATGTATCCAATCTCAAGAAGTGTTTAGCTGACGAGAACCTTCACATTCCTCTTGATGAAGTTCAAGTTGATGAATCTATGCATTTTGTTGAGAAGCCTGTTGAGATTATGGATCGCGAGGTGAAGAAAACCAAGCGCAGTCGCATCCCTATTGTTAAAGTTCGTTGGCAGTCCAAGCGCGGAGCCGAGTTCACTTGGGAAAGGGAAGATCAGATGAAGATCAAGTACCCGTACCTTTTCTCTGCGCCACCTACTACGAGTTAAATTTCGGGACGAAATTTCTTAAAGTAGGGGAGACTGTGACAACTGCCCGAATCCGACCCGACCCAGGTACCCGTTTCTCTGATCCGTTTCTTTTTTATGATTTAAAGTTTATTATTAATCTTTGTAAATTTAACTGAGTAAATTAAATATATTTATTTTTATTTGTTCATTCCCGCCTCTTTCTCTTCTTCTTTCTTTCCGCCGTCCCGCCCTCCTGCTTAACCCTTAAGCCTTGAACCCTCTCCTTTGCTTGTCCTTTGGTTTTTCCCGCCTAAGGATGTCTGCAGCTCCACGCGCTAAGGAAGCCTGCGTGAAGACATCTTGTTCCTGCAATGCGTGAAGAGAACTCTTCTCGCAGCGCGCTAAGAACGTATGTTCTTCCCGCGATGCGCTAAGAATTCTAGTTCTTCACGCAGCACGCTGAGAATTTGTAGTTCCCGCGGCGCGCTAGGAATTTATGTTCTCGCAGTGCGCTATGGATTTGTGATTCTTCCCGCAGCGCGCTAAGGATTGTTGTGCCAGCCTTCGCGCTCGCGCACTCAGCCTTCTCGCGCTGAACCCTTTGAGTTCTGTTTAAATCTAGCCGTTTGCTTTTGTGTTGTCTTATCTTTTGAGCTGTTGACCTAATCTGCTTTGTCTGAAAAGTTGCTTTCGGCGCAGCATGCGCACCAACCCCATTGGTTGACAGATAAAGTGACTGACATTATCTTTTCAGGATCTGCTTTTGCCATGCTTAACCTATACCTTTTTCTGTCTCCGCCCATGCTTTTTACTGTTCCCTGACAGCTTTCCCTTTTGCTTTTCCTCTTTTCCTGCTGCCATATCTTTTGAGATCTTTTACTTTTTGCTTTTGATATCTTTTGTTATCTTTTGAGATCTTGCTTTTGGAATCTTTTTGCTGTTATCTTTTCTTTTACTTTTGGAGATCTTTTCTAGGGTTTATGTCCCCTAGGGTTTGCCTATAAATAATAGTAGTATTTTCTTAACACTTCACACACTACACTTATTATCTCTTCCTCCCTCTTGCTCTCTGCCGTTGTCCTCCTGCCGCCTCCCTCCTCTCTTGCCTCCGTCTTCCTCCTTGTTCTTCCTGCTTGTCCGGTAATATATTATATATAATAATTTACTTATTAATTATGCTAACTTATTACCTAGACCTAAAACCGATCGTTGAAACATAATCTTTAATTATAGGTTAACTTTGCTTGTTTAAGAGTTGGTTCTTGCATTATCTTACATCGCATCTTTATCAAGTGAGTAATCTCGTATCAAATCCCTTTTTGTTTTAATGTTTTGGGATGTTCATGTGTTCGTACAAAACTGAGTCAAACTGTTTATGAAGTTTTAGTCGCGCAGTATCCCATGTGTTATGGATATTTACTTGGCTGTTATTTGTATGTGTGTATCATTAACCGCTTTGTTCGGCCTATTCCGAAGTTCTCATGGATCCATTGGTAGACACGGGAGAACCTATCGTTTATGTTTTCTCTTTTGTTTACACTTGCACAGTTTTTCTTGTTTTTGTGCTCAATTGGGAGTACGGATTGAACTATGAGCTATGAATCTAAGGCTTGGTCACAATCTGATTTCACCCTTGTTAGATACCAGATTAACATATGTTGCGCGCAGATTTACTATTATTATCTATGATTATCTATGATTATCTATGATTATCTATGATTATCTATGGTTATCTATTAAACTTGATTTCTCACCAACACGCAAGTGTTTGACGTTTATTTTAACACATGTTCAGGTTTGCAGTAGCTGCTTTGAAGCTTGAGGACACATAGGATGTTTACTTTTGTTTTGGACCTAGATTTAAAATGTAACAAGACAAGTTTATGTTATTTGAATATTATGCTTTATAAATATATTGATTTATGTTGATTTATGTTCTTTATTTTCCCCGCTGCGCGTGCGCGATAAAATGTGTATTAATAAATATTGACACCAATAGTGTCGCGAGTAATGAAGCAATATGTGGCGCCCCGATGTATAATCCGCCTTCGGTCGGGGTGTTACAATATGCCTTTAAAACTAGTTAAAATATCAAATATTCGCATTTCATCAAAACATTTTAAGAAATGACCATTTTACCCGTATTAGTTTTAAACAATAAATTCTATCCATTTTAACTTTAAATCTCTTATGCTTATTCATTAATAATTTGTTTCTATTAAAAATATGCGATCTATCCATTTAATAAAAAAAGTCATTTTAACCTTCTCATTATTCTTTGTAAACATAACAATAGTTTCTTGATACAAAAACCACATTATTCTTAACGTCTTTCTGAACAATTTAATTTGCATTTAGCCTGCAATCATTAATCCGTAAGATTCACATAATAATTGATAAGTATGATGTGATTCGGAAACGTAGATTTCATATTTTGATAAAAAAATAGTGTTAATGGATAAATATAAAGTTTTAAGGTTAAAAAATGGGTAAATTTGATATCTTAAAGTTTAAGAGAAGTAATAAATGGCCATTCCTTTAATTCTGTTAATGAAATGATTAAATTTAATATTTTAACTAGCTTTAAAGGACATATGTTATTGTAAGTTGGGATTTGGTATAGATGATATTTTACAAGTTTTCAAGGGTATATATTCTAACTTTGTTTTATTGCTAACTTATATAGGCTGCTAAAATTGTGAAACAAGTGTATTCGGTAATTCCAGTATATGATAAAATTGTTCCTGCTTTACTTTCTGGTGGTGTGTGGGACCTACCCAAAACGTGTTGTTTTTCACCTGGTGTTCCGGTGGGACCTATGCTTGCTAAACCGACTAAAGGGGTATCTGAAATTTTGGATAAATTTCAAAACACGGAGTTCACATGTGAATACAAGTATGATGGGGAACGGGCTCAGGTAAAACGGTGTTAAGTTAGTGAAGTTGTGAAAAAGTAAGCATTTTTATGAATGAATAATAATTTTTACTTGATATAGATACATTATTTGGAGGATGGTACGGTTCAGATATATAGCAGAAATGCTGAAAGACACACAGAAAAATTCCCTGATGTTGTTGTTGCTGCTTCAAGGTACTTTTTATATAATGAATTTGGCTTTTATGATTACAAAAATAGCATTGTTAAAATAATGATTAAATTCTTTTAATAATATCCATTAGAAAGTTGTATGCATTATAAGTTGAATGGGACGGCTTCTGACCAGCTTTGACCTTTTCAACCGATCTGTCCTGTTCTTTTTGATTCATTTGAGATTAAACCGCAACCCAACTTAACCCATTCTCAAGTAAATAGATCGAAACCGATTCTGGCTTATATATATACTGTGTGATTCTGGCTTATATTGAATTCGTTTCTAACTTTTGCAATTGCTTTGTAGGGTTAAAAAACCGAATGTAACATCATTTGTTTTGGACTGTGAACTGGTTGCATATGACCGCAAGAAACAGAAAATTCTACCATTTCAGGTTACTTGTTTATTTAAATTAAGTTACAAAGTTTCTAATTTACATGGCTCTTTTTTTAATCTTTACTAGCATATTAATGTTTTCATGTCATTGATGCACTCAACTCTTTCTAGGTGCCTGCAATCGAACCGAACGTGTAGTGAATCGTTCGGCAGGAAATTCATTTATGTTCTTTTACTTAATAAAAAACAATCGTGAACTAAGTTTTTCTGTTCATATAGTCAAACGATGAACATGAACACATGCGTCGTTCGTTCATTTAAGTTTCTTCATTAATATATTCATTTAATTTTTTAAAGCCCATTACATGTTAATCTTGTTTTGTCACCGTTTTAGGCCCAATACATTGTTGTTCACATGCTCTTTTAATTGATTATAGCTGAGTTATGTTCGTTCAGCTATTCTCATTTATGTTTTTTTGCTTGCGCTCATGAAATGTTCATTTATATTACTAACGAATGATAACATAAACGAACATGCTCATATTCTTAACAAACGATCACCCACAAGAAAACCATGCTCATTTAGTGGTTCATGTTCGATCATTTGTTCGCTTAAATTAGCGAACTCTAACATACTCCGTTCGTTTTCAGGCCTTTCAGTTGCTAAATCTTTTCATGTGTAATCTTGTGTGTGCTTTTGGTTATTTTTTCAGATTTTAAGCACTCGTGCTCGCAAAAACGTTGTCATGAGTGAAATCAAGGTTGATGTATGCATATATGCATTCGATTTATTGTATCTGAATGGACAACAGCTTTTACAAGAACAACTTATTACTCGTAGAGAGGTGAGAAAAGTTAAGGAATATATTTCATTATTATGGTTATTAGTGAAAATTTTGAGTTGACGTATTGCGTTATTACTTTTTTCAGCGTCTATATGAATCCTTTATGGAAGAACCGGGTTATTTCCAGCTTGCAACCGCCATAACATCAAATGATTTGGAAGAAATACAAACATTCTTGGTCCTCTTGGATACTGCTGTTAATGCCAGGTAATAAGTCTCTCTATTTTATTCTAATGGTGCTTTTGCTGTTTGAAGTTGTTATAAATATATTTGAATATCTGACTCAGTTTCTTATTTTATCAGTTGTGAGGGACTGATTATCAAAACATTAACTCGAGATGCTACACATGAGCCTGCAAAACGATCAAATAACTGGCTCAAGTTGAAGAAAGACTATATGGACAGGTAGTCAGTTATTATTATTATTATTGTTATTGTTATTGTTATTATTATCATTATTGTTATTATTTTTTCTAATTTAGTTTTCAATTGTGGTTCATGATGTGTGCAGTATCGGTGATTCGTTAGATTTAGTACCCATTGCCGCCTTTCATGGCCGAGGAAAACGTGTAGGTGTATATGGCGCCTTTCTTCTTGCATGTTATGATAACAGTAAGGATGAATATCAAACCATTTGCAAGATTGGTAAGTGACTTTTTGTATCTAAAAATTGGTTATTCAAAAGTAATTCTCAGTTTTGCTAATTTTTATGTCTTTTATAGGTACTGGATTTTCAGAAGCAATGCTTGAAGAGCGATCAACAAGTCTTCGGTCTAAAGTGATCCCAATGCCCAAGGTTTTGAGCAAATTTTTGCTTTTGAATATTTTGTCATTGTTTAAACTATTTTATGTATGTTAATTTTGGTTTTAAATGTTGGCAGTCATACTACCGATACGCAGATTTCGTAAATCCTGATGTGTGGTTTGAGGCATCTGAGGTACTTAATGATTAGTTTTTCATAATTTATAGCAGATACTTGTTTAGCATTGAATATGTTACACAAAATATTTATCGACTCTTCGTCAATTCAGGTTTGGGAGGTTAAAGCTGCTGACTTGACAATTAGCCCGGTTTATTGTGCTGCAATTGGAGCGGTTGATCCTAATAAGGTTTAGTGTTAAACTGAAGTTAATATACTTCAAGGTGTATTTAATGAATTCGTCTACTGATTAAATTCTTATTTCTTTCTTATAACAAAGGGAATATCACTACGATTCCCACGTTTACTTCGTGTTCGAGACGACAAAGGTCCCGAGGATGCTTCATCTTCAGAAATGGTGAGAATATTATTTTTCTTCCTCGTTCCTCATTCGTTGAAAAATATATTCCGACTTTTGAAAGTTATCTTTTTTGCCTTTTTGTTTTATTAAATTCAGGTTGCGGAAATGTATAATGCCCAAAAGCATACCCAGAGTAACAATCAAAGATGATGAAGATGATTGAGAATACATTCAAGCAAGAAGTGATTCTGTATTCATCATGGAATCCATGGTTTCTGATTCGGGTTCCAGGTGACTGCCATCATCATCTTGGAAAGAAACATAAAGGCTATGTAACTTGCACTCGTGTGTAATATTTGCAAAAAAATTTTAGTTAGTCGTCGTGAAAATGGTTATTTAAGTTGGGTGTTAATAAAGCAAATCAAGTTTTAGATTTTATTATCCCTAAAAAGGGAACATAACAATTAACAACTAGGTTGAAATATGGCAAACAACTTTTGGTAGGTAGGTGGGTAGGTGCTTACCACCATTACTTGATTAGAGACCTAAAGAAACTACCACCATCACTCTCCATTGTCCCCAATTAAGATGCCATTTTTTATTTTGTGAAAATCACAAATATCTCCACTTTATGGAACATTAGATTTTAATAATTTGAACTAAGACCTATTGATCATTAATAATCCATATTTTCAGTTTAACCAATGATAATTCTAACTTTCATTCTTGTTATCGAGAGCAATTTCATTTTACGTTTGACTTGTACTCAACTTTGCTAGCATGTTTTCCCATGTCGTTTACAGTTATCATTGTGAAAGAAATCAAGTATAAATCTATGATAATGATACTATCTGTATTGATTTTAGAAAAAAAGTAAAAGTTAGAATTATCATTGATCATCGTGTAAGTACGGTCATTAGTCAATGGGTCAATAATTTTTCTATTTTAATAGTATAGTGTTAAAGAAAGAAACAAAACAAAATGTGGGTTAGATATATTATTTTAGATTGAAAATAAAATGTATATAGATATAGTATTTTAGATTGAAAATCAGGAAAATAAAGTGTATACTGTTTATGGTTTATTTTTTTAGCGAGTGAGTAAAAAGAGAAATCTACAAATATGTCTAAAACCATAAACAATTTGTTATATTTATTTAATGCTTTTATTTGTTGTCTCGGTTTTGATATTTCGATTGGTTTTTCTGCGAGTAATGACTTTGTTAGATCTTGATTCTGATTCGTGGGTCCAAACATTCGGTGGTTGGCCCATAATGCTTGTCCATTCCTCCTTAGCATCCAAAGCTTGATTAAAGAAGTCAAAAAAAACTTGTCTATTTTAGGATCTAATATATAATACATGTATAGAATATGACTTAAATCTATCAATTTTCAAAAAAACGAATTGAAGCTATGTATTATAAAACTACAGATAGTTTTATATTCGTAAAGGTGGGTCATACGTATAATTGTATAAATAATATATGCTTTAATAATATTGGTTGGTAGTTGAATATATCTGTATTTGTATGGGTTATTTAATACGATACAACAAAGGACTTATAATCTAGCAGTTTGTGAAAATGTGCATCTCATCATGTGATTGATGGTTATAGTCCAATTACGTACAAAGGTGTAGATTTAATTGTAGATTTATAAGGTGTGTAGGTGTAGATTTAATTGTAGATTTATAAGGTGTGTGAGTTAGGCATTTTAGAAAATAAAAATAAAAAAAAAATAATATTTGATAGGATATGTATAAACAATACTTAGATTTTGATTGGAAAATATGTGTATCTTATTTCTTTTAACTTTAACCATTACTAACAAGGGAGGTTGATATCGAGGAGACCCTTACCTACAAAACCATACACATATGAAAAACACAATTAACTAGAAAAATATTTAAAATAAAATGTATTGCAAATATATCATTAAAGTTGCAACCTTTTCAAAAACCTGATTTAAGTATTGACTATTTAAGCATTTGATTGATAAAATTACTTTATATTTTCTTAGAGAGCAATTATAAATTTAGAACCAAAATAAAAGTATCGATGATTATCTTGTTTCAGAAAAACTACCTTGAGTTTTAGGATACTTTCAAATGCTTTTAAAGGAAAACTAGTATTTTAACCCCTGTTTTGCGGAAGAGGGGCGATCAATTTAAATGTTTTCAAATTCAATTAAAAAGTTGGTTTCGGTGAACTGTTTGACCCGTGCATTGCAGCAAAACAATTAAACCGATAAAAAATAAACTTAAAAATGTTGAAATCCAACTCTAAAAAATGACACCATGTTAAGTACATTGTGCAATTGGCATAGTAACATATGATTTAGTCATATTTTTCCACTTATCCGAGCTAATACCAAAAATTTGTGTTAACGTTCTAAACATTTTAGCGCCAAGACCGGTGATGAGCTGGTTAGAGCATGAACACAAATTTATCATTTAATTTAATTTAATATGAATGACTCGTACAACGAGGTGTAACATATAATACGAGGTAGATGATTAAAAACTGATTGGGAAAATAATTGCTATACAAAATGGGTAGATCATTCTCCACCTCATAAGTCATGATACCCAATAACCTAATTAGTATAATCACTTAATAACAAAATTAACTCACAATTAAAAGTTAATTAACAATTACTGTTTAATCTTTGATACTTTGTCTCCGTAGAAGAATCAGACCTTTCCGGAAACCCCCTCTTATTATTATTAACCTTCCAAACCAACCGGTTCACCGCCGGCGGCACCACCACCGACGGCGCCGGAATCTGGTACGTCTCTAGCGCCGGCGGCGGATGCCGCCAATGCGGCAACGGTCCAGCCAAAAGCAGGTTCTGCAACAACGGCCCTGCTTTCACCACTGCGTCTAGAAACTTCCCCTTTTCCGGCAATGCCTTCACCGGAACCCTAATTTCATCCTCCGTCAACGACGGAAGCGGCGGTGGTGATGAGACGATGCTTTCGTCACAGTCTGAGGATGAGAATCCGGCGGTGGTGACGTGGTCGTCTTCGACGCTGGATGCGACGGAGTACGGCGGCGGTGCGGTGGTTTGACGGTGGAACTTTGTTAGGAGTGTTTGAGCTTGGTTTTTTTGGATAATGGCGGTGTTTAGAAGGTGTTTGATTTGGTTTAGCTCTTGGTCTTTTTGCTTCAGTTGTTGTTGGGCTTTGAATCTTGCGGATTCAAGCTCCATTGTGGTTAATAACAGAGACTCTGTTAACTCCTCTGTACAGCTGATCTTTTGGCGGCAGAAATAGGGCCAATCGAGGAGGAAATTGGATTGATGTTCTTCCATATTATTATTGGTGGAGTGAAGAAGTTAATGGGAAAGTGAAGTGAAGAAGATGGTGAGTGGGAGTTGGGGTTTTAATGAGTTGCTTTGTTTGGTACTGTGTTTCTACAGTGAGAGTCTGTGTGTGTGGTTTTATGCATTATTTTGGATTTAAGTTGTTTTCCGTTTGAAAACACTATGACATGATGTGTTCTTTTTTTTTTCTTCTCTATTTTATTTTTAAGCTTTTATAAAATTAGCAACTTATATTTTTTGTAAATATATGAAATCTTTCTCTTTTGCATTTTGTTACTAAAGATGCTTAAATAAATTGTAAAAAACAAGCTTGTTTCTACTATTTTTTTCTTTAATGAAGAAAATATGGATATATATACCTTAATAAAAGCCCACGGCATTTTGGTTGAGAAGGTGATGGTGGAGGTGACTGGTTGGATGGTTATGACAATTGAGGTAGGCGGTGGTGGAGTCAAAACAAGAAGTGATGGTGACTCACTATTCTTTTAATTATTTTATTATTCAAAATAATATTATGTCAACAATAAAATTAATGGAGTTAGTATCACGTTAGTTTGGGAGTGAAAAGAAGAAATATAAGATGAAAGTTATAAGGAATGTTGCTGACAAAGTGTGTATTAATAATTAAGCAAATAGCCTTTTATTATACCAAAACAAAATAAGCATGATACTTATTATTGTATTAAACCACAATAAGCTAAGGTTCGTTTGCCATGCATTCCTTCAATTAAAATATATAAGTGCGTGTTTGTGCTTATTTTTTAAAAATGAGAGAAAGGCAAATGTGGTGAAAAAGGCCAAAGAAGGGAGCAAAGGGACCCATTAAAGAGAGTAGGTTTAGTTTGTCAAAAGAACACACTATACAGGTTTGAACTTAGTAGTGGTGTTAGATTATATAAACCATAAAGGTTGATACAAAATTACAAACCGAATACGATATGATATGAATATTATGTTAGTCACCTAAACCCAAAACAAGATAAGAGTTCAATGTGGTTTATATTTGTTGTGAATATTACAAAAGTAAGCCTAAAAATACTACGTGCCATACTTTTAACGTGAAAATGATTAAATCAATTTAATTCTCACCGTCTTGAGTTTATAATGCTTGATGATGTTGTGTCACTCTCTATTTCATCCATGTGATATGACATACATTGTGTCCAATTAACCTAAAGACTTATGTCAAAACAATCTATTTCTTTAAAAGCCGTATGAAGCTTTGAAATTATACTGTTTTCTTGAAAAGACGTATGAAGGATGCGCTGTTGTTTGACGATGTTACTTAGTTCACTTTCTTTTGGTGTTCGAATAGAAAAGTAAATGTAAAGCTAACTGGTTATAGTGGTTGAATAACCCTTTTTTACTCATGTAATTTTCCTTCTTTGTTTTTGCCTGACTAGTTTTCTTGCTAGTCGGTGCTTTATATAATATCCGTCATTAAAAAAAACAATCAATTTCTATATACAAATTTTGTTAAATAAAATATTCATTTTTAATTTTGTTGGTTGAACTTGACAATTTTTACAATTTTCTCTTATTTATTGCCTTTTTCAGTTTGAACAGGGAAAAAAAGCAGTGAAGACTGAAGCCGAAGTTTCAGACCAGTCAGTTTGGAAAAGGGGGAAACCGACAAGTCTGATGGGAAATAAAATTGGTTTCTTATCTGACCGTTTCTGACTTTCTAGACCTGCTCAATTAAACCCATTCAACGGTTCCAAATGCTTTTATTTTTTTTTTTAAATGCTTAACTTAACAATAAAAGTAATATGATAAATATAATAATCTATTTCTTATGAATAAAACTAAATAAATATACTGTCATTTATTTATTAAAGTTGTATCTACATTCTGTAACCATGTTAAAATCCAATATCCAATTACTTTATGTATCAAACACCACCAAGTATTCAAGTCCGATTATAGAATATTAATTTGGTATTGCTTACGTATTTCAAAATATTTATATGGTAATTAATAAGATGACAAAACCTTTCTTAGCTTTAAACCTTTACCATATCTAAAATCTAAAATCTAAAATTATGAAATAAAACAAAAAGTTTCTAGAGCTACTGAGACAAATTTTAGTACATTCATGGACATGTAGGTATGATTAAAACACTGAAGTTAAATGTATTTTTATACCTTTTATTTTTAAATTTTTATTCATGTATTTTTTGTTTGAAGTTGACATTAACTAAATTAAATTGATACGTTCCAATTAGAGAGTATAGTTGTTGATTTCTCAAATCATTCTTTATCGTTGTAGTCTTTAAAATATGGAAAAAAAGGAATATTTCCCCAAGGACTTTTTTACAAAATAATAATAACAATTAATAATAATAATAATAATAATAATAATAATAATAATTATGAACCAACTACTTTAGAAATATTTAACTAAATTATTTTTTAAATAACAAACTTCATAAAGTATTATACAATAACACACGAGCAAAACTAGAGGTTTTTAACGCATGTTGCATTACCATTGGGGCACAAACATATACGGTATTAGTTACAAATTGCTAATATGCATAGAATATGGTAAAACCAATGAGATCAACACAAGCTTACTCTGCTTGATTTTAAAGAAATTATGATGTGCAGCCCTTTTGATGACCCAAAATCTATGTCATCTACGTACTTCAATGTTCATGATTAATAAGTACAATGTTTTTACTCAACAACTAGTCAACTACATCATACAAGATAACAAATATAGTGGAGACTCTAGCTAAATGTTGTACTCAAATTGCACTATATCACCACCAGGATACCACTATTTAGCCTGTGTGCATTTATTACGGTTTTTATCATGTCAAAATTACGTTGAATAAGTTCTTGATGTTCACACGTCATTGTCTTTTGCTAAATTAATAATGTTGCAAGTTGTTTTTATACCTTAAGTAATGACCAATGTTAATAATATAATTAATGCAACACTAATGGCTTAAATTGTTTGATTGTACGTAATAGTCTACAAAGGTTTCTTTTCACCTACAATATTTAATTAGCAAAGGGCATGTAGTTTAGCGTGTAATACTCTACAAAGGTTTCTTTTTACCTACAATATAGGCTTAGCAAAGAGCATGCAGTTTAGCGATACTAAAGAATATAATTAAGCTGCTGCTTCTAAAATGAGTGAGGGTTGTAATTTCATAATATACATTAGAGTAAACTTAAATAGACGTTTAGGGGATCTCATGATTAGAGTTAAGAAAAAACCCCTATAATATTAAATACTTCAGTTTTCAAATGCAATCTACCTATATAATAAAATAGTGGGTTTTCAAAAACATTCTTTTTTTTATAATTAACAAGGGGTATTCAAAGTACCACATGTCAATTCCTATTATTTTTTAATTATTTTAAATTCAAAACTCAATATCTTTCCTTTTATTGTAAAGAGAGAACTTCAATTTTGGTCCATATGGTTTATTAAAATTATCAATTATGGTCTAATAGTTTATTTTAGGCTTTTATGGTACAATAGTTTCAATTAAATATCAAATTTATTCCACCCCATTAACATTATCTACCAACCATTAGTTAATACAACTTTAAGGGGCTTCTTTGTACTTTTTCACAAACTTTTAATCATAAGAATTTTTAGGTTTTCTACTAAATATAAGTTTTATACTTTTTGTTATGTCTTATTTTTATGGTTTCTCATATTTGTTTATATATAAATATCTATGCACTTTTTTATTTTTTTTAAATATGTTTTTTTCTTTTCAAAACTAATGCTTTTATGCAAGTGTATGTTTATTTATTAATATGTAAATACTTATATTTATTTATTTTTTTTTACTTTTTATAGCTCTAATAATATGTTGATTTTAAAAACAATGTATTTAGTTTTATTTTGAAGTACAATTTTAATTATAGACTTTACTAACTACAAATGACTTAGAAAATCAATGTTTCTGCTTTTACTTCTTGATGGTAAAAAGAGCATATATTTTATATTGTTTTTCTTATTTTTGAAAAACAATTTTTTAATCTTAGTTCTTAATTTGCATTTACTAATTGTACATAGTTAATTTAATTTAGTTTTTGTAAACTTTGATTGGAAAATAGAGTAGGGTACAAAAATTTCGTTGTTTGGGAAAAACAATACCAACCAAGAATTAAAATTAATAAACAGATTTTCAAAAATCATCCGTCAATTGAAAAGTAAAATAAAAAAACAATATAAGAAATATATGCTCTTTTTACCACCGAGAAATAAAAGCAGCAAAAGTTAAGTTTTCTAAATCATTTTTAGTTAGTAGAAGTGTACAACTTACAATGAAACTTAAAAAAATTAATATTCTGTTTTTTAAAGCCCGTATATTATTACCGCTATAAAAAGTAAAAATTAAAGTATTCAATTATAAATAAATATATAGTTACATAAAAGCTCTGGTTTCAAAAAAAAATATTTTTAATAATAAAAAAGTATATATTTATATATAAACAGATATAATAAACCATAATAGTTAGAAAATAACAAAAAGTATAAAAGTTATATTTAGTAGAAAAAAGAAATATTCATAGGATTTAAAAGTCTGTGAAAAATACAAAAAAAGCCGCTCAAAGTTGTATTAAATAACGGTTGGTGAATTACGTTAATGGATTGGACTAGAACTAATGGTTAATTGAAACTATTGTACCATAAAAGCCTAAAATAAACTATTAGACCAAAATTGATAAATTTAAGAAACCATAAGGACCAAAACCGAAGTTCTCTATATTTTAAATTAACTATGAGTCTTCAAAGTGGCAAATGACAAGTGAGTTTTCACCAAATTCTCCTTTTATTTTTCACCAAATTTCTTTAAAGTACCACATGGCATTTCTTAATTATTTTTAATTACTTTAATTCAATTTTCAAAATCAAACTTGCGATGCCTATCATATTCAGAATTTTTTTTCATCCCAGTTCACATGTTTTAACCCTAACAATCACTATCCACCTATTACATTGAAATTCATCAGTATTCAAGGTAACTATCAAACCTTTGTAATCTTCACATATTCAATTGTTTCACCTTCACAGATTCAATCGGGTTAACAACCTCAATCGGAGCCAATCTATTCACAGATTCAATCGACCAATCTTCTTAATGCGATTCATTTAATTTGAATCATATAATCTGATTCACACAGTTGATTTATATGTAATTCGTTGTCTTTCAATTGAAACCATAATTCTATGATCATTATGTAACACCAATTTTTTATTTAGAGATATATTACAAATAAAATAAAGTATGTCATTAGTTATCGATAAGTATTATTTTAATAAAGACATATTATCTTTAAAAACATACTTTAAAATATCCAAAAGCAAGTTGATATAGTACAAGATTCGATGTTTAATAGATTAACGAGTAAATGTTTTCGAATATGCAATGTTTGAATTACTTTAGTTGATCGTTTTTGGAGTACTATGGACTTTTTATTGTTTTTAAGGAGATGATGTGTTATACATTTAGCAATACTACCTTGCGAATATCTCTATCTAATATTACATTACTGGTGGTATATTTCTCTAAACTCTTATTTTTATTATTGATTACATAATAGTTATTTATTTATTTAGTAAAATTATCATCTTTAATTTTTTAATTTTTTTATATAGGTATCACCAATGAGAATTTAGTCTCTACACAACAAAGATTAACTACAAATTGTAAGTTTCATTTTTTTAACTGGCTATGTTACTATCACTATTATATTATATATATTTTTTTAAGTTTAGCTATCTTAAAGGAAAACCGAAAAATAAGAAAAATGGTTTGTGATAACAAAAAGAACTCTTCCCAAATATCTTACCAGTTTGCACATCATAATGCAACTTTATATCACCCTTATCATACAGTTAATTATAAGTAGTTTTAAATGACCAGCTTGGGTTCATATTTAGTTCAAAATAATTGTAAGTAGTTTTATTGAAATTTAATTAATATACATTAAAATTTTCTGATATGTATGTTGCGATGACTGTAATCCAAAGTCGAGCAAATATTTAGAGAATTGTAATTTATATGCTTACTTAAAGTAGTATAATTGTTTATATAATATGAACCCATTATCTATCTTATTATGTATATATATGTTTTTTATTTTGTTTTATTATATTTTTGACCAACCCGTGTGTCACATGGGTTCTAACCTAGTAATGTATATATGGGATGTGTATGGGCCAATTACTTTTATTGAGGGGGGACGGGGAATCTCATGGCAAGCTTCGAACCTATATGGTAACACCGCAGCCACCTATGTGGGTATGCATGGCTTTAAACCTATGTGGTAAACCTTTGCCACATAGCCAACCTATGTTTATTTTGTGTTTAATTTAATTTAAATTAAAAAATAACAAAAAGTTCTAGGATATTTGTGGGTAGGTGCTGTTAGTGATTTAATGGTTTGTAAGTACTTGGGGCAGAAATGAGATGACAGTGTAGAATTGGTAGGTTTATGGGTAGTATCCATGTGTGTCCATTCCCTTCTAAGACTTGGGCATACCCATATATATGTTGATGCTGGATATTATTCTGGAGCAAAGATAAGGCAGATGCTCTTATGAAAAGTGGTACATGTTACCGATTTAAAAAAAAAAGAATCAAACTCTATCGGGTATCGGCTGACTATCAAGTGGTGACGGGTCTGATCAACGGTGCAACCGATTTGATAGTGACATCTCTATTCCTATTAGAGAGATAAACATTTCTTTTGTCATGTGGTCCCTTTCTGCTGTATAGGTGTAACAAATTCTTGGTTCGGTCCAACCCAGATTCACTGGCTCGGGGTGAGTATTAAGGGTTGAATTCGGGTCGTACCTCGTCAAAATCCATCCAAAAAAAAAGCCCACCATCTTGTGACATAATTCCAATATTCTTTTTATATGTTCTTGCTGTTATTAATGTCACACCCTTTACAAAATTCTAAGTATTTATGTTTTATTTTCATATCATGCATCCAAATCAAATATAACTTTACAAATGAAATGAAATTCTCAATTTCATCTCATTCTATATGTCAACCAAATACATGCAATCACCACTTTTCATTCAATTTCAATTCCCGGCAAAACGACTTATAAATCTTTAACAAACTCAACTCTAACCAAGTTGCGAATCTTCAATCTTTGCCACACCCTCTTGCTCTTTAAACTTGCTATAAATATCCCCATTGTAAAACTCTCTTGCTCTAGCCACCAACACAAGTGTAGCCAATGCCCCAAAGCAACAAACACCACCCAATATCATAAACGACCGCCTATAACATTCTTTACCAATACGAACCAACTCCTTAACCGATGATCGATCCAACCCACTTCTTTCCAACACCTTACCCGCTTCTCGGTCATACATCGAGCCAGTAACCCTCACATTCAAAATATAAGATGCAACCGGGCCCCCCCAACTAGGCACAATTGAACAATGTGCTAAAGCGTTTGACTCCAAATAGCTCGGAAACATTAGCAAAGATTAACGAGAGTTGTGCACCAAACAGAACCCAATGATTACAGAAGCGATACAAACAGACCCAGAGAAAGAGAAAGCAATTAAGAGGGGACCAATGCACGACATAAAAAGTACTAGTGTCAACATAAGCGGTCTAGGGAATTTGTATTTGACTAAAAGATGTTCAGAGACAAACCCTGAAAAGATTCTCCCGAAGTAGTTCCAAATACTTAGGAGCGACACAAATGTACTTATCGATTTCTTTGGGTACCCAAATGATTCCCCGATTTGACCTAGATTATAGACCGCGGTAAAACTAGTTCCTAGCCCACAAAATGATGCGAAATAAAGAATCAATAATTGTCACACCCCGACCAAAGGCGGCGGAACATGCCGAGGTGTAACGTTGTCCATAAGCACATGACACTAATTAAAGTGACAATATTTAATAAACTCATTTCATTTCATCGAAAATGTCACATAACAATTATCCATAAAATAACCATAAACAAGATATTACAAAATATGACAAATTTGATATTGTTCATTTTTACTAATATCCTAAGGTCTTTGATGTCGTTTTCTTCACAATTATAAATCAACCAAGATGCAAACCTGCAACATTTCATAAAATAAAGTGTGTCAACACAAAGGTCGGTGAACAATTCATAAGTTTAATCATATTAGTATATAATAAAGATAGCCACAAAACTTGCATACGAAACGATAAATAAAAGTGGTAATTTGGATAAATAGATATCGCTAAACACATTAGCGACACCTAGCTATAAGGGGATGCCAAATAGTCTAGGATTTTATAGTTATCGTTAAATGCATTACGTTAACGACACCTTGCTATAAGGGGATGCCAAATAGTCTAGGATTTTATAGTTCCACCAACCAAAAGCGATAAACACATAGGCATATAAGCATAGAACACCAAATCGAGCAATTATTTAGGTAAAGTATACAACTACGTTTGTGGTTTAAGATTCAAATATAAAGCATTTTGTTGAATAAGTATGAAATGTCACCCCCAAAATAAAAGATGGAAAATGGGGTATAAAGTATCCACCTTCAAGTGGTAAACTTGAAAGATGATAATTTAGAGATTTGTCGGAACGACGAGTTTAACGCACAATGCCTAAAAAGAAAAGAAGTCTTGAATTTAGAAAGGTTGTCTTGAAGGTCTTTAAACAAAATAAATGTTGAGAAATGTAAATAATTAAAGTTCAAGGTTTAAAATGTGACTATTTAAGAATTTATAATAATAACCCTTTAAAAATGTAAGTTTGCTCGAAACCGGGTTAAAGTATCTAACCTTAATATTTACTCAACCTATGTTAAGTAATAAGGTGGGTAAAATGCAAGAACGCAAATCTCTTTGGAATGAAGATACTAAACGTTTTTTTTATCGAGTGTTTGGGTTGTCGGTTCGGGTCTTGATAATTGGTCAAACCCAAAGTCAACTTTCCAAAATATTGAATGTTATGAGATAACTCAATAAAATTTAATAAGACTTAACCAAGTATGTAGTTCCATTGTTTTAGAACTAACAACGCACGTTAAGCGAGTGTTCGGTTTTGTCGGTCCAAACTTTGTTATGAGATCAAGTTAGATCCAACATTTCCAAGTACTTAAGAAAATATTTAAAAATCAATTTGTAACTATTTTTAAAGAAATATACAAGTCTTGATGGCTAAAAAAAACACACTTGTGTGTCTTAAGCGAGTAAGAATCGGTTTGGTTCAGTTTCCATCTCACAATAAGTTCATAGATGGTTTCCACATGTCCAAACACTAAAGAACTTGTATAATAATTTACAAATAAAAATACTTTAAGTTTTACAACCAAAAGTTAACAATAAAGTCTTTAAACAAAAGTTCGGTTTTCGGTTCGGATCGTGTTTCGGGTTAAGACCGAGGTAAGATTCTACAAACCCATAACCATAGAATTTGTAAAAATGATTTTGGAAACTTAGATCTAACAATAAGTATGTTTAAACAATTATTTAACAAAACTAGTAACAAAGTTCGGTTTACGGTTTAGAGCTATTTACGGTTAAACCGAAGCATAGACTTTTAAAAAACTCATAACCATGGAACTTGTAAACATGACCAACAAACTAAAATAAGCAAGATTAATATGTATGAACAAGTTATATAGATGTATATATATCAAGGACACGAAGTCCTCCATGAAGCCTTGCCTTTTGATGTGACATTCGTCAATTTCGGGTCTTGTTTGTATTCGTTTTTGTATTTGTTTATCATGTAAACCGACCTGATTTGTAAACCGAAGCTTATGTTATAATCAAAATGATGGATTTATGTTACAATATTGTTTCACACTTGTTGGGTCTTGAAAACATCCTATTTTTATTTTTATTTTTATTTATTTATTATTTATTTATTTATTTATTTATTTATTTTTTTGTTGTTTTGTGTTTTTGTCTTGATTCATTTTGCATGAAAACTCTTGTGTCTCACACCCATATTTGACCACCAACATTACCCTATATATACATCACCTTTCCTCTTCATTTTCCCTTGCTACAACTCAAAAAAAAAAAAAAAAACTCTCTCAAACATCAAAGATTCAAGGTTATCTTCTTAAGTGTTCTTGAAGGATTTTGGTCTTTCATCTTAATTAGTTTATGTAGCCTTATTAATACTTGTTTTTGGTTGTGCAACATATATATAATATACACCCCTTGTTTACCTTTGGGAGTTACTTCTCCGATTCCGGTCGGTGAGGTTTCGGACCCCATAAGGCAAGGCTTCATGGAGGACTTCGTGTCCTTGATATATATACATATATATAACTTGTTCATACATATTAATCTTGCTTATTTTAGTTTGTTGGTGATGTTTACAAGTTCCATGGTTATGGGTTTTTAAAAGTCTATGTTTCGGTTTAACCGTAAATAGTTCTAAACCGTAAACCGAACTTTGTTACTAGTTTTGTTTGTTTAAACATACTTAGTGTTAGATCTAAGTTTCTAAAATCATTTTTACAAATTCTATGGTTATGGGTTTGTAGAATCTTACCTCGGTCTTAACCCGAAACACGATCCGAACCGAAAACCGAACTTTTGTTTAAAGACTTTATTGTTAACTTTTGGTATTTTTTTATTTGTACATTATTATACAAGTTCTTTAGTGTTTGGACATGTGGAAACCATCTATGAACTTGTTGTGAGATGGAAACTGAACCAAACTGATTCTTACTCGCTTAAGACACACAAGTGTGTTTTTTTTAGCCATCAAGACTTGTATATTTCTTTAAAAATAGTTACAAATTTATTTTTAAATATTTTCTTAAGTACTTGGAAATGTTGGATCCAACTTGATCTCATAACAAAGTTTGGACCGACAAAACCGAACACTCGCTTAACGTGCGTTGTTAGTTCTAAAACAATGGAACTACATACTTGGTTAAGTCTTATTAAATTTTATTGAGTTATCTCATAACATTCAATATTTTGGAAAGTTGACTTTGGGTTTGACCAATTATCAAGACCCGAACCGACAACCCAAACACTCGATAAAAAAAACCGTTTAGTATCTTCATTCCAAATTATCATCTTTCAAGTTTACCACTTAAAGGTGAGTACTTCATACCCCATTTTCCATCTTTTATTTTGGGGGTGACATTTCATACTTATTCAACAAAATTCTTTATATTTGAATCTTAAACCACAAACGTAGTTGTATACTTTACCTAAATAATTGCTCGATTTGGTGTTCTATGCTTATATGCCTATGTGTTTATCGCTTTTGGTTGGTGGAACTATAAAATCCTAGACTATTTAGCATCCCCTTATAGCAAGGTGTCGTTAACGTAATGCAATTAACGATAACTATAAAATCCTAGACTATTTGGCATCCCCTTATAGCTAGGTGTCGCTAATGTGTTTAGCGATATCTATAATCCAAATTACCACTTTTATTTATCGTTTCGTATGCAAGTTTTGTGGCTATCTTTATTATATACTAATATGATTAAACTTATGAATTGCTCACCGACCTTTGTGTTGACAAACTTTATTTTATGAAATGTTGCAGGTTTGCATCTTGGTTGATTTATGATTGTGAAGAAAACGACATCAAAGACCTTAGGATATTAGTAAAAATGAACAATATCAATTTGCCATATTTTGTGATATCTTGTTCATGGTTATTTTATGGATAATTGTTATGTGACATTTTCGATGTTGTGAAATGAAATGAGTTTATTAAATATTGTCACTTTAATTAGTGTCATGTGCTTATGGACAATCGTTACACCTCGGCATGTTCCGCCGCCTTTGGTCGGGGTGTGACATATGAGGTCCGAAACCTCACCGACCGGAATCGGAGAGGTAACTCCCAAAGGTAAACAAGGGGTGTATATTATATATATGTTGCACAACCATAAACAAGTATTAATAAGGCTACATAAACTAATTAAGATGAAAAACTAAAACCTTCAAGAACACTTAAGAAGATAACCTTGAATCTTTGATATTTGAGAGGGTTTTTTTTTTTGGAGTTGTAGTAAGGGAAAATGAAGAGGAAATGTGGTGTATATATACGGTAATATTGGTGGTCAAGTATGGGTGTGAGACACAAGAGTTTTCATGCAAAATGGATTAAGACAAAAACACAAAACAACAAAAATAAATAAATAAATAAATAAAAATAGGATGTTTTCAAGACCCAACAAGTGTGATACAATATTGTAACATAAATCCATCATTTTGATTATAACATAAGCTTCGGTTTACAAATCGGGTCGGTTTACATAATAAACAAATACAAAAACGAATACAAACAAGACCCGAAATTGACGAATGTCACAATAATTATCCTAATATTCGAACCATATGACCGATAAGAAAACTTAAAAAGATAAATGATAAATCAAATAGACTGAAGAATTAATCTTGATTTGTTAATTGATTAAAGTTTGGGGTTTGTTTTGTTAAGTTTTATATTAATATTTGTTTAGGATGGTAAAAATATTATGGATTATTCTAGATAAATTTGTCTTGTTTTCTAAGTTAGGTTTGGCTTTGATAACAAGTTTAGTAGGTCTATAAATAAAGTCTAGATTATTAGTTTTATTTCAAAGGGTCAAGAGAAGTCTCTTCTCATTGTATGTTCATGAAGTTATGTTCGTTTGATAAGTTTGTTTGGTTATATGAAAAGAGTCGAGGGTTGTCACCCCAATATCTCGTGTTCGCATGTTTGTTTGTTTGTTTGATCTGATTGTTTGATCCGTCTGGGCCAACATAGACAAGTCTGAGTTCCTTCATTGCTGCTATCATTACGACCAACGGAGGTTGTGCGTTTGGACACTGATGAAGGGTCATTCATTTCCAATAAGGCTGGATGCTATGGTGGGGGGTATCGAAGCCCCTCCACCGTGCCACGTCAACGCTACGTCATCGCCTTGTATAAAACGGGGCATCAAATCCCGCCCCGCTATGGTTTAATGCCCTTGGGCGCCCCCAATATATATATATATGCGTATATATATATATATATATATATATGAGTGTATGTGAGAGAGGAGGGAGAGAGAACCTTTCACCGCGTCGGCCGTCCTCTAGGCGCTCCACCCCTCCGCGCCCTCCTCCTCGGCGCCCCCCGGCGGTATTCCCTCCTCCACGGCGCCCTTTCTCCCCTCCACGGCGTCCCATAGCGGGGAGTCTAATAGTGCTAAATCTAAGAAACAGATAGTATTAACTTTCTTATAAGAATATGCTTTGCTAGATGACAAGATGATTGCAACTTTTATATGCATGTTGCAGGCATTGGAATTAAAATATGAGAACTATTTGATGATAACTTACTTCATCACTAGAGCCTGTTAACCTCACACAAAATGATCCGTTACTAGAAGTTAAATAAAGTAGTGTTTGGGATTAAGGGGGCCAGGGATATAAACAGGTCAACGTGTTAACGACACAATACAAAATCTTGTATAAATGGGATCAATCCGTTAACCTGTTGATGACACGCATAATGCATTTATCTTCTCGTGTTAAATAAGTTAATAGATCGACATGACATGGATATAATCCGTTTATCAAAACATGTAGTGTTATCTGTGAATATTGGACGGCTTTTATTTTAATCGTGCAATTCGTGTTACTTTATTTAACCCCACCCCCTCATAAGCTACGCCCCTGATTATGTTTGTGATTGGTTAGAAGTTTTGAATATAGATGGAACACTAACCCACCAATTTGGGTTCGTTTTGGTAGTTTAGATGGTTTTGAGTTGTCAGCATGTGAAATAATTTGTGATTGTGCCCCATCCACCCTTCGTGGAAAGGTGCAACAACTTTTAAAACCAAGTTTAGGTATGTGTGTACATTGGAAAATGTAAGTACGTCGAAATTAGCAACTACAAAAACTAATGAATAAACACTTTTACTGACAAATAGGAACAACACATTAAACCATAAGCTAATGCCTATTTAAAGGACATTTTCTGTCACATCATTATTTTTTTTAGCTAAAACATGTATAATGGTTAATACCTATTCAATCATTACCACTTCAAACCACATATAACATACTGTATTGTAGAGACACATGCGCTCTAATCTATGACGAAACTTGAACGAAAATACAGAAAGGGTGGGGGGGGGGGGGTGAGTGTGTAGGGGAGGGGTTGTGACCCTTGGCCCTTAATAACTTACTCCCTTGGTCCCTTTAACGCCCGACAGCGTGGGGGGAGGGTGTATGCTCTTATAATTAGTGGTCTTAATTGTTGAAAACCTGGTCGCTTTGCTAATTTATGCGCTTTTTTTTCCCTTGTGGAATTACCAATTTGCCATCATACTGAACAAAAAAAGTTATCCCCATCCATCATGGGAACCTTTTAAGTTTTATGTTACCATTTAGCAAACTCAATCCATTATAAATACATACATATAATTTATTCTAATTAAAAATGGAAGATTATAGTATAAACACAGGATTCACGTCCACTAAAGGAAGATTAAATTTCCAAAATGATCTGAACTTTTATCGAGTCCTCTCAAATCATTGACAATGAAATTCGTTATCAAAATCTCTTAAATTTCATCAATTCTTCATCCTCCAAGGTGTAAAGTGAATGAAGATTAGAGTATAAAAACAGGATTCAGGTACACTAAAGTTTTAAAATTCCATAGAACTTATAAAAAAAGGGTTTGAAAAATGTTCATCGTTAATGCATTAATTAGCAAAGCTAATTAACTAAGTTCATATCAGTAATACATGTTTTTATGCTTAAAACCTTGCTTAAAATTGAGTTCAAAACTCACAGAGACGTTCCAAACGCCTCTTATTTTCAGCGTTTCACGGTTGGCATGCTTCGAAATAATTGTTCCAAAACTCCCCAACGGCGTGCCAAAACCTCAATTGTGGATTCTTAATTCCCACCTTTGATTTTAACATGTTTGATCCACATTTTTATGATTCAAATGAGTTTTGTTTGATTTAACAATATGATTATGAGCAATCTTGGAATTTTAAAATTGAGTTCAAAACTCACAGAGACGTTCCAAACGCCTCTTATTTTCAGCGTTTCACGGTTGGCATGCTTCGAAATAATTGTTCCAAAACTCCCCAACGGCGTGCCAAAACCTCAATTGTGGATTCTTAATTCCCACCTTTGATTTTAACATGTTTGATCCACATTTTTATGATTCAAATGAGTTTTGTTTGATTTAACAATATGATTATGAGCAATCTTGGAATTTTATACGAAACAAAAATACTGATCAAGAATAAATATATCGCACATGAAAAAATGTAAGTGTATTAATAACTCTGATACATTTACATTTTTCCAAATGCAAATATTGCCCGTAGGTTTATTTAACTGTACTATATTCTTGCTTCATTAGAAAAAAATTCTTCAAATTATATTTGAAAGAAAGATACTTATATATATTCACAATGTTACATGGTAAGATTAAAAGAATTGACTAATTTGAGAAACGAAATAAAGTTGTTAGAAGAAAATAGCATGCGTGACACAAATTAAACATTTTCCATCAATCAGAATAAGAATAACAAATGACAAGACCTTCACGCAGGACAGTTAAAGGGGAAGAGTTCAGCTATCCCACTATGTGAAAGTGCCGGTATACCCGCATGAATCCTGGTAGCGGAAGCTGAACACTAACTCATTAACAACCGCGCGTCGAACGGTTAAAAGTCATTCTGAAAGGATAAAGAAAAACCTACGCGCAGGTCAGACATAGGTAAAGCTTAGCCATCCTACCAAGTGCGAGTGCCGGTCCTATCCGCACACTCACAAAGGGGGAAGCAAAACTTCAAACTACTGTCAACCACATTAAAGGTTAACTTATTCTAAACACTTGGGAAATCGCTAATTTAAACCAAGTATGCAAGTCATATAAGGTTTATAAAGCAATGAACCCAAAGGAAATAACAGTCTTATCCGCAAAAAGATTTGTATTTCACAAAAGATATATTACAAGAATGGCCGGGTAACTACCCGCCTACAAAACAAAATCTATAGTCTATCCTAGCGGCGGGAAGGGATTTTCAGAATCAAGCTTCAGGACCACTTCCACTTGGACCCGCCCCATCAGTAGAGCGTGGCGGTTCAAGGAAAGCCTTGAGGATAGCAAGTCTATCATCAGCGGCAGCGACTTCCTTCACCTTCTCCACCACCGGATGCGGGAAGGCGGCATATTGGTTCACCGCTTGGTCATATGCAGCTTCGGTGTCCACATCGAACAAAGGGAAGTTGGAAGGCGGGACGCCTTTCTCAACGAACCCTAGACCAAGCAGGAAGCCGGCCTTTTCCCCATCCTCATGAGAAGCGTTGAGGGCTGCGCTCATGGCATCATCGTAAGTAGTCTCTGAGAAGACCCGATGCACAACCTACAAAGAAAATACAAGTGTCAAACACCTTTTCTATGTACAAAGGAAAGCGTGAAGACGTAAAGCTAAACATACCTGAGACAACGCTTCTCGAAGAAGCCATTCCTTGGCAACCAGAGCTTCTTGGAGGGCGGCTTGAGCTTCTCAAACATTTTCCATCAAAGTTTGTGTACTCGGTATTCCCCCTTATAGCTGGGGTCGTAATTACCGGAGTCTCTTGGTTACTCGGTTTCGGGACCGGAGTATCCTTAACCATCTTTCCAGAAGTTTTGAAAAAACTGGAGAAAAATAAAGTTCTAGCTTTATGCACGGATGGCGCCAATGAAGAAACACCGTGAGCAAAAACAATCAATATTAAGCTTACAAAGAAGTGCGTATCATCTGGAAAGAGATGTTGCTACATAGATCCCATGCAACTTATTCAACCACAAGACCTCCTTAATTAGTTTGTAAATAGTGTGTTTTTCTCGCTAATTTTACATGACTCAAGGTAACGCTGCTTACCAAAGATAGGGACATATGTTGATCGGATCAAGTCTACCAGGAAGGGGACTTTTATAGTAACAATAACTGAAATCGGCAAGCATGCAAACAAACATATTGGTGCCAGCATCCATGGTCTTTGATCACAAAAGACAAGTAACAATACTGCACCAAAGGCTACAATCATGGCAGTTGTAGAGAGGAATAATGTGAAAAGACCTAAAATCAACCTTCTTGGTAAACTGACCAGAAAATCTCTTTCAGAAAAACGCGCAGTAAGGATTGATAAGAAAAGTAATAACGCTGTAGTCGCTGTAAATAGGGAGAATGCATTGAATACTGCAAAGATAGTGATTGCACTTTCTTTTTTGAGCACGGGGATGCCGGAGTCTTGGTTGCTTCCACCAGGTACAGTGATTGCTGCCGCAAATACGATTGTGACGATTAATGCAGCAGTGATGCTACATGATTCCGCGGTTGCTTTCATCCATTCTTCTCCTTGCTTCATTAAGTCCCGATGTTCCTTGGTAAACACCATAGCCGGTGTTTCCTCATCCGCATTCTCATCTATCCGTTCCAGAGGTAACATGAGCTTCTCCACTTCCTGTAAAGTTTACCGAGTTAGAGTTTATGCAAGATGTTGACTGAAATCTTACTTGAGACATACCTCACGCCATATAAGCTCACGCTTGAGTTGAAGTGCAGCACCTGTAGTACGATCAAGTACAAATGAAGGTGCCAATCTTCCAGCCAAGTGTACAAGATTATCCTTTGAAGAATAGGTCATTGTTCTAAAAGACTCTGTTTGCTCAACTATGTGACGGATAAGGTTGTACACTTTTGCTGAACGGTTTAATACCGCTAACTGAATAACGTTATGCCCTTCATCATCCTTACAGTTGACTGCACCAGGAGACCTAAAAAGAATTCATCAACAACCTCGTAGGTACCCTGGCGTACAGCTTCAAGAATCGAAATCCTGTAAGAATAGTTATTTGTGCCTATCATATCACATATCGAGCTCAAAATGTTCTTTGCTTCCCGGTATCTTTTTTCTTCTTCTCAATATTCTTGATCGGACGCACTGCAATTTAGAAAATGAAGGCACATCACCATGAATTCATTCGAGTTTCCATCTTCAGATTAATTTATGTGTAATCACTTACCGGTAGCTACTAAAACCTTCCACAGAAGGTAACACAGCATAGAGAAGGTTAAATGGAGCAGCAAAAAGAGGAGACAAATCAACTGATATACCGGATAAATTGTGGCTATTGGGACTACACAAGAAAATAATCAAAATTGATCAGATTTGTATAGAAGTAGCGTCAAGTGTATGTAAATATAGGTGACCACTCACCAAGTAGAATCATGAAAATTTTCCCTATCCAGCCACAGCAGGGGTTATTACAAATTTTCATTACCTGTAAGGTGTCATCGACACATTGATCCATAATATTAGAGTGAAATAGCAAAGAACCTTTCAAGATTGTTTTCTCACGAACATTTTTGAAAGCTGCACGATATATACACGTAGTAGAATAAATTAAATATTGTGTCTAAAGATATATTACTCTATCTACACGGTTTGTGTTTGAAACAAAAGTTAGAGAAATATATACATGGATAGAAAAAAAGATTCCATGAAGTCAAGATCTGTTGGGAAGGTTAAAGTTATTGCCATCAATATACTAGTGATTGTCGACATAAATAAGGAAGACTTCTCATACTTTTCTAGCAATTCCCCAGCTAAATCTGCATTTATGAGAGATTAGTATGAGCATATATTTTAAATTATTTACATGAGCCGAACACAACTAATTAAAAAAATAAAAGCATATCTTTTGTTTTGGGTAGTGTTAGTCTATAATATGTTTAATAAGTTGAGATGGTGTACTTCTTTTCAGCCCAAATCAACTAATAAGTTGAGATGAATGATAAGACCCTACAAATATATCCAATGCAGCAACCCGGAGCATAACAGGTACCAGGCGCACCACTTGGCACCGGACGCTGGTACACCGTAACGAAACATCAAATGCGTATATGCATAACCGTCGTTGCACGTGCAACTAGCACTGGAATACGGTAACCCCCATGGAAACACACATAACAGACGCTTCGCAGTATTTCTATATCATCGGCTCTTCTTATTTCTATTGATTTACGTCTAGCCTGTTGTTCTATTTTTTTGATCTTTTCATAGAAATATTCCACATATTTTCAAATCTAGTATTTACATATACAACATATATCACTTACAATATATATCACTGTTAAGGGGGAATTTCTTAGTATTTGGGTGATTTTTAGGTATTTCAATAAAAAAAAGAATTGGGTTGCGCCATATATATGAAAGAGTATACAATAATGATGTATTTGTCGAATCAAATACCATGGTCTAATAATTAAACATTCTGACTAGTTGATAATTTTACTATTAGTTGGGAATTTTGTGAAAGGTTCCTGTAAAAAGTTTCATTAACGCCTAATTCATGTCGAGTAGACCTTATTGTTGTGAGAATTATGCCACCGATGCCTTAATGCGCCTAACCAGTGCCGGCTACTCGTGCACATCCTGGGCTACGCGCGTACCAGCAATGTGTGTCCGATGCCACAAAACATGCGTCCTGGCGGTACCGGCTAGATGTATGACCTGAACCAAAATAACTTTTTTTGAATCGACCTGTTCTGACCCATGACCCAAAACCTTCCGACCAACCATTTGCTGGGCCTACCTACTCACCATATTGTTTCGTGTCAATAGCGGTTAGGATAGGACTTAAATCGAACATTGAAGCATCGCAAAATTCAGAAGATGGTGTCAATTTCAACAAATATGCAGACATATTATGCTTATTATTGGCAAAAGCACTATCCAATGGTGACTGTTGGTTATGGTCTTTGATCCCCAACAGTTCTTCCCTCTTCTGAACCAAGAGTTGGGCCGCATATTCATTACCAACCATCGCAGCGATGTGTAATGCTGTTCAACCCTTATCATTCTGTGTTTCAATATATTCTCCTTGTTGTAAGAACACCAGCAGTTTTTCAACGAAATAGTTGTGGCCCCTTTCAACCGCTACATGAAGGATTGTGTTGCCGTTTGCAGTGATGGGCTCTGTGGCTGCATTGTTATGGACTTTCAATATGGATTTTGCTTTCCACCAACACCCTTCAACAGCAGCTTCATACAATCTCTTCCGTGTGTTTTCCATTTCCGGAACCTCTCTTATGGATTCTATTCCGAACGTAAATCCTACTGGATCGTCTGTTGAAGCATTTCATTTCAATTTTTGAGTCATTTTAAATAAAAGCCACATATAATCATTGGTAATCAAATTCGTGGCACGTACCTTCTTTAGTAAATAATTTTGTTGGGTCAAACATTGATTCTAGTTCCTTCCATATGAAATATAGCCATAAATGGCCTTTAAAATTCTTGATCAGTTGGTCCTTCATAGTACCGAAGATCCAACCTTTGACAAGCTCGTCATATTTATCACTCGTGGGGTTATCACTATTTGGTCGAATATAAATGACGTAAAGCAACTCCTGACTCTCTAAGAGGCACATCATCTGAGCCTTCCAGATACTGTAGTTGCTGTGGCCGGAGAGCGTAACTGAAACAAAGTTGGAGACGTTAACATTTGATACCCGAATATATTTGAGGTCTTCTCTTATAAGTGCAGAAACATCAAGTGCATTCCATGAATCACCTGCACTTCATTTCAATATTTCAGAAAGAATAAAAGTTCAAAAGTCAAATGAAAAAGAAATTACTACCAAAATTTTTTATTGGACAATATTATTAATTATTATTAGTGTGAGCCTACGGTCCACTTTAGGTATATATGGTTTTCTTAGGTGGTGAAGGCTAGGGTTTGGTTATTTGTATGTGTCGTGGCACGGAGAGGGTGTAAAGCCTAGGCTGGCTCTAATATCATGTTAGATGATAAAATAATAATTTGATTGATAGTGGAGTTGTCTTACACTATATAGAAAAATAAGAAAACTTTGTAAGAATAAATATATGGATATGTATATTTATATGTGGCCATCGTTATTATTTATATAATAATAGATCAAGATTAATTAAATTATACCTTATTAAAAAATTAGCTAGGTAATTGTTGATTGATCATATTATCCTTTTTGCTAATCAAGGGTTTCCCCTTGGGTGTATATAAATACATTGAAGAGATTAATTAACATCATAAGAAAAACTTAACCCTCACTTTAAATTCGTGACCCATCTCTCTCTTCATAATTCGGTTTCCTCAAGAACCTTAATTCCCATCACTAATATACATCCTAAAGGGGAACTCGACAAAGCTAAATATTATGTCGTCTGGAGCATTCTCATCAGTCGTGGCTACTCTATTTGCTGTAATAGGTATGTTTTAGTTGTAGGTTTATCATAACATTCATGTTTTCTATAACATACGTGAAGAACTGATCAACAAACTCTAGATACTTAAAGTGGGCATGCGGCTCACACTAATAATAATATAGTCCAATAGTTTTGTTTTGGAAAATCAAATAAAATACGTGCTAGTTATTGGAGTGTGTACCTTCTTCTGTATAGCTTATTGGCCGATTAAACAGGGATTCTAGTTGCTTCCATATAGATTCTACAGAAGAGTAGTCTAAGAAATCCTTGAGCAGTTTGTGGTCCATAGTAGTGAAAATCCAACCTTTGACAAGTTTGTCATACGGTTGAATCATGTGGGTACCCTTGTCCCCAGGAAAAGGATATTCAGCATTAATGATGTGAAGTAACTCCTGGCTTTCTAAAAGGCAAAGCATCTGAGCCTTCCAGATATGATAGTTGTTGTGCCCGGAAAGCTTCACTGAAACATACTTGAAAATGCTAAGACGCAATACCTTCTTATAAATGTCGTCTTGTTTTTGTGCAGGATCACCTGCATTTCATTGCAGTATTAATTTAGACAGGATATAATAAATTCAAGAGTCAAGTATGTTGGTATATATAGTACTTAATGGAGTATATATACCGTCTTCTGTATCGTTTGTCATGATGGATTCTAATTTCATCCACACCTCTCGTGCTGTAACTAGGTCTTTGACATCCTTGAGCCTATCTTCATCTAGAGTACTTGTAATCCAACCTTTGACAAGCTCGTCGTATCTAGAAATCATGTCGACACCCCTATCCTCCGGAAAAGATTTCTCGGCATCAATGATGTGAAGCAACTCCTGACTCTCTATGAGGCAAAGCATCTGAGCCTTCCAGATCTTATAGTCGCTTCTCAGGTAAAGCTGTTTCACCGAAACAAAGTTGGAGACTTCAATAGCCGATGCCACCCGATACTTTGAATATGCTTTCTTAGATGAACCATCCATCTCAATTGACTTATTTCAACTATCCAAAACAAGTTCTTTTAGATCGATCTCTGTAAAAGAAAAAAAATTCCACACTTGGCAATTAATGGTCTATATATATAAGCTATTTCGTACTCAAACAGTCAAACCTTCCCCAGATCCAACGATTGATCAGGGAGCTGGCCTTGAGATGGATGCATAATTTAAAAATGAGGGTTAGTGATCATAGTGAATAATAAACGAAGGCGTATGCAATAATGCATTTTGCTTGTGTAAGCAATCTTGTGTCATAATATAAATGTTGAAATTAAAACATTCGGTTTTAATTCATTATTTGATGTGTGATAATGTTGCTAACTTAAAAACTGTTTGGTGGTTAATTTAGTATGGATGTTTAGGGTATTTTGGTGATACTTGAAAGACTACATATTAAAGTATGGAGTTGAAACTGGAAAGGAGCTGGATCGATTTGTCAAGTGGGTAATTTTTTCTGCATTAGGGGTTCTTTAATCGTTGTCAAGTGGGTATTTGAGTTTTAACCATGAAAAAAATACCCACTTATTTGTCAAGTGGGTATTTTTTTTTGTATTTTTTTTCTGCATTAGGAGTATTTAATCCAATACAGTTGTTGAGATAACTAAGATTAGGTTAATTATTTGCTCACTGTGGAGGGGCTTTGTCGTCCCTTCACGTTATCGTCGCTTGAAAAATGGGGCTTCGAAATCTCCCTTCATAATGTCAAATTGTGGTTTAAAGCCCTTTTACCATGTTATATAGGGGTGAGTTAACGTACAATTAATAATCGCTTAACCTACATTACGTACACGAAATACGTTCAAGGTTAAAAACACAAATACGTTCAAGACAAATTCCAAAACTTAAAGACGTTCAAGGTTAAATTATAAAATGTTCAGGCTTAAACATGGTACTTTCATGGTTAAAACTCAAAGTGAAAATTGATCGATTGAAGCATCAGATTGATGATTAATTGGATCGATTTCAAAGATTAATTGATCAATTAGCTTTAATTCTAATTTCAATTCTTATCAAAAGTTAAAACAAACATATGAACAAAAAGCGACGATGTATCACAACTGTGGATGGTGGATGGTGGACGGAATCGCTGAACGGTGATGGATTGCTGAACGGTGACGGTGAAGATGGACGGAATCGATGGGGGCAGAGGTGGACGAAGACCGTCTCGCGTGGTTTGAAACAGGAACGAGTAATAACCATTGGAGGAGAATTAAAGGTTTTTGTTGGTTGGTTTAATTATTAAAATCTTAATTTTAAGGTGGTTGTTTGAAACAAGAATGGGTGGGTTGTACCGGTGATTCTCTAATAAGTGTTACTAAGTTTGGATTATGCTTAAACTCTATAATACTTGTAAAGCATCTGAAAGTATTAAGAGCAATCTTCTAACCTCAACCAATATACTTGAATTTGGATTGTGTTAACTATTAAAAGCAATCTTCTATGAGTTTGGATCATATACAAATGAAATTAACGTACTAATTGTGAAAATCAAGTAGAGCAATTATGTAATTACATCATTGAGTATGAAAATCAAGTAGAACAATTATGTAATTACATCATTGAGTAATTACTCAATGATGTAATTACATAATTGCTCTACTTGATTTTCACAATTAGTACGTTAATTTCATTTGTACGTTAATTTTCACTATCTTTTGTTTTCTAAAACTGTACTTTGAATTTCGAAGTCAACGTATGTTATTAAATTTGAGTTAGATCCCATCTTTGATATTATTTAAGTTTCATATTATAAAATATATACATGCCACGCCACTACAGTTAAGATTAATAATCCACATTCCACATTGTTTAGCTAGGTACAGCTGTGATACCTTTTTCTTATTCCAGCTGATGGTGTTGACTCTTGACTTGGTCCTTACATGATGAATATTGAAATATGTATTATGTTCATAAAATGCAATAAGTCATATAAATATTTCATAAATTCAAAATGCAATATAAATGAACTAAATGAATAGTAATTGATATAAATTGAATAATTAAATGCATATAATCAACGGAGTGGTTTGGTAGAGGAATAAACTTATATTTCACCTATAAGATGCAGACAATTTATCAAGGTGTGAACATTATCCTTGATGTTATGAACATCAAAAAGTTAACAAGGTTAACAAAATTGATCGAATCAATTAGGAAACGAAATGATAACCAGCTGAATCTTTACAACAGCAAGCTAACCACTTGTTAACAACAAAAGTTTAATACTGACATTTAGTCCCTAGAGATCAGGAACTTACACAAAATTAAACCAAACTAGTAAAACTATCAACAAATGACAATCCAGCCCCTGAACATTTAACTAACTGGCAGTTGACTAGCTAGAGACATTTTGACTTTACTTTTCAACACTTGAACAGCCAATATTATACATTTTATTAAGGTGTGAACAATCTTGAACTAGCAAACTAAAAACCATGTTCTCATACCAGCTTTCATCAAAACAAGATAGTTGTCTACTTGTCTAAGGAAAACCATCAGGTCACTTTTTCTAATGAATTCAACACCATCAAATCCGAATGTAGAATATTAATTTGGTATTGTTTATGTTATTGCAAAGTATTTATTTGTCCTTTTAGCCAGCATATCTAAAATAATGAAATAAAAAACCAAGTTTCAACTCTTGATTACGAATGTTTTAGTAACTATATGGACATGATTTACAACTTTAGGCATGATTAAAGCATTGAAGTTAAGTTTACTTTAGTATAATTTCGTTTTAATTTGTGGTCATGTATCTTTGTTTGTCGTTGACATTAACTAAGGGGATGCTTGACAACTTGTCTAAATTAAGAGGTAATCTCTGAATCATTCAGTGTGCTTCTGAAACCTATAAGAGGTTCTATGAACTATTAAGAAGTGTTTTTTTTGTAACCATACACACTTATATCTCACCGATAAAAAAATTTAACATCCTAATAGAATCATTAAAAGACTATCAAACAACCTCTTAATTAAATTGATACATTTCAGTTTGAGAGTATGGTTTGTTGATTTCTCAAATCACTCCCAAAGACTTAAAAAAAAAATCATTATGAACCAGCATAATTCAACTTTACACAGAACCTTGTCTTGATTAATTTCTTTTAATATAAAATTTATATATTTTTATACAATTCTAATGAATGAACAAAATTAGGATCGAGGTTTGACGTGTGTGGTAATTCCAATGGAGCTAAATATAATGCGTACCTTAGTTGCAAATCATGACACACGGTAAAAACGATATTGATCTATACAAGTTTAATGGTTGTTTTAAAAGAAATTATGATGTGTAATCTAAAAACTACATCATCTCCCTACTAAAGTAGCATTATAACATTATCAATTTACTGATAAGGTATTTAATACAGTCAATTCCTTATATGATTTATAATGTGATTTTAACCCGTGTTAACATGATTTATTATTATTTTGATATATGTCAAAATTTTTCTATAAACTTCTTAATATGTTATTCTATATTATTGCTTTTTCACAGAACGGTATCACCAAGCGGGGATAGCTCAGTTGGGAGAGCGTCAGACTGAAGATCTGAAGGTCACGTGTTCGATCCACGTTCACCGCAAATTGTTTACATTTAATGCTTTTTTTCATTTTCCGTGTAATATACATTTCTCTTTAATGGTCGTGAATACTGAATACTAGCCTTACTCTGATTGTATACTTATGAACCAAGTTATAACTATATTTCTGTAGCATTTACAATATGTAGTTGCACCTAGGAATGGCAACGGGGCGGGTTTGGGGCGGGTTTTGCTTAACCCGAACCCGAACCCGAAACCAAAAACCATCCCGTACCCGCCCCATTACCCGTCGGGTTTAAATCGGGGATTCCCCGTTTGGTTTTTTGTACCCCCCGACCCGCCCCGTCCCCGAACCCGAAAACCCGAAACCATTCAAATCACAAGGTAAATCTTTTATCTTCAACCTCTGCATCTACATATACTATTGAACCTCACATTCATCAATTTCCTGTATAATATTTAAAACCCCATTCATGAATCACATCCAGAACTTTAAAAAATCACTTTTTCTCAAAAGGGTTATTATTAATTTTACCAATAACCCAATTTCCCCAATCGGGTCACACCCTGCAATCCAAAGCCCTAGAATTTATCGCACAAAAGCAACTTGTAACCCCAAATCGAAGAATGAGGTTACGGATTATCGAGAAGCCGAAGATGCGTTATTAGATTACTTACATTCCACTAGAAACTTACAGTTTATCGATGGTGCAGACGGCGATTGAGTGGATGGTGATGGTGGTGCAGACGGCGATTGAGTGAATCGGGGGCGGACTGGCGGTGGCGGAGTCTGGAGGATGAGTGGATGTCTGGATGTAGGTTTAGGTTTTTAATATATATATATATATATATATTATTTATATTTATATTTATATATTATATCGGGGCGGGTCGGGGCGGGGGTACCTGAACCCAAACCCGAACCCGAACCCGAACCCGAAACAATCCCCGAAACAATCTCCGAAACCCGACCCGAAACCGAAAAAACAAAACCCGACCCGACCCGAAATAAGCCGGTTTTCGGGTTTCCCCGTCGGATTCGGGGATTTTTGCCATCCCTAGTTGCACCTCCAAAAGTGAATGAATACATTGTACATATCCACTAGTTAACCATGACTCTTTTATAATAGAAATCCAATTAGCAAGATGTAATCATTTGATAACGTGCATTTGGATATTTGTTATGCAGAATGTGCATTCTCGAGTGTATATCAAGTCTCAAAATAATCTCTATCATACTTTTTCTATTAAGAGGCTACCTTTGACCGGTCAACATTAAGTGTTTTTGGTTCACTGGAATGACATATTTGATTAGATCAATTAGCAAACCTCTTATCTATTAAACTTCAAAATGATACTAAATAAAAGTTTTACTTATTTGTTCCCTCGCATGTTCATCAGCCTCACTATGCCACTCACGCACCACCTCCTCAACCCATGACACCTCCTCAACCCACAACAACCTCCTCCACTACTAATCACCACCAGACTGACGTACTTAGCACTGACTCAACAGTTATTGCCTCAAAGTCTCTTAACTATTCAAACCCTTTACTAATTCAACACTTACTACTGCAAAGGCTATCAAATAACCCTAATTAGAAATTACAACATATACCAAGTCTATTCAGATGCAACTCGATCATAAGATAAATCACTTTACCAATGATTCTTCTTATTTCTTCATTATATTCCAATTAGGAAACTCACTCTTTGAAAATGAGAAACGGCAATCAAGCCTTGTTTCCTATGTGACGATGACGTAGAGGGGCTCTTATCCATACTACATATAATACATGAGTGATGGACAAATTAAGAAACTTAGATTTTAAAAGTTTTACAACTTGTAATGCATAAGGTATACCTTATAAAGCATGTAAGAAAATGACAAACTTGTCAATTACAAAAATATGCTTTGAAATAGTTTCAACATTGCCCCCTCAACTTTAGTTAAGTTTTGTAAATTTAAGAAATAGTTACAACTTTGGCCCCGCATCTTTACCCATATGTTTTATTAATTTCAATTTTAAACTAACTTTCCACCAACGATTTTTAAACTGCCAAAACCTTTTCATACGTTAATATTTTTTTAAAAAAATTACACCATAAAAACGGGCATTTTATTGTCTTTAATTTGGGTATGGTATTGCTATAGTTTTTTTTCAATTAAAAAAATTAGCATTTTACGTATGGGTGTTCACAATTCGGTTTTGACGGTTTTTAAGTTAAACCGTGAGCCAAACTATTAGTAAAATCTTTTGTCGTTGAAAACCAAAACCAAACTATTGAAAATTGAAACCAAATTGTTACTAACTTTTTGGTTTCACGTATTGAGCTTCAATAATAAATTCACCCCCCGGTTTGGTTTTTATGGCCGTCTTTCGGGTCAAACCACAAACCAAACCGTTCGCTACGGTTTTAAAATTTAGAAACCGGCCAACCAAAAGTCAAAATAAAAAACCAACTATGACTAAACCGATAATTGGTTTAAACGGATTCAAGGATTCAAATGAACTATAAACATCCATAATTGTTATGTGATTACAAGGATTTTGCGTTTCTCGACGCATTGTGTGGGCACCCGTCTATATATAATAGAGGAGTGAGGGACCTCTTAATTTTAAGAGGTACATTATTTGATGCTTATAATACAATTAACAATGCATAAAAATTTAAGAATTTGGGTTTCATATGGTATTTTGGTTATCTGATCTATGATTGACTATTTAGTTTTGAAATTACAACAATGATCCTCCAACTTTAGTCAAATTTTGTTAACTTATTAAATAGTTACAAATAACGCCCCTTATCTTTAGCAATATATTATTTTTAATTTCAATTTTAAGGCAGCTTCCACCCCACCCCCCCCCACCCCCACAATTTTTAAACGGTAATAAATTTTCATAGCTAATATTTTCCTAAAAAAAATACACCATAAAAACGAGGATTTTACTTCTTTAATTTGAGTATGATATTGCTATAATTCTTTTTTTAATATTAAAAAAATAACATATTACATAATAACCAGTTAATACTGAAAAATGGGTCTAGCGGGTCCGGGTCATGGGTCAAAGCATATGGGTTAGGGTCCGAATGGGTAAGAACGAGTTGTGTGCATACCCATCACATCGCGCGGGCACTGGGCTAGTAATGGTTAATTTGTATCTTGTCAAAAGTATGTTGAATAAGTTCTTGATGTTCGCACGTCATTGCCTTTTCCTAAATTAATAATGTTGCAAGTTGTTTTCACCTTAAGTAATGACCGATGTTAATAATATAATGCAACACTAATGGCATAAAATGTTTGTTTGTAATAGGGATGAGCGTTTTAGGTAGGGTACCGATTGTTACCTGTACCGGTATCAAATTCGGTATCAATTTGGTACCGTCGGTACCGAATCGGTACCAAGTTTTGAGTTTTCGGTATCGGTACAGTATCGGTACCGGTATTTCCCGAATTTTTCACGAAATACCGGTACTGTACCGGTACCGAAGCGATACCGGTACCGTACCGGTATCGAACCGAACATTTCGGTATCGGTACCAACAATTTCTAAATTTCGGGATCGGTACCGGTACCATCCTAATCTCATCCCTAGTTTGTAATACTCTGCAAATGTTTCATTTCATCTACAACATTTACTTAGTAAGGGACATGTAGCTTAGCGGTACTAAAGATGAATGAATATAATTAAGGTGGTTCTTCTAAAATGGGCGAGGGTTGAAATATCATAATATACATTAGAGTAAATTTAAATAGAGGTTTAGGGGATCTCATGATTAGCGTTAAAAAACCCCTATAATATTACTTCACATTTTCGAATGCAAATATGGGATGTGTCTGGGCCAATTACTTTTATTAATTTTTGGGCTTACCCATATGTAATATGTTGATTCGGGATGTTCTCTACAAAGATAAGGTAGAGTGGTAGACACTCTTATGGAAAGTGTAACGGGTCAAATATATTTACAAATGAAATGAAGATCTTATCATCTCATTCTATATGTCAACCAGGTACATGCAAAACGACTTATAAATCTCTAACCAACTCTAATGGAATTGGTATCAGGTTTGAACATGAACATAAACACAAAACCGAATACAAACCCAGTCACGTTTGTTATTATTGAGAAACTTCACAAAACTCAATTACTCATATTACAATCTCCTAAACCCCAAAGCACGTGTATTTATAATCTAACCTAGCACGTTTAGACTACAATTTAGGATTGCTAAATAATAGGACATGATACCTATACTAACAATTAAATCTGAGCACATTTAATTGTTTATATTATCCACTCCTTAAATCATGCTACTTAGTCTTGCACGCCAAGTAACGCTCTTTAAACCGAAATTCCCAACAATCACCCCCGGAATTTCGAACTTGAAATCGACAAGTCTTCAACTCCAAGTGATTCCCGCATCTCCTTGAATTTGATTCTCCTAAGAGCCTTCGTCAAGATATCGGCACATTGCTTAACACCACTAACATGCTCGACACTTACTTCTTCACGATTAACACATTCCAGAATGTAGTGATACCGAGATTTAATGTGTTTGGTCCTTCCATGGAAAACCGGATTCTTCGCGAGAGCTATCGCTGATGAGTTATCGATACGTAACACCACTGCTGGAATTTCCTTGTCGAATAACTCACTTATCAATTCCCTTAGCCAAACCGCCTGACTCGCGGCTGCGCTTGCCGCCATGTACTCTGTTTCACACGATGAGAGTGCAACTGTATCTTGTTTCTGTGAACACCAAGTAATTGGTGAAGACCCAAGATAAAATACGTGCCCAGTAGTGCTTCTGCCATCGTCCTGGTCAATGTTATGGCTACTATCACTATAACCAACTAACACGTTTTTCCCACGAGTGTAAGAAATACCAAAACCGAGAGTACCTTGAATATAACGAAGAATTTGCTTTATAAGAGTTGCTTGAGATTGCTTCGGGTTTTGCATGTACCGGCTTACGACTCCAATCGAATACGCCAAGTCAGGATGAGTTTGTAAAAGATACCGGAGATACCCAACAATCTTTCGACATCTCGTAGCATCAAAATCTTCTTCATCTTCAAATTTAGAAACTTTTATACTCGGATCCAATGGAATTTGAGCAGAATTGCAAATCTCCATTCCAGCTTCAGCTAAAATTTTCTTCGCATACGTTTCTTGCTTGATTTTTATCCCATCCTTGCTTTGTGAAACTTCAATTCCGAGATAATAAGTTAGCTTTCCCAAATCCGACATCTCAAAGTTTAAAGTCATCTCGCGCTTAAACTCCATTATTAAGTTTAAATTGGAACCCGTTACGATGAAGTCGTCAACGTACACACCGACTATTAAGAGATCAGTTCCAATTTTCTTTCGGTATACCGCTTGTTCTTGCGTGCACCGGTGAAACTTCATATTTAACAAAATACCGTTCAGCTTTGTATTCCACGCCCTCAGAGCTTAGCTTAAGTCGTGCAACGCTTTGGATAATTTGTATACTTTATGCTTCTCACCCTTTTTAACAAAACCATGCGGTTGAGTAACAAATACTTCTTCTTTTAACTCGCCATGTAGGAACGCGAATTTGACATTGAGGTGATGCAATTCCCAACCTTCATTCGTTGCGAGAGACAATAATAAACGAACCGTTTCGAGTCTAGCCACCGGTGAGAAAACCTCGTCAAAATCGACTCTGGTTTGCTGAACATAACCCTTTGCCAAGAGTCTCGCCTTGTGTTTATTAAGCGAGTCGTCCGCATTTCTTTTAACCTTGAAAACCCACTTTAAACCAATCGCCTTTGCACCACGTGGTAACTCGGTCAACGTCCACATATTATTTTTATTTATCGACTCAATTTCGATACGCATTGCTTTCACCCACTCCGGTTTCGATTTTGCATCATTAAAACAAACAGGTTCACCATCAACAAGCAATAAAATATCTTCATCAATCATACTCGAATTCAAGACATAATCACTAAAACGTACCGGGGTAACCGTGGCTCGAGAAGATCTCCGAACAACCGGCTCAGGTGTAACCAAGCTTGTACTAGCTGGGCTTGTTGGAGCATTTTCAACCATAGGTACTTCATCATCTTCTTCACCCCCGTCACCACTTGAACTCGTAGAGTTTGACCCAGGGCTCGACCCGATGTTTTCGGTATTCATGATTCCTTCTCCGGCGTCAATTTCATCACCAAAGTTAACCCAAAACATACCTGGTGATCGATCCTGCTCGTCGATTATTTCGGTACTTCTATCCCAATTCCAACCTTGTTTTTCATCAAAATTCGTGTCACCCGCTCTATTCACAACAATTTTTCTAGTCGATGGATTGTATAAACGATATGCTGCCGAACCTTTCTCGCTTCCGAGATAAACTAAACGAGTCAAACAATCGTCTAATTTCTTAATACTTCCACCAAGTATTTTTGAATACGCAACACATCCAAAAACTTTAAGAAATCTAAGATCCGGTTTCTTTCGTTTTAACATCTCATACGGTGTTTTGTCTTTTAACGCTCGAGTTGGAATTTTATTAATCACGTCGGTCGAATGCCTCACCGCGTCTCCCCACATATAATTCAGAACCTGTCTCGCTTTTAATATACTCCGAGTCATATCCAATATCGTGCGGTTTCGCCTCTCTACAACACCATTTTGTTGAGGTGTATATGGAGCGGTTAAATGCCGAATAAAACCTTCGTTTTTAGAGAACCGATTGAAATCACGAGACGTAAATTCTCCCCCTCGATCGGTTCGAAACGTCTTGATTTTCTCACTATTTTCCGCTTCCACCATGGCTTTAAATCGCTTGAAGGTATCAAACGCTTCACTTTTTTCCTTCAACAGAAAAGTCCACATGAAACGAGAAAAATCATCAATCAAGATGAACAAGTACCTATTTCCGGCTATGGTACTAGGAGTAATGGGCCCGCATAAATCTCCATAGATTAGTTCCAAGGCTCGGGTTGCTCTGAAAGTCGCCGACTTCGGAAACGGTTTCCTCGTTTGCTTCCCGACTAAGCACAAGTCACAAATTTGATTTTCTTGATCAACTTTTGGCATTCCAACGACCATATTCTTTTTCACCATTTGTTTCATAGACTCGAAATTTAGATGTCCTAGTCTCGCGTGTCAAAGCCAATTCTCGTTATCAATCCGGGCTTGTAAACACACGGGTTTCCCCGTCTTTAATTTAATCGTATAAAGACGATTCTTGGATCGAGTAACCCGCATCAACAATTTTCCTTGATCATCATACATTAACAAGTAATCGTCTTTCATACGAATATCACAACCACTTTCTGTTGCTTGCCCAAAACTAATAATATTACTTTGTAAACTAGGAATATAATAAATGTCGGTCAATAATTGTTGCTTCCCCGTTTTACCGACTAGCAATATCGACCTTTTCCCGCAAATATCAACATAAGACCCATCTCCAAATTTAACTTTGCCACCAACACGCTTATTTAATTCAGAGAAAAAAGATACATTACCCGTCATATGATTGCTCGCCCCGTTATCCAAATACCACAAGTCTTGTTCGTCCGAACCACCCTCATAATCTTTTGGTATAACCTTCTGTTCCTTCAAGTACACTTTTTCTTGAACACACTGCACCATATAGAGGGACAGGTCTTTTTCTTTTGCATCGACCAAATTTGCTTGTTTATCCTTCTTTTGTTCCAGACACCTCGAGACGAAGTGACCATATTCATCACAACAAAAGCATTGAACTTCCGAGTAATTCTTTTTAACCTTTCGTTTATCCCCTTCATTGGACCTTCCTTGTGAACCACGGTTCTGATTGCCACGTCCACTACCACATCCTCGGTTCGAACCTTTCCCGTGATCCCTACTTGATTCGCGTGAAACCTGCCTCGAACTCGAAGAGGATTCAGAATGATTAAACAAAAGTTTACCTTCTTCAGAACGCAACACGTGTCCTTTGATATGCTCCTCATAAGTTTTCAACCTCCCGACAACATCCTCAAAACCGACTGTTTTAAGGTCTAATACTTGCTTGAGGGATGCTACAACTTGGATAAACCGGCTCGGCAGGCTTGTGAAGAATTTCTGAACTAGCTTCCTTTCTTTATATGGTTGTCCAAGTGTGGTTGCTTTAGAAGAGATCGCGGTAATTCTCGAGGCATACTCGTCAATTGTTTCAGTTTCTTTCATCATCATACCGTCAAATTCACGTATTAACGTATGAAGTCTAACATCCTTCACACGTTCCGCGCCCATATTTCTTGACTTTATGGCATCCCACATCTCTTTTGCCAATTTAAAATTACCGATTTGAAGTATATGTTCCTCGGGAATTAACTGAAAAAGAAGCTACTTCGCGATGTTATTTTTCTTCGTGTCATTAGAGCCCGGGTCAATTACATCCCAAACTCCATGAATCCCAAAAATAACCTTCATATGCATACTCCAACTCGTGTAGTTTGTTTTTGTCAAACGCGAACACTGAAACGATCCAGAGGTCGTCTCTTTTCCCGTTTGGTTCGTGACACTCATCTTGTTTCTACGGCTATAAGATTTTGAAAAATCCGTTGGTGTAACTGGTTCAATTTTTCCAGCCTACACGATTAAGCCCGGTTCGAAATCTAAACCGAACACGCCTTTCGGTTTGAAATTTTCCTTGGACACAAGAAAATTGAAAAAAAAAAGAACTATAACTCTTTCACCAAATTGAACAAATTTGACAAATAATTCTATAAATGTGCCAAATTTGACAAAGTTAACAAAGGTCAATATGCCAACCTTGTTAACAGCTAGCTAACAAACAATCACGTGAAACAGTGAATGAACTCCACCTCGATAATCGCACCCCTTTCCAAATTACCTCAACAAACAGGTTTACCTTTTGCTTTGCCGACCAGATTCAATCGCCGACCAAATCCCCGTCCACCGATCCAGAAACCAACTCAATCCCGTGACCTCAATCTCCGTCACGCCGGTTGCCGATTTCTGCTGCTCACCGGTCGGTTGCCGTTAGAACTCCGATTGTTAGCAAACACCGACAAGCACAAGTGATTAACTGGTCATCGATGGGAGTTCCCTCACGTCGCAGGTCACTCCGATCTTCGACTGCACAGGTCCGACCTTCACGCCGGTTCCCAGGTATGTTAAACGCTCTGATACCAATTAATGGAATTGGTACCAGGTTTTGAACACGAACAGAAACACAAAACCGAATACAAACCCAGACACGTTTATTATTATTGAGAAACTTCACAAAACTCAATTATTCAGATTACAATCTCCTAAACCCCAAAGTACGGGTATTTATAATCTAACCTAGCACGTTTAGACTACAATTAGGATTGCTAAATAGTAGGACATGATAACTATATTAACAATTAAATCTGAGCAAATTTAATTGTTTATAATTATCCACTCCTTAAATCATGCTACTTAGCCTTGCACGCCAAGTAACGCTCTTTAAACTGAAATTCCCAACAAACTCAACCCTAACCGAGTTGCGAAGCTTCGATCTTTGCCACGCCCTCTTGCTCTTTAAACTTGCTATAAATATCCCCACTGTAAAACTCTCTTGTTCTAGCCACCAACAAAAGTGTAGCCAATGCTCCAAAGCAACAAACACCACCCAATATCATAAACGACCACTTATAGCAGTCTTTCCCAATACAAACCAACTCCTTAACCGACGATTGATCCAGCCCACTTCTTTTTAGCACCTTAACCGCTTCTCGGTCATACATCGGGCCAGTAACCCTCACATTCAAAATATAGGATGCAACGGGACCTCCCAATTGTGCACAATTGAACAATGTGCTAAAGCGTTTGAGTCCAATAGTTCGGAAACAATAGCAAATATCAATGGGAGTTGTGCACCAAACGAGAACCCAATGATTACAGACGCGATATAAATAGACCCTGAGAAAGGGAAAGCAATTAAGAGGTGACCAATGCACGACATAAAAAGTATTAGTGTCATCATAAGCGGTCTAGAGAATTTGTACTTGACTAAACGATGTTCAGAGACAAGCCCCGAAAAGATTCTCCCGAAGTAGTTCCACATACTTAGGAGCGACACGAATGTACTTATCGATTTCTTTGGGTACCCTAATGATTCCCCGATTTGACCTAGGTTATCCACCGCGGTAAAACTAGTTCCAAGCCCGCAAAATGTCGCCACGTAAAGAATCAACATATCGACGCTTAATAACGCTTTTAGGATCGAATAATCTTCACCTCTTTCGGGTTTGTTCAAGAAAGTATTCTCAAAACAAGATATTAATCTTGATTTTGTCTTTGGATTCAAATTCAATGATGCTAATTCTTGATCATGGTCATGATCAATATCCAAATTTCCTATTTTACCCTCAGAAACCCTAATTCCTTGTCTAGTTTTTTTCATAACCTCTAATTCTTGCTTGATTGAGATAAACAGCAAAGAGTAGTAAACACACGAGCGAGGCGCTGCTAGCGTAGGCCACAGGCGAAAAAGCCACCATCTTTTGAGTTATGGTCATAGCCATAATAAACAATGCAAGAACAATGGATGCATACAAGAAATGATAATAAACCCTAATCTCATTTGAACCTTTAACCTCTACACCTTTAATATCTCTGATTGTGTAAACAAAAACCACTGATAACACTGTTGGAAGCCATGCAATTAATAATATAGTTGCTTTTGAATCATCACGATACACAACTAAGTAAATTTGAGCCATAATGGCTCCACTTAATCCGGTGAACCCTTTTAACAGACCCAAAACTACCCCTCGGTTCTCCAGGAAGTTTCGGAGGGTGGTTGTGAGAACTCCAGTGTTTTCGAAGTTCTGAGCGTTGGCGGCAATGCACACATACATGCACATTTGCCATATACGTGGCTCCGGGATGCGGTTGGTGACAGCGAGCCATATCATGAAGTACCCAGTGAAGTTTACCGTGGCGCCGATGTGGAGGAGACACCAAGTTGGGGTGATTTCCGCAATGAGTCCGGAGATGACCCCGACACTCGAACCTACATCTTTGAAGAATCCGATGAGGTTGAGTGTCGTCTGGTCGTACCTGAAACGAAAAACAAAATGATATTGGTGAATAATAATTTGTGCGTTAAAATACCAATACATAATATTGTATTGATTTTTTTATATTTTTGATTGATCGATTGGTAGCGGTACCATTGAATAACATAAACCAAATGTTACCTTTAGTGAAAACATGAAAAACGGATACCGGTGCACACAAAGTACCATGAAAAAGGCTAATGATGACACCAGAAGTCAACAAAACGTCAATAAAACCTTATGACTAATAAAAAAATATGATAAATGGTAAATCAAATAATAACAACGATAATAAATTACCCGAGAGTGGTTTTGATGTCTTTGGAGTAGACACCGAAGAGATAAGTTGCTCCGGCGTCAGCCATTATTAGAAAGGAGGCGAAAAGTGAGAACCAGCACCTTTGGAGGACTTGGACTGCTAACCGGCAAGTCAGGGTTCCTTCATCGCGGCTGTCATTACGGCCAACAGCGGTTGTGCGTTTGGACACTGATGGTGGATCACTCATTTCCCCTAATTGTGCTTAATCTAAGGGCAGGATATAAACTACGTATAAAAATATGCTTTGCTAGAATGACAACAAAACAATTGCAACTTTTATATATATGTTGCAGGCTTTGGAATTAAAATATGAGAATAATCTGGTGTTAGCTTATTGGGTTGGCATATCGTGTATACCCACCCATACACAATAAGACAGGTACATGATAAGACATGAACATCAAATATGTAGACATGTACATGGCACGATTGCACGAAAACTTGTCTTGTGCCTTTTTAACCCATTGAAGACACGCACAACGCATTTAATTGATTATATTTTATTGCTTCGTACTAAAAAAGACATGAAACTATTTATGAAATGTGATGACGTTCGGTTTCAATTGTCGTGTTAAACGTGCCATGTAGAACACAAAGTGTATAACACCTACAATCATACATCATGTTTTGTCAGCTTTTTAACACTTAACAATCTTTGCTTAATTACATACAAACCCAAAGAGAGAATGTTTATTTGAATGAGTAATTTAGGCACTAGAAATCCACCAGGGGCTGACCCACTATCATTCAAGTGGGGCGACCACCCAATTTAAAAAAATAATAGTGTTATACATATATGAAATCTCGAGTATTTCTCGTAAATTTTTGCAATCGCTCCTATTTAACTTTTGAAACCGACCCCTGAAAAACAAATTAGAAATTTATCAATTTTTAAAAATACATCAAATATACAAATATAAATACTAATTATCAACATAACTTATATAATAATCAATATTATCCAAATATTAACATTTTGCCGGCTCAATAACCATTGTGACATTGTCTAAAATTACTGTGACTTTGACACGATGACAATTAGGGCTATCACTTTTACCCGAAACCCGAAACCCAATCCGAAAAAGCCTTCGAACCCGAACTAACCCGACCCGAAAAACCCGAATCCGAGAAAAGACTAACCCGAACCGAAGTAATTCGGGTTGATTCTCGGGTTTGATTTATAAGTTTAGGGTCAACCCGAAAAACCCGAATAAACTTTTATTTTTGAAATTAAATATATTTTTAGGTACAATAGGCTCAGTCTTAGTCACTAAAGTTATCAAAATCTGAGCCTAATCGACTATTGTCATTCCAACTATTATGGATCGATTGTTTATTGCTAATGTATGTTTTCTGTTTATTATTAATAGCAACTGTAATTGAACCAAATCATGTCTGATTGAGGTCGATTATGGTTCGAGTTAGTTACTTAGTTTTAGTTTTACTCTTCTTTTGAATTGTTTTATGACTTTATCAAGTTATGTTGGTTTATTATTTGATTATTTGCTTTACGAGCAAAGAAGAATATGTTGTTTTAATTTTAGCATTGAAGTTTTTTAAATTTTTTAGTTTTTTTTTTTTTTCATTTTCTAGGATACTCGAAACCCGATTAACCCAACCCGAAAAAACCCGAACCCAAAAAACCCGTGAGAGATTTGGGTTGGGTTTCGGGTTAAGGTTTAAAACCTTGAAACCCGAAGAACCTGACCCGAAAAACACGAAACCCGAAAAACGAACCCGAAGAACACCCCTAATAACAATAAGCAAACTTAGTCCAACTCATAATTTAGAATGTTTAAATCTTACTAATTAAAAAAAGAAAAAAAAAAGAACAGGGCGACAAAAGAAACAATGCCAAAAAGAAAAAGATAAAAATTATGTGCATCGATGGACAAAAAACCTGTATTAATTTTCACTCATGAAAAATAATTCTGAGTTCGTCACTAATATCTATACCATTTGTAATAGGTTAGGTGAGATTATAAAACCATTTGTCTTATATACCTGGTTGATAGATTGTAAATAAAGTCATCTTATAGTTTTTTTTATATATTAAAAACTAGCTTTTGAACCCGTATATTACACGTGATTTATTAAATAATAAAATAAATAAGATACGTTTTTTTTTAAATAAATAAACAAAATTGAAAGTAAGAAGAAAATAAAATATATACTATAAATAACTTTTGGGTCTTTTGAAGCAGATCCATGATTACGGTTGGGCTCAGGGAGTGGATTCGTGGAGATGGGTAGGTTGTGGCCCATCTAATTTTACAGTATATGCGGTTAAACAACTATTTATTTTGAATCAGAATTATAGCGATTTTTATAAAATGAGGTGGAATGGATAGATCCCTTTTAAGTGCAATGTCTTGGCATGGCGAGCGGAACTAGATAGACTCCCAACCAGGGTGGAATTGACGAAGAGAGGTATGATTTTACAAGATATAAATTGTCCGTTGTGTGGCGATTCTACAGAATCATCGGCCCATTTATTTACTGCTTGCATTTTTGCATTGGAGGTGTGGGATCGGGTTGCGAGCTGGTGTAGGTTACCTCCTCTCTATGCGTTTGAGGTTAGGGATTAACTCTCTTTAACAAAAGGTTTGAAGTTGCAAAAACATGAGACGAGGACGGTTCACGGGATTGTGTTAACGACTTTATGGTGTATTTGGATTGCCAGAAATGAGATGGTTTTTCAAAGGAAGAAAGTTAAAGTGGTGGATGTTATCGCGAAGATTAAAGCTAGTTCGTTTTTTTCGATTAGAAATAGATCTAAATTCAAATGTATAGAATGGAAGGACTGGTACGATTACCCCCTTATATTGTTGTAATTTCTGGTTTTCCATGCGGTTCTTGATTTGAGGACTGGCATGTGGCTTGTTTTGTTGAATGAAGTTTAATTTTCAAAAAAGAAGTCTATAATCCCAAATTTAGAAATTAGAATGAGATGAACCATTATAAGTTTACAACATTTGTTAAAATTGTTTTGACTCATTACCCATGGATAACCATAATGAATAAGATGAGAGATTAGAAATTAGAAGAGAAATTATAACCCATTTGTCAAAATTGCTTTAGACCATGACCAATGGATATGTGAGATAAATAAGATGAGGAATTAGAAAATTATAAAGGAAAATTATAACCCTTTTGTCAAAATTATTTTGACCCATGACCTATGGATAGATGTGAATGAGATGAAAGATTGGAAAGGAAATTATAACCCATTTAACAAAATGGTTTTGCCCATAACCCATGGATAAGTAGAATAAATGAGGAGAAATTAGACCAAGAATGAATATGGGATTGCCACATCATCTTAATTATTATCTTTTATTAGTAAAGTTAGACTAGATTAGATTAGATTATATATAGTATAATAAACAATTGAATAAAAAAAATAAAAAATCCAAGTTGTGATCACGGGAGTAATTTAACCATTCATGTTGAAGGGGACGATGTTGAAATGTGCTATATTTTCAATTCATAATCAAACTTACATTTTGTTACATATTTTTATTCTAACTAGTTTTTTGCGCGCAGGTTTCGGTATAAGTTGTTGCGTAACTCGCGGGTTTCAGTATAAGCTGTTGGTGGAAATGCCGTCCAACAGGATCAAAACAAAACTGATGAAACGGACACATGTAAAGCATGAAAAGAATTTTACAATGATTCGGCAACATATAAGATACTACAAAGACAAAGCAAAGTGTACGTACACATGAAATATGCAGAGTAAAATGGACAATAGTTTTAGTGTGTGACTGTGTGTGACCGACCTTGCCATTTAATGTATTATATAATTCGGTTTTTGTGTTGTTCTATAGGATTATTGGGCTGGAATGCAATTGGATTTGGACCAGCTCAAGGGGGTGGGCTGCTGATAGTTGGGCTTGAAGGGCTGGTTGTTGGGTTTTATATACAGAGTTCATAAGTCATTAGCCGAGTTCGTTGGCAACTTGTTTTTTTGTCTTTTGACCCATGTACTCTATGGTCACACGCGGGTTGTGGGTATCCACTGAAGCATCATTTGTGTGATTGAGCTTATGAGAAGAATAGAGAGAGTGACCCGTTCATATTATCTTTTATTCAACAGCATAACCTACATTTTTTTATTATTTTTTATTTTTTTTGTTTTTTTGATAAATGCTGCAAATTAGAGTATTAGACAATCATTAATAAATAATGTTCATCCCATATACAATGTCATGTGATCCATGCCTTGGTATTATAGTATCCTACAGTTAGTTCTCACTACATCATGGAACACACTGATTAAAACACTTCATAATGAACTAATGCATCGCCACCCACAAAAATGGCATCATCATCATCATCATCAACCAAAGTAACATTGGGGGAAATAAAAGTACGTGGGAAACAAAATAAGAAAACTAACAATTAATTAAAAGTTTCATGTGCATTATTAAATTAAAATAAACCAAATAACTAAGCAAGCACGTGAGTTTGCATGAAAATGATTCGAGATGCTGAAAAGACCGGGTCACAGTGGGTCTTCGGTTTCGAGTAGGGCTAAGTACGTTACCCAATTGAACCATTTGATGAACCGAACATGATGTATAACAATTATGTTTTCTACTTATCAGTTATATTTAAGAATTAAGACTGTCGGTTACTCATAGTTTTGGCCCCCCTAGGTTGTCTCCATAGTATTTAACTATTTAATTTAATCCGAATGTTAAAGATTTTGTAATGTGATTTCAATCCGTTTTAACATGATGTATTATTATTTCGATTGATTATATAACAGTCCTATGTATTTTAAAGAATTATGTAATTTATAAATTTTAAACATATTTTGATGATATTATTTTGTTTTCATAATATAAAAACACCAAGTGGGGATAGCTCAGTTGGGAGAGCGTCAGACTGAAGATCTGAAGGTCACGTATTCGATCGACGTTCACCCTATTTAATTTAAACTTTCTCTATAATTTACGGTTTCTTTTTTAAACAGAAGAAAATCAACATCACATATATGAATTATGACATGCCTTTTGGTTAAAGTGCAACTTCTTCAGTTCCCAAAGTCGTCTTCTTATCACTTATGAGTTTTGAGGGTGTTAAAACTTGTTTCGTTTTACTTATGTATATATTGCTATTTTGAACCACTTCTTTATAACTAAATAGAAACTTTTATTAAACATATATAGGTACTGTTTGGTATGAAAATGGTGAAATGGAATGAATTATTCCAATTAAATGAATTAAAACATGTTTGGTTGTCATTTGATAATGGAATGTGTTATTTCTTAAGAAATAAAAACTCCTAATTATAAGATTTTCATTCCTTTAGGAATGAGTGTTTTTTTTCCATTCCTTCAAAGAATGAAAATACCCAATAAAATAATAATAATAATAATAATTATTATTATATTATAATTATTGTTATATTGTCAAAATTATTAGTATAATATTATTATTAATATCATTGATTTGTATATTATAATATAGCTATTATTATATTAGAATTATTGTTATATTTAAATTTGGCGAGTTAACATTTCACAACGAGCATGCGTGATTCAACGTTTTTATGATTATTTTTATTCGATTAAATAATCTTGTTGTAACGCACGGGTTTTAAAAATTAGTTATTATGAATATTCATATTATTAATTATTATTATTATTTTCTACTACTAATAATAAGTAAATAATAATAATAAATATTATCAGTTTATTATTATTATTATTATTATTATTATTATTATCATTAACAATAATAATATTTACAATAATAATAAAGTGAAGGATCATTTTATTACTACATGATAACAAAACATGATAATGAAATGTAATGATCTATTTCATTTATTTGTCCATTCCATTATCACATCCATTCCATTCTCTAATTCATTTCATTGCCCCATGCCGTTTTTAACCATATTTAGATTTGATGCCTGTAATCAATAAAGCCATGTCAAATTAATCATTTCACATATTAATTTTGCTGACAGCAGCATATATATAAGAAATCTATCTAGCTATATGTCCAAGATAAAGATTTCGGATTTAGGACAAATTAAATTGAAGAAAACTACAAGACTGCTGTCATCAAAGAAGAGAAGCTTAGCATTAAGATCAGGGCGGTCCAATCAGTTGACAACCTAAAGTGATAAAAATGGAGGGTCTTACAAATTTCATTGTTACAAAACCCTCGTTATTAGTCGTCAGTAGCTTTCCTACTTTCTATTTCTTATGCCAAACCCATTAAATCTACATCGTATGCAAAAGTAAATATGACACTATGAAATAAAATTGTTTGTGAAACCCCTTAAAACTAATTATCACTTAAACTTAAGCCAAATAAATCTAAATTTTTTTTATCTTCAATTCGTCATCAATATTACTACCTATAGCTATTCGTCCTTTTCCAATTATAAGCAACAACAAAATATGGTTGATAATTAGAAAACTTTCTCTGACATTTGCACTGATTTGGGATTCAAATTCTTGCTCATTTACCCACTCAGATTAACAATATGAAAACCCAAATAGAATCTCGTTAGACTACATCATTTTTGAATCTAGTTCCAATCCTCAAATAATAATAATAAAATTATAAATACTTGCAACTAGGGTTTAAATGAATAATTTAGTAAATGAGTGCCGGTTACATACTAAATATATATCAAATTTATAAACTAAGTGGATTTGGTAACTATATTATACGTATAAATGCATTTGTTAAATACAATTGCCACCTGTACAATATATAAGCCTGTAATAAATCAGGCATCCTCCCAAGTTTCCAGCAGTAACCATCAACTGCATCCTCTCCACGTGCTTCCCATGCAAATCCACCCCTTGATAATAGTAGTTCAAATTATAACTTATCCAAATATCTCTTTGCCTTATCTTATCTTGTTACTACTGTTATATATATATATGTTCAGTTCACGTGCTTCCCATGCATGGACCGTAAGAAAAGTCGCATATAAAAACACAACTGCAAATCCACTTGTTTCAAGTCTATATGGCATCACCAGCACTGTGAATTATAGTGAGAATCTAAAACATGCATGATAGGTCAGGCATCTCCCAATATATAGTAACCATCAACCATTCCACGTGCCTACGTACTATAAATTAAGCAACATCTTCCACACTTCCAGCAACCATCAAATATATTATATGGCAAACCTCTCCCTTTTTGCACTCACCTGCTTCACGGCCATCTTAACATCCTCTGTGGTGTCTGCCTACAGAACCGCCACCGTCACCACTACCATAGATGACAACAACGTTAACTCCTTATTCAACGGCATGGACACCGGCTGGGCCGGCCTCCGCAACAAGAAGATCATAATGCCAAACGGCATGGACACTGGCTGGGACGGTCTCAAGAATGTCAAGTCTCCCAATGGCATGGATACAGGATGGGACGGCCTAAAGAACGCCAAGTCTCCCAATGGCATGGACACCGGTTGGGACGGCCTCAAGAACGCCAAGTCTCTCAATGGCATGGACACCGGCTGGGACAGTCTCCGCAACAAGAAGATCCTAATGCCTAATGGCATGGTCCGCATGGATACGTAATGCCTAATGGCATGGATACCGGTTGGGACGGCCTCAAGAACGCCAAGTCTCCCAATGGCATGGACACCGGGTGGGACAGCCTCAAAAATGCCAAGTCTCCCAATGGTATGGACACCGGGTGGGATGGCCTCAAGAACGCCAACTCTCCCAATGGCATGGACACCGGCTGGAACGGCCTCAAGAACGTCAAGCCTAATGGCATGGACACCGGCTGGGACGGTCTCCGCAACAGGTCTTGAAATGCTTGAGCAGATTGGGTTGCTTCAAGTCATGTTTCTCTCTTTTGTGGTTTATGTTAGTTTGAGTAGGGTTATAAACTCCTTACAATATGGGGCATGTTAGTTTAGTATGATGAGTAAGGCCTGCGTTTGTTTGGTTGTTTTAAGTCCTGTTTTCGGTTCTCAATTTAATAAAAAATGTCGGATAGTTCGTGCTTTGTGTGTTCTTGTGATCGGTTTTCATTCAAAGGTTAACTGGTAGCAGGTACATGATAAACCAATTCCCTTAATGCGCTCAAAACACCTTTATATTTTTGTAAATCTATTTTTCAGGTGATTGTAAAGAATCATGGCAAAGAATAAATTGTAAAAGTTTTGTATGATTTTATTCACTATCATATTTAAAAACTTGGGGTTCCCGTGCACCCTTTGGCCTTTACCTTCAATTTAAATCCGTCATGCTTCTCACATACTATTGTCAATGTGTCCTGTCTAATTATCATTAGTTTGTTTACAAAATCATGCTATGCATTAATGGCCACATAATTCTAGCTCACTAATATTATTCTGGACTTGGAACTGTTTTTCTGATGGAATTAACGTGAAATGTGCACAAAGACTTTTCGCCATCGTTATCGTTATTTGTTTGGTAGTCTCTTAATAATCATTAAGAGATTATTTTTTAATTGCTTACAACCTTTTAATGGTTAAACAGTAACCTTAAGTCTAAATGGTTAATTAATATGCTACCTCTCTTAATCTTAATCATTAAGAGGTTACAAGCCATTACGAGGTTGCATCTTAATAACTGTTAAAAGCCTACCAAATGGCCCTAAGCAACCAACCCAACTACAACTTAACCCATACCAATTCATTTTCCCATGATAACGATATTCCTTCCAATCTATTCTTAACCCAATAATAATTAAGTGTTTTAATATCTCCCACTACACTCCCCACCGTAATCGCCTTGCCATCAAAAACCATGTCATTTCTCGCCTTTCATAAACACCAGAACGAGACGATGCAAAGTGACAAACGTTATAAAATACCTTCACCTTTCTACTTGGGAATTTTGTGAACTTATTAGGTTGAGGATCAAGCCCAAACCGGGTCAAATTACCTCGAACATTTCGATGCAATTTTTACCCGACTTGATTTTAAATAAAATGAAGTCAATACGTAGATAAAATTAAGCGTTTCATAATGCTACATTCAAAATTTTATAAAATTGCAGTAACATAAATTTGGTAAACATGTGTCCGTATTCTAAGCTATATAAATATATACCGGGTATATTATATTTGGTTTTAACTAAATGCATTTGATTGATTTATTTTTCCTTTTTTTACAATAACGAATAAAGTTCGGCTATTTGATATCGAGGTAACTGAATGGCAAAAGGCGACCCAATATGTCAGCGATCGCATACTCCATTGGGTAGCCCAAGTCCACAATCTCATATTCATGGAAATAAACCGTCAGCTCACCACCGATGATTGAAGCATCCAACACACGACTGAAGCTGTGAATGACTTCCATTTGTATGTTTTTTTATTTGATTGTGGTTTCTTCAATTGCATTTAGTTAACAAGAACTCAAATTCTACTAGTATTATAATATCTTATCCTAGAATAGTCATCATCTTAATTCTAAATTACTAGTATATCTTATTGTAAAGCTCATCGGCACTAAATGCATTTTGTATAAATCTGCTCTGTTTGTAATTACTAGCTATCATGTTCAATTAATCCTCTCCACGTGCATGCACTATCTTATCTTGTTACAGTCTATATGGCTACACCACAAGTGTAAGTTACAGTCAAAATCTACACCATAGTAAGCGTGTATTGCATCCGGTCCACGTACTTAACATGCAAATGCACTATTTGTGCTATAAATTAAGCACGCTCCTTTACTAGCAACCATCAACCACCAGAATAAAAATGGCAAAACTTCCACTTGTTTCACTCACCTTCACAGCAATCTTAGCATTCTCTGTGGTGTCTGCCATCAGAACCACCATCATCACCACTACCATAGTGGACAACAACTTTCTCCGAAACAAGAACAGCAGGGACCTGGGTTGGCCAGACAGCGTCGAAACCAACAACGCTATTTCCTTCTTTGAAGGCCTCCGCAACAAGAAGAACTGCGTGGACTCGGCTTTTGGGCGGGACAGCCAGGACACCAATTAACAACGTTATTTCCTCCTTTAATATGCAATTGAACAAAATTTAAAAACTAAATCGAAGGCTAATTTACCATCGATTTTAATTCGCAACTAAAAAACACCCTGCAATTGATAAAAACCCAACGGTGATTGAATCCAGCGATTACTTTGACAAATTCACAAAATGCAATTGCTAAATGATTTAAAACCAAATGAACTTGGTAACAGACTGCAGTAACATGAATTTGGTAAATGACTACCGTTTATATTTCTAAACTATTATGTAAATAAATACTATATTTGGTATTAACTAAATGCATTTGGTAAGTATTTTCTGTCTAAATGCATTTTGTAAATGCAATCAACTAGTTGAGTAACTTGAGTTTGAATAAGGATGAGGAAAACTATAAACGTAATAAGTCAATCCCCTTTCTAAGTTTCCAATAACAGTATTTCCAACAGGTCCTTCATATTATTGCGAGTAGATCCTCATATAATATATATTATATAGAGTAATTGTAAGTGGCTGGTTATGATTGGAGGAAATACAAAACTTTTATTAATGAATAAATTTAAAGAAACATTGTTTATCATTTATAATTTTATAATATTTTTTAAAAATGGTTGTAAAAAAAGAACATGAATATAATGATATTTAGTGTAACTAAAAAGAAGTAGATATGTTATTGGGAATGCTCTAAATATCGACATGTACCGTAAAAACACAACTTCAAGTCCACTTGTCGTTTAACTGTTTATCGCCATTGGGGACCTTTGAATGCCACAGGTATCGTAAATTAAAGTCAAAATCTAAAGCATATAGGTCAGGCAATTCCCAATGTATAGTAACCATCAACTACTCCACGTGCCATGCATGCAAATCCTCTACTTGTACTATAAATTAAGCACCCCTCCTCCACACTTCCAGCAACAATCAACGATGGCAAACCTTTCACTTTTTACACTCATCTTCACTGCCATCTTAGCATTCTCTTTGGTGTCTGCCATCAGAACCACCATTGTCACCACTACCACTGAGGACAACAACATTCTCCGAAACAAGAACAGCAGGGACCTAGGTTGGCCGGAAAGCAACGAGAAGAACAGCAGGGACCTAGGTTGGCCGGACAGCATCGAGAAAAACAGCAGGGACCTAGGTTGGCCGGACAGTGTGGACACCAACAACGTTATTTCCTTCATCAAAGGCCTCCGCAACGAGAAGAACAGCAGGGACTTGGGTTGGCCGGACAGCGTGGACACCAACAACGTTATTTCCTTCTTCAACGGTCTCCGCAGAAAGAAGAACAGCAGGGACTTGGGTTGGCCGGACAGCATGGACACCAACAATGTTATTTCCTTCTTGAACGGCCTCCGAACAAAAAGAACAGCAGGGACTTGGGTTGGCCAGACAGCAACAAGAAGAACAGCATGCGGTGGGGTAGGCATAAAGGCCTCATGAGACAGCAACAGTAGTGACAAAGTTAGAAGGCGGGTCAAAGAGATCGAACGCATGCCCTAAGGGTTGTTTCAATTTATGTTTCTCTTTTTTAGTTTGAGTAAGGTCGGTTGAATAAATTCCTTAGGGAAGTGTTAGCAGGGCTTGCATGCATGTGTTTATTAAGTTGTTTTAATTAAGTCTAGTTTCCGGTTTTCAGTTTAATAAAAGCATCGCGTTAGCGTAGTTCGTACAGTTTGTGCGTGTTCTTGTGATCGGTTTTCATGCTGGCTTACATCATGAGAAAAACACTCATATCTTTAAATAAAAAATTATATACGGAATTGTTTTCTAACACAAACAGTTTTAAGCATATCTTTTTAAAATCTGTAGGTTGACTACTAAAATCGGTGATAGTTGTTGGTGACTGGTGAGTATCTATTAGTGCAATTTGCAATTTGCCATTAGTAAAAAAAGCAGAAAACTAAAGTAGTTACAGGTTTTCAACCTAATAAAACTAAAAAGACCCCTTAAAACCCAACCCACACATCTTGCCATCTACAGTCCAACATATCAGTTACCTTGTAGTACATGGCGTCTTGAAACAAACCGTAATATACTACATTTTATACCCACGAATTGGGTTCGATTGTGCGAAACATACTTAGCTTACAACATATATATGTCTATTCATAAGATGTATCGATTTGTCAATAGCGTATATATATAGAATAGAGAACCCCTAGCAAATGATAATCAATCATGTGTAGTTAGTGTATGTATCTTATTTTATTTCTACTAGAGAGATTACAGATGCAAGCTGCTCTTACAAGTTGATATGAAAAATACTTCCAACAAAGTGTCACAAAATAAACAGAACAAAAATTTTGAAAAGAAATTCACGAAGATGAACAAGGAAAAAGATATGCAGCAGCATAACAAAGTAATCTATCTATATATATCAAAATAAAAATTTCAGATTTAGTACACAAAGTTGAAGAAACCTACAACTGGATTGCTCTCATCAAAGAAGACAAGCTTAACATGAACATGGTGGCCCAACCATTTTGATGGCCTGGAAGTTAAATAAAAACCAGGGTCTATATTTTGGCCCATGCTCTATTGAGTATTGATTCTCTTTTAACCAACAAGAGTAGGAATGTTAAAACAAAAAAGAATAGAGGCTTATTATTATTATGAAATTGTATATATTTTAAAAGTTATACAACAAAATAAATACAAGTAAAATTAATGATATTAATATAATAATCAAATTAGAAGCTAACAAAAACTAGCAAACTCTAGCACACCAACAGTATTACGAGTTTACGACAAGCACTACTACAAAAATAGGCATTTGCAACCATCTTTACGGTCGCAAAACGGTCGCAATTGCCTTGTTGCGACTGTTTTGCAACCAAAAACGCAGTGGGAAAAACGCTGGTCGCTGTTGCTCTGTTGCGACCTTTTTGCGACCGCTATTACATTGCGACTGCACAAGTGTCGCAGATCTTGCAACCACTGCTGCGGTCGGAGATCTTGCAACCATTGCTGCGCGATAGGAGATTTTGCGACCACTGCTGAGCGGTAGGAGATTTTGCCACCACTGCTGCAGTCGGAGATCATGCGACCACTGCTGCGCGGTTGGAGATCTTGCGACCACTTGCGAACTGCTGCTCCGCTATGAAACCATGCCTTGCAACTGCTCCTTTTTCAACCATTTTATCGTCGCAATGTTTTTGAGAAAAATATTATTAGAAAGTTTTATATGCATACAATATCATATAAATACAGATGCAAACACAAATCTAACGGAAAAACTCTATCAAAGATGTTTAATGTTAACAAAATGTTATTCGAGTTCTATATACAAATAAAAAACATGTTACAAATCAAAAACCAAAACTTACATACCTCTAAATATCAGCCCTCACATACGTCAACGTCCACTACATGCAGTAGAGCTTCGTACTTGTTAAACTTGTGCATATGAGCAATTTCCTGCACCAACCGGCCATTCGGATTTGGCTATGTTAAAAAGGAGCAGATGGAAAACAATACTTGCCAAACACACATTACACATTATTACTACTTATGTACAGTTTCTTTTAACCTTGACAAAAGTGTTTGGGTCAATCCGACTAATTAAGTAGAAGCGCATCAGGTCCGCTGGCAAAATTTGTTTGGATTTCGCATCCTTTACAACCTTGATAGGCAAATAAGAAGGATCACAAACGACTTTCTCGCACTTAGTGGTTTCACCCTCTGAAATCCTTGCATTCTTCATCAAACTCAACCTAATATTAGTTTAAAAATATTTAGTGAACATTATAGAATATTTGAAAGCTGTAGTTCGGAAAAAAAAATATATGATATGCTGATATGGAATACCTTACACTTGAGTTTATTCAACATATAGGTTCCACCATAACAACACTGAGTCAAGCAAAAGCCCACAAAAATATTTTGAAATGAACATTAAGTGACTTGATGTTTATAAATCTTATTTCAAAAGTAAACAAAGTAACATTATAACATAAACAAATTAGGCAAGTGTGGCATAAAAGTTGTACCTGAGGAAGCTCGCCTACTCCATATAAAGGATAAATGTGAGGTGATCCTCATTGAAAACTTACAAGTGACTCGGCATAAACCTAGTTTAAAGATAACATTAAAATCAGTTAGTGATCATCAAAAATTATAAAAGACAGATGACGGAAATCAATAAAGTGTTAACGGCATCATTCTTTACACGGTGTCAAGAGCATGTTCGTTTAAGTAGCGATTATCTTTGTCCAAAGCTAAAGCATGGCCAATGAGATCCACAGTGTTGTCATCAAGACACTATTTAATAAAAATTAATGTATTATTGGTAATGTTTTCAGATGATGATAACTGATGCTAATAGTTAACACATCATACATATTACAAAAGCTGAAAACATAACTTTCATTAATTTCCAAAGATAATCAAGCTAATATACGACGACCCACCGCAGCTAGAAATAAATTACCCTAACAAACATGCTCACATAAATTACCCCTTTCTCCCCACTCACAACCACATAGCATACTTTGATCCCGGGTTCCATACAACATGAACCACTCTTTCGTTTTGATAAACAATAATAACAAATTAAAGGATTAATGAAGATAAATAGCAAATATCCAGAAAAGAGCATAGCGACAAGCTAACCTTCACATCATGTCAATCCAGCCTTGAAAACCATATTTTCATCCAAATCAAGAACTAGCTCCAGATCCAAACTACAAATATTATGGTATTTCTAATTTTATTAGTTGCATGCCCTTTACTAAACTTTACAGAAGCATTCATATGTTAATGAACACACAAGTGATTAATATTTTTTAATATACTTAATGATATCTATAATCAGTACTCAGTAGATATAATCCATAAAAGTTGCAAATGAAAGGCGAGGCAAAAACTCACACAAGATTTTTATCAAACATATGGTGTGCATGTATGACATGTTCATGATTCAAATCACCTGTTAACACAGTGGATGATAAACAGAATATGATCCCTAGTTTAGAGGTCTTATTTCTTCAATGTAGTGAAAACACATAACATATCAACATGAATAAATCTCAATTGCTAGTTAAATTAACAAATTAGCAGCTATAAACAGTATATGAGCCCTAATTTAGTTGCAGACTAGTTTTAAGTTGTTTCGATAAGAAATCCGGACACAGTGGATGATAAACAGAATTTGAGCCCTAATTTAGAAGTCTTTAGACACATGAAATCAACGTGAACGAATCTCAATTGCTAATTAGGTTTAGAAATTAACATACCTCGATTCCGTTTATCATCCACTGTGTCTGGATTCCTAACTCAAATTCGTCGAAAATTGAAGAACGCATCACCATCAGAGATTTTCAGAACTCAATCGGAGAAGAATGTGCCGCCGCCGGAGAGTTGCCAGTGTTATTCGGAGAAGATGAAAGTCGCCGGAAACCGGAGCGATGGATAGATGGCGAGGGATTCGGCGTTTGTGAAATAGGTAATTAGTTGTGAAATCAGTTAGTTCTTGTGGTCACGTGCTCCTATATAACTATATAAGTCGATTGTGATTAAAACAATAGAGAACAAATTGGTCAGAAATCAAAATTACTACTTGCCACCGCTAAGAGGTCTCAATGCCATCGGTTGCAAAATCTCCAGTCACCTTTCACCGGTTGCAAAAACTCCGACCGTCTATCCATTTGTTGCAAAAACTCCTACCGCTTACCTACCGAAAATAAAGGGTTGTAAAAACTTCGACCGCTTAACTACCGTGTCAAGTAACTATGCTTATCGGTAGCAAACTTGCTAAATCGGTCGCTAAAATTGCTACCGTTTTTCTTCGGTAGTAAATTTTAGTCGCAATTACTCAATTTTCTTGGAAGTGAAGTGTTTGAATCTGGTTGACTTAATATACCATAGATTTAATAATTTAAAGTTAGCGAGTCAATGGGTTTTAGCATGGACACCTTTGAAAAAATTTGGTCATTTTGTTAATTTTGACTAGTCAAATAGAGTCAATATCTCGTTTTAAAAACCCATGGATAAGCAATCCACAACTTATTACTTTGCCCCAGGTAAAGACAAAGATGATTCTCCAAAATTAGAAACGAACTATAATATGCAATTGAACAAAATTTAAAAACTAAATCGAGGGGTGATATACCATCTTTTGAATTCGCAACTAACGAACACCCTGCAATTGATAAAAACCCAAAGGTGATTGAATCCCGTGATTACTTTGACAAATTCACAAATTGCAATTGCTAAACGATTTAAACCCTAGGATTTAAATGAATTTGGTAACAACCCGAGTAACATGAATTTGGTAATGACTACCGTTTATATTTCTAAACTATTATTGTAAATAAATAATGGATATATTATTTGGTTTTAACTAATTGCATTCGGTAACAACAATTAAAATTGCCACCTTTTGTATACTACACCTAGCTAAATGCATTTGGTAAGTATTTTTTGTGTAAATGCATGCAATCAACTACTTGGGTATCGTGCTAAATTTGAATAAGGATAAGGATGGGTTTGAACAAGGATAACGGGTAAAACTGTAACAAGTCAGGCTCCCTTCCAAGTTTCCAGTAAAAATCAACATGCATAGACTCCACGTGGTTCCCATGCATTCATGTACTGTAAAACACACAACTGCAAATCCACTTGTCGTTTTAAGTCTATAACGCATCACCGGCCAGTAGGGACCCCTGCATGGGCATGCCCGCAATACTATAAATTGTGAAAACATTCTCAAAATGTCCCGTTATAAAAGAAAGATTTCAAATATGTCTCTTCAGAATTCAAATTCTTCATTTACCCCTTTACTAACTCGTATTTAGCTCTACGTTAGAAATCGAGATGACATGTTCTTAACCGTCGCCTTCTCGCCATATTAGTTCATAACCAGTCGCCTTCCTTCCATGTTAGCTCAAAACTTATCGTCTCTCCGTTGTTTTAGCAAAAAAAAAAGATCTACCCTATCTTTACTAAAAGCATGGATCCAAAACTTAATTAAAAAATATTTGAATATTTTAAATTTTATTGGTTATAAGTTTTTGTATATTGGATTTTGGATGATAATATGATTTAGAAAACTCGTGCATGCCATCAAATCATTTTATGTGTAACTTGTTTAGATATAATTTTTTAAATAACAAGATATATTAATAATAAATTTAATTTTTAGTTAACATAATGGGGAGACAACGAGTTATGAGCTAATATGGCAGTGAGGCGGCGAGTTAAGAAACATGTCTAGATTTTTTAATATAGAGGCAAAGATGAGTTAGTAGAAAAACAAAGGGACGATTTAAATTTTGAAGGACTCTTTTTATAAAACAAGATATTTTGGTAATTTTCCTGTAAATTAAATTCAAAATCTAAAGCATGATAGGTCAGGCAATTCCCAATATATAGTAGCCATCAAGTACTCCACGTGCCATGCATGCAAATCCACTATTTGTACTATAAATTAAGCGCCACTCCCTCCACACTTCCAGCAACAATCAACAATGGCAACCCTTTCACTTCTTGCACTCACCTTCACCGCCATCTTAGCATTCTCTGTGGTGTCTGCCATCAGAACCACCATCATCACCACTACCATAGAGGACAACAACATTAGGTCCTTCTTCAACCACCTAAGCATCGTTAACTCCGTAGTAAACGGCATGGATATGGGTTGGGACGGCCTCAAGAACGCCAAGTCTCCCAATGGCATGGACACCGGATGGGACGGCCTCAAGAATGCCAAGTCTCCCAATGGCATGGACACCAGCTGGGACGGCCTCAAGAACGCCAAGTCTCCCAATGGCATGGACACCGGCTGGGATGGTCTCCGCAACAAAAAGATCGTTATGCCTAATGGCATGGACACCGGCTGGGACAGCCTCCATAACAAGATGATCGTAATGCCTAATGGCATGGACACCGGTTGGGACAGCTTCCGCAACAAGAGGAACGCCAGGCCTAACGGCATGGACACCGGTTGGGAAGCCCTCCCCAACAAGAGGAACGCCAGGCCTAACGGCATGGACACCGGCTGGGACGCCCTCCATGGCCTAACGGTATGGACACCGGCTGGGACGCCCTCCATAACAAGAAGAACGCCTAGCCTAACGGCATGGACACCGGTTGGGACGCCCTCCCCAACAAGAAGAACGTCAAGTCTAACGGTATGGACACCGGCTGGGACGCCCTCCCTAACAAGAACATGAAGCCTAATGGTATGGACACCGGATGGGACGGACTCCCCAACAAGAAGAACGTCAAGCCTAATGGCATGGACACTGGTTGGGACGGCCTCCCCAACAAGAAGAACGTCAAGCCTAATGGCATGGATACTGGGTGGGACGGCCTCCGCAACAGGTCCTGAAGTGTTGGAGAAGATTGGGTTGTTTCAAGTTATGCTTCTCTCTTTTGTGGTTTGTTAGTTTGAGTAGGGTTCGGTCGAATAAACTCCTCATAGGGAGCAAGCTAGTTTGATATGATCACTTAGGCCTGTCCTTCTTTAGATAGTTCATGCCTTTTGTGTGTTCTTGTGATCGATTTTCATTAAAAGTCAGCAGGCTGGATGTTAATTTTATGTCTTCATGTCCATGGTGAGTCAATTTCACTAATGTGCTAGCTCAAAACAGCTTTATTTAGTATTTTCGTAATTGGACTTGACAATAAGCTTAAAACGACTAACGCATAAAGTAGGGGGCTAATTGATAGAATTGGCTAACCGAATGTTATGAAAACGAACCAAAACATCTTACTTGGCCCAACGTTTTCTAATCATACTTTCACTTTATTTATAAAACTCAAAACGTTAACCAAAGAAAATCAGCATGTCAAACCCCAAAAGGACTGGACACGACTCGATTCGATTTGACTTGTTACCAACTCGCACATTTTATTAAATTCAGTTGTACCTAATGTAACAACGGTTGTACTTTCAATATGTTTCCTTTATATGAGTGCAAGCGATGATTTTATTGAGAGTGTACAAGCATATGACATAGTTTGCACCAACACACTTTAATAAAACATTTTTTTTATCATAAACGACACTTGCTACTAGGAGTTGAGATCCACATACCATAAAAACATATCCTGCAAGCACCAAATAGTTGGGATTAGAATAAAGTCTCATAATGTTAGTTTCATCCACACATGTATAAAAAAAACTTTAATAAAAATTACCTTTACTCTGGTTTTGGACCAGTAGCCTGCGCTACATTGGTAATGTTTTTAGTGTCAAATATCTCGATCCAGTAGCCATCGGGATCTTTAATGAATGCAATCCCTTTCATTTTTCCTTCAACACCGAACAAACTTAAATACTTAATACATGTTATGGTCGTTAAATAATCACACATATTTTTGTTACAAGTATTGCTTTAAAACCTACTTGATTTTATATTTTAGAACTTTGTTTAGCCAAGCCCAATTTTACTGTTCAGTCATTTATTTTGTTATGTTCGTTTGTTTATGTTCATTTATGTTTGTTAACGTTCGCATATGTTAGTTGAAGTTTGTGAACCATTCGTTTATACTATTAATGAATGAATTGTAAATGAACAAAAAAAATGTTTATTTTCTTAACAAATAAACACAAACAAGAATACCCCTTTTGTTTATATGTTCATGCATGATCGCTTGTTCCTTTAAATCTAAACAAACAAGCACGAGCATGCCCCATCTAGATTTTTTGGGTTCGTTTTTAGAAGCTGACTAAGCCTCGCAGAGCGAGCGAGTCAGGTCAGCTAACAAGTCAAAGTGGGTTTTACTCCAAATTACAATTTAAAAAAAAAATCAATTGGGCTCGGGTTAAAACAGGTTCATTCGTTCGTTTATCTATATTTGTGAACTTTCGTTCACTAAAATTCGTTTGTTTTTGTTCATTTACAATTATTTATGTCTGCTAATTTACGTTTGCTCAAGTTTGTAGTTTACGCTGTAAATATGTTCACTTGAAACTTTTTTGGCTCATTAAAAGTTAGTCTAGTTTTAATAACTATTTAGGGACAACACATAGTTATGCACATTACTTTAACTAGTTTTAGCTCAGTTATGTTCGGTTATGTTCATGGATCGTTTGCTTATATTGCTAACAAACGAACAAAAACTAACACGAACATGCTCATTTTTTAACAAACAAACACAAACAAGATAACCTTGTTCATTCAGTTTGTGTTCGATTGTTCTTTCGGTTAACGTTAAACAAACAAATGAACAGGTTAGTCTAGAGAGGTAAAGTTACCTTCATCTGGCTTTTTGACAAATGGAACATTTAGACTTTCAAATCTTTTACATGCCTTGTAAGTATCATCAACTGTAATACCAATATGTCCTGCAGGCATAAAAGAAGCAAGTTAGTTGCATGAAACAAAAATAAAGTAGTATCTTTTTAGATAATATAGCATAATAATCTATAACCAAAATATGCATGTTAGATAGTATCATACCGAATCCTCGAGGGTCTGAGTTCCCGTTATGATATGTTTCAAACTTGGGATCATTCTCAGTACCCCAGTTGCTAGAAAAGTATTAACAAATGTTAGATTTAAACATAGGTCTGGAAATATGTAGGCCTGTAAACAAACCATATGAACACGAACCGGATTATTCGTGTTTGTTCGTTTAACTTTAACTGAACAAATGAACAAACACTTAGACGAATGGATAGCCTTGTTCATGTTCATTAATTAAAAAACAGAACGTGTTAGTGTTCGTTTATGTTCATTCGTTAATATTATAAACAAACAGTTCACAAACATAAACGTACACAAATGAGCATAAGCAAACATAAATGAAAAAACATAAACCAATTCCTGCTAAAAGTAAACGTAGTTCCAAATTAAAGTCTAAAAATACCATGATCAATTGATCATTAAACCCAAAACTTATAAAGTAAACAAAGATATATAATAAAGGTTTTAGATATGAAAATTGATTTTAAATTATATTTGTAACAAACATATTTGAATGAATATTAAAATAAACGAACATAAGTATACAAATATAAACGGACGTAAATGAATGGACAAAAAAGAACGTAAATGAACAAAAAGGACATGTGTTCATGTACATTCGTTTTATTAAGTTCATGTTCGTTCGTTTGATTACATGAACAAAACATTGTGTTCATGTTCATTTGTTTATTAAAAATAAGAAAAAGAACAAGTATGTGTGGTGGTATATCACTATATCATACTGTGTAAGCTCAACAGTGGCCCTTCTACCAAATGTCCATTCAGTACGCTCAACTGGATCTTTAGGAGCTGATGATGTATCCTGTTAGTGAAGATCCATTAACAGTTTATTGAAGCACTTACATACTCAGATAAATAAATTTGGTTGCTTCAGATTTTACATATTAATATACATTTATGCAGAATAATAATAATTGAATCAAACTGTTACCTCATAGCCCATAAAGTACAAGCTAAATTTCATATCAGGAAAATCCAGTCTCTTAAGCAATCTGCAGTTACAAAATGAGGCAAACGTCGCCATTACAATTCTACTTCTTCCTCAGATGACGATAATACAAAATTACAAAGTTTCAGAGAAAACTGGGCGTTTGACTTAGGTACGTAGGGTTGTTTAACAAATCGAATTTCAAATACTCAAATTAATCGAATTATTCAACTTTTGAACTTTTGAAGCTGGATTCGAATTCGATTACTGAACTCGAACCGAATCGAACTTCGAGTAATCGAGTTTTTCAACTCCGCTTAAAACATTAAACAACCCTAGTTAACAAACAACTCTAGAAATCAAAATCAAGTAACAAACCATTAACCTAAATGAACTAGAAATCAAATACAAAAACATAAAATTGATTACTACATTAAAGACTAGAGTAACGATTTTTGGGTTGATCAACATAAATGTCACAATTTAAAGTCTTATTAGAAGCATTTTTGTGATCGTGTGTCTCTCTCTATATATGTGTGTATATATATAATTAAATGTGCATATGTATAAAATAAAAATGCAATGCATAATTTGAACTTGAATAAAAAATCACAAATTCATTCGCATTCGATTCGAAATTCAATAACTTCGAGTCGAATTCAAACATGAATATTAAAAAAACCGAAATTGAATCTGGAATTCGAATTCGAATTCGAATTGAACTTCAAGTTTAATTCCAACACTTAATATTAGTAAACGTAAAACAGTAAAACTTACGACATTCCCAAAACATCCGAGTAGAACTTCAGGCTCACTTTCGGATCCTTAATTCGATACATCTGAACATCAAAATGCCTATTAGTTAACACAACACATCCTCTAAGCTAATTTAACCTAACTTCCATTCCTACAACAAAACCCACAATTTAAAAGCATATTAATCAATACCGTTTGCTGCATGAAATAGCCTTTGGTTTCTTCATCCGGCGGATCGCTTCGGAGGCCTGGATTCTTCGCAGGCGATTCATTATCCGATGCCATTGCCGATGATACAAAACGACGTCGATTCACGTAAACCTAAAACAGCCGATACAATAAACGAATATTCAAATCATTAAGAAGCTAAAATTAGGTCAAATTAGCGATTCATGAATAATAATAATAATAATAATAATAACCTTTGATGGAGAATTGATCAAAATAGAAGGGATTGGAGATGCGCAATAATAATAATAATACGGTTTGGTAATTGCAAAACGGAGTGAACGAGATAATGAAATAGTGGATACTAAAGACGCCATAAGAGATATAGAGAGAATAAAGCTTACCGGAGATGAAGGGTAACCGACAGAGTGCTTAACTGGATAAAGGATCCCGGCGATTCATTAAACGGTAAGTTTCAAAATATGATTGATTTATTGCGGTTATACCCCTTCAACTTAATGTGTATGTATTTACTCTCCCTAAAAGTTGTTTTGTTCGGTTTGCTAAACGGACCCCACTCTCTGAAGTTTTTTACGGTGTCAGTTGGAATGGAAGATGCATGTTTGTTTTATTCTTTTACTAATAAAGTAGGATATATTAGGGGGTTAGGGGCGCTCTCCGGGTGTAGTGGCTGACGGGTTGAGTTTGTCTTGCGGATACAGCATCGTTGACATCTCGGGTACCTCTTTCTCAACTACTATTTGCTGAAGTAAGAAGAGAAGAAAGAGAAATGTGTGTGAAAAAAGAGTGACAGAAGGTTGTTTGTACTTTGCTCAAAGTTTATAAACTTAAGAGTATTAATATGTGGAAGGAAATCGAGAATTAAATGAGTCGCGTTCGTGTTAATTCTCCGTAAACTATAACATTTTGATAACATGGTGTCGTGACTCGTGATGTAAACTATATTCTAGTTATCATATTTCATCATAGATTGGAATCTATGGATACATGGATTGGATCTTTTATTCTTTTAATTAGCCGGTTAAAAAAATCTGGATCTTTAATTGAACTATCTGGGCCCAGGCTTGGTCTTTTGTTAGGTCGATTTTTCAGTGGTCCAGTCCAGTCCATTGGTGGTTAATCTTGGGCATCTTTATGGCTTTATGGGACTATTGTTACTTGTAAAAGTTTCAAAATAGTGATACATAGCATAAGACACAAGTACATAATATCAAAATAAAATACGCTAAATATTAACATTATTACTATAATAAATAATTTAAATCTAAGCATACATATTGTCATAAGAACATGATTCATTATTTTTCTTTTGTCGTGAATCAGTGACGGATATATGTATTATATATACATAACATATTTAAGCACCTAAGAAAGTTGAAATTAAGTGAAAGTATAAAATTAGTAAAACTGTACTCGGGAAACATTGGAACTTCGGCAATCGTATATCTTCATCACCTCAAAATGCACACCAATTGTCACCAGAAAACGAAACTACCACTCCCAAAATTGAAATACAACACAAAACTTGTTGGATCATACTACAAAAACGTGCTGGTAAAAAATGATTATCTTTGGGTGGCAATTATTAGCTATGAGCCTATGATATTTTAAGCCCCCTCTGGATGGAAGATTCTCAAGAGATTGGGTTGGGTCCATGGTTTAATAATAACGAAAATAGTTCAATCAAACCACCGGACCCCAAGTCCATTACACCATTGAATCCCTTGGCTAGCTACAACCACATCTGCTAGGCTTGGAATACTTCAACGTGCCATTTATCGTGGCCATTTGTCTGTTTCTAGTTGACTATTACATTACATGCGGAGTGTCCTACGGAAACATAGATTAGGGTTACAATCGTGTCAAGTTTTTATAGGATATAATATCAAGTTGGAGTGTAAAATCAAATTTGAATTATCTACAAGCCAAACTTTAGCTCACGGGACACTAATTTGAGTTCCTATCGAGTTTTAGAATCCTTGCTTAATGCAAATATAATGTTTATTTTCTAGATTTTCGTGGCAAATTTAAGACATTTTACAAGCCAAGCTCGAGGTAATTAGAATTTTCCTCGATTAACTCTTATCAAAGTTTTCGAGTTTTATAGAATACGTGTATGTACAATCCATTTGAAGTTTGAACTGCTCAACGAGCTTGCTGATATATTTGAAATTGATTGTGTTAGCGAATGTTATTTTCTAGCGAGGCAAATAGCATAGTAGTCCCTTAAACCAAGTGCATACCGTTGTAACAAAGTAAGTTTTTGGATTGTGATTGATCGGGCATAAATCTCGATTATTACATATTTTCTTAGATTATTAGCAGTTCATCAAAAACATAACAATCTAGCTTTGAATCTTGACATGTGCGTCAAGATTAGGGATGACTCAAAATCCATAATCCGATCATGAAAAAACCTGATGCTCAAAATTTGCACATGGTATCCAACCACATGAACAAATATGAGATCGATAAACTATAAAATCTATAGCAATTGTTAAAACATTATTTGGATAAAACTATAAAAGAGAATATATATTTGAATAAAGGAATGCAGAGGTGGAAAATTCAATTTTTGGGTGGAAATGTGATAAATGATTCTATCATGCATGACTTAAAAATGTAGGACACGATCATGTATTTTCCATTTAAATAGTAATGCCATTTTTTGTCTTGTACAAAATATAGATTTAAATTATGGGACACAACAAGTCGTTTCATGCTTGAAAATGTAGAACATATGGTTGTTGAGTATTATCACATAACCGCGTGACATAAATGGAGGGATGAGGCTACGTAAACCTATTCAACATGGTCGTGCTACTTCTTGTGGATATCTTATAATATTACAGAACATATATCTATGTCAACCTATTTAATTAACATAATTGTTTCAGATTCAGATATATATATATATTGAAAGAGCTAAACACAAACACGTGGGCAACTTATTGACTTTTTTAAAAAGTTATTTTGAAAAGTCAAAATTTGTGGCTTTTAGAATAAAGGTTTTTAACCGTTTCAAAAAGTTAAAAGAAGAAGAATTTTTGTTGTCAAACACTTTTTTAACTTTTTACCTTTTGAAAAAATCAATAAGTTAATAAGTTATTTTCAAACTCAATTCCAAACGATGACTATATGTTGAGGTTTTGCCTAAGACGACCTTGTAAGCTTAACACTTTTATATTGACCTTATATAGGGGTTTTGTGATGGTGTTCTTTTGTAACTAAAAAATAACTAGAAAGAAGCTAGGGAAGGAAAAAAATTACTTATGACACCACAACGTTTGTTATGGAAGTTGATTTTATGAACATTTTGTATTTTATAAACTGGTTTGAATAAACGTACATGAGACATATCAAGTTCATAACACTTTAATCATATATATTAAGACTCAACTCATGTTCTCTACGCAAGGAAGTAATTGGATATTTCGGAGTTGTTACCAAGATTATCTTGAAGGTGAATGTCGACCAAAGAATAGCTTACTATTAACTCGATGAAAGCATCATCAGTTATCGATCAAACATTCCACTTAATAATAGTTAATTTCAATTTGTTTTTAGCTGTTTTTTCTTGATCGAGGGGTGGGTGGGGGGGGGGGGGGGGTTACAGCCATACTAGTAATGTCACCCGTTAATACTTTGTTGACTAATAGGATCAGTTTAATCACATATTGTATTAACAGATGCCATTTAATTAGAATATTATGATAGTAAACTGATCATTAATTATTGATGTAAACAAAGTTTGAATTAAAAACCACTACTAGAGATGAATTAGATGGTTACCAACGAATCAAAACACATTGACACCCCCCCCCCCCCCCCCCAAAAAAAAAAAAAAAAGAATACTTTATACTTCCACTACATTGATAAGAAAACCAATTACACCCAGTAATACCCTAAAATATAATTTAACAACAATAATTCAAAATAAAGAAATAAAAAGTTCATTAGGATAAGACCCAAACAACCAACTTCATAGTAAGAGAGAAAAATTGGCCTAGTAGTGGCACAATAAGTGTGACCATGAGCACCATTCTCCAACTATATACTAATATGATTTTGCAGGTACAAGTAGTACGTGCTATTAATCGTCGAACTTTTACGTACGTAATCCTTAAAAAAAACCCTAATCCATGCGTAAGGGTTTACGTATAATTAACAACTTTAAAACTATGCATAGTTTCAAACAATTTTCCACAATGGTTTACACAAGAAGTTTAGTCTGATCCTGCATCATCATGAGAGCCTTGTAGCATCCACTCTAGCTCACTCGGTCTACAAGGGATCATAAGTGCACCTTCGTGGTCGAACCCATACTCTTCCGCGGCTCGCTCTAGGAGTCTTAGAAACGAAGGATGGTGGAGGTACGTGATTGGAATAACAAATCTCCTTTCAACATAATCATCAGATGCTGCTATCACTGCAAAGTGACCTTCTTTCACGTCTTTTGGGACTGTTTCTTGATCATGAATCGAATCCGATCGTTTCTTGACCAAGAAAAGACCCTTTTGCAATCTTTCCATGACTAACTTAAGCTTCAAAATGCCATTGTTTTTCTTACCATTCCTCTCTTTTGCCATTTTTTATTTTCTGACTTTTTTTAAATCAAAGTACACTTGATAAGTTGCAATGCCTCTATATCTCATGTATCCTTACATATATATACGTACACCACGGAAGAGAAGAAAAGAGCAATAAAGATAGAGAAGAAAGTGACAAAGGTACTGGTTGTGAGCATTTGCATGTGCATGAGGATTAAAGGTTTTAGCATAAAGGGGCCCTGTTAAGGTATAGTCACTTCTATGCTTACTTTATTGAAGACATATTATCACTTCTCATATGCATGTGATATATATGGTGAATTTTTTTTGGGATTAGTAGTAGTTTATGATCTGGCTGATTACTTTTAGTCGTTTCTTCAGAAAATTCTTGTATTTATAGGTGGTTTAAACTTGGCAAATTCACTTGGTGGGCACAGGCAAAATTTATGTTTGGTTAAAAACTATAATTGAGTTAAGTTTGGTGACAAAACTGTAAGGGTATATATATATATTGTTACAATATATATATCTACATATCCTTGTCTTCCAGCCAACATGAGATCGAGCTTGCTTCCCAAATTAACCAGCAATCCTAAAAAATGTCAAAACTTAATAATAATAAGCTCGCTTACAAAGGTAATCAACAAACTGCCTACTAATTATAACATTCAAAAGGTGTCTAAATGTACTTAATTAGCGGAATCCTAAAACATATACTAATGACTAATCCAAAAAAATCCATGCATAGATGTATATACTGGTAAGTACGTACA